>NC_071544.1:12127111-12499611 GCF_026979565.1 Vidua chalybeata
GATTTTCATTATCCCACGGGGCAATGCTGTTTCCCTGTCTCATTTGTACTCTGGATCAGGATTTGTACTCATTTGTAGCTCAGGATCAGGCCCCTGGGGTGTATCAGGCAGAGGATGAGCCTGGCTCATCTGGTCCCCAAGTGTGATTCCTGCTCCTATGTGGAACCAGGTGGCTGGAGCTGGTGGATGAGGGCTCACAAAGCAGGGCTGGTCCTGGATGAGGTGGAGGCTGTGCCAACCCCACAGCCCCTCCAAGGGGATCCCCCCACACCCCTGCCCAGCATCCTGCTGGACAGTGCAGACACCACCTGGTCCCAGCTTGCTCTGACCTGTCCTCACACACCTTGCTCAGTGCCATTGGCATGAAGGATGCATCTTGCCTTGGCCACATGTGAAGTGCTTGGAGGCAGAGCTGGGGCAAGTTTGGAAGTTGCAGCCTGGTAATCCTCTTCGGGTGTAAAGTACATGCAGAGGCTCACAGACAGAGGGTTCTGCAATGTCCTCAGTCTTGGAGAGCTGGGAGTTGAAGAACTAGCATTTGAAGGGGCTGAAGGTCATTTTCTGACTCTTTGTAAGCAGATGTTTGGCAGGGGTCAGAGGTGCAGCTCTGGATAAACCTCTTGCAAACACAAGGCAGGGCTTCTCCTGCCTCTAATTCCTCCTGTCCCTCGGTGCTGCAGGTTGGTGGCTTTGCTTGGGAGAACTGTGGTGACAAGAGGGACCCCGTGGTGCTGCAGAGCCTCTCTGTGGCACCCGACCCCATCAGCATCCCAGGGAGCCTGCGTGTCAGCGCGGCTGTCAAGAGCGGCAAGACCATGAGTTCCCCTCTGAAGGTAAGTGCCAGATGTCCCTCTGTGTGGTGAGGGAGGGCAGAGCTTCCCCAAATCACTGACAGCTGGAAAATGCCTGTCACTGGGTACAGGAATGAGCAGCCCTTGGGGAGTGAGGTACAGAGAGGTGCAGGGCTGAGCACACTGGGCTCTGTAAGCCAGAACAGGACAGTGGGCATGGGGAGACCTGTGGTGGGAGCAGACAGTTCAGTGGGAGCCTCCCAACCTTGTTCCTGGGACAGAAACCACCTGAGTAGTTTCATGTCCTGGGGATGTATTGGTTCCAGGAGGGAAGTGAAACCCAGGTGCTGTGGGTGCTTCTGGAGGTTGCTGCAGCACTTGTTTTTCAGCAGCCAACCCAGCTGCTCCCTCCAAGGGCATGCCACAGCCCTGCTCTGGGAGCCTTGGGCCATGCCAGCTGCCCTGCAACACGTTTTGGGAAGTTTTTTCAGAATAAGACAGAACATGTCTCTTGTCCAGTGTGCATGGGCTATCTAGAACAGTGCTATGGTGTCTCCTTGGGCCTGGGATTCTGGGGTGAGTGCTGGGGGAGTGAGGAGCCAGAGCTGTAGGATGGGAGCTCCCTGGGAGTTTTGGGACAGGCAGAGGAGAGGAGAAGGAGGTGGGGATGTGAGGTGCTGGGTGGTGTTAGCTTAAGGGGTCAAGCTGAGGTTGGGGGAACAGAAGCTGCAGGTTGAGAGGAACTGAAAGCAGGAGGGGGAGGCTTGAGGGGGTTTAGTGACTTCATGGACATCCCAAAGATTGCATGATCAGGAGCTGAGGGAGTTGGCTGGTGAGGAGCTGTGGGTGGCCCTGCTGGTTGTGCTGCTGCTGAACACCTTCCCTCCAGGCAGCGCTGGTGGTAGAGAAGGCACTGGGTGACCTGTGGATCCAGCTGCCCTGCATCGACCAGCTGGGCAGCTGCACCTACAATGACGTCTGCAGCATTCTGGATGAGCTCATCCCACCCGGCACGCCCTGCCCGGAGCCCCTGCTGACCTACGGCATCCCCTGCCACTGCCCCTTCAAAGCGGTACGGCCGTGCCCCGCGGTGACGCTGGCAGTGCCAGTGGGTACCACTGTGCCCTTTGGTGCTGGGCTGGCCTTTTGGCTGACTTCTTGCCTGTCTGTCCCCTCTCTCCGTAGGGCTCCTACTCCCTGCCAGCCAGCGATTTTGACGTGCCCGATGTGGAACTCCCTTCCTGGATGACCAACGGCAACTACCGCGTCCGGGTGGTGGTCAGCAGTGGCGGGGAGGAGCTCAGCTGTGTCAAACTGGCCTTCTCCCTGCACTCCCACTGAGGGGTGGGACACCATCCCTCATATCCCCTCCAGCTTGGTTCCCTGTCCCATCCCATCCTGTCCCGACCCATCCCTGTAAGGTCCATCCCTCCTGCTGTCAGGAGGAGGCAGCCCCTGTCCCCACCATCGCCTCCTCCCCTGCTGCACCCAGAGAGGCCCCTTTGGCTGTTCTGCTGTCCCCAAACCCATCACCAGGGTGTCTCCTGCCTGGACAGGGTGGCCTTGGAGCCTAACCCCAGCATGACCTGGGGTTGCTATTTTTTATCCAATTTTTTTTTTTTTCTTCTTAATCCTATCAGGGCAATTTTAGACAAAAACATTCCAGGGAAAAGCAGTATATCTTGGAGCAGTCCGTGGGGATGAAGGGAGTGTTTGGGAGTGCTGGGGCAGGCTAGAGGGATGCAGCACTAGTTGCAGAGGGTGTCCCTGCTTCCCACCATCTCTGGCCAGAGCACAGGGCTGTTTTGCAGAAATGTCCCCAAAGTGGCTGCAGGAGACCCGTCCCCACAGAGCAGCTTTGGATCTGCTGTTGCTGCATCCCTGTCCTGCATGGGGAACCAGCTTGGTGGCATGAGGCACCCGTGATGCCACCTCCCCATGCCCCTCCTGTGGGGGGAGGATGGAAACCACCTGAGCCCCACATGGACATTCCAACCTAGAGGGGACCAAGAGGCTGGTGAGGCTCCCAGCAGCAGAAGAGGTTCATGGCTGTGCTCGCTCCAGAGGGGGACACAAGGCTGTGATGCACTGCTGGGGCACAGCCTGGCTGAGGACCAGTCATATTAATCTCATTTTTCCTCTGGGAGTGAGCTGAGGCAGGATGCTGCACTGGGACTATCCTTCCCCTGTGCTGGCAGAGGCACCCAGACACAGCAGCATCCTGATCATGGGATAACTGGGAGATGACCATGAAGACCAGCAGCCTAGATCCTATTTGGGGGTGTCCTGGCTGTGGCTGGGGACAGTCATGTGGGCAGGCAGTGTCCTTCTTGCTTCAGCTTTGGGCAGGGCATGAGCCTGTCATCACTCCCCTGTGCCAGGTGCCACCAGCCACCCACATCCCTTGCTGTCCCTCCCTGCTTGTGTTATTTGGCCCCTCGATAGGGCTGGTCTTCTACGAGCACTTTATACGCCTTAACTGCTGCGGGTGCTCCTGCACCATGCAGATGTGCTCCCACTGCCTTTCTGTGCCCTCCACTTGCTTTGTTTCACCCTGTGGCTTTGCCTGGAGAAGCACTAATCCTCTGTCCCCGCTCCCCTTCAGTGCCAGGGCAGCAACCTCCTTTTGGGCAGGTTCTGCAGGTTCTTAATAAATCTTTTTACCAGGATGTGGAGCTGGTGCCTCTTGTTGCTGGGGGTGACCTGGAGGTGACATTTATTTCGCTGGGAATAGTGTGGATGTGGGTGTGAGCTGGGGGAAGTGGAGGTGGTGTGGTGGGGGCAGCGGTGGAGGATGCTGTGGCCAGTGGAGCTGAGCAGCCCCGAGGCCAGTTCCTGTGTGAGGGGCAAGGCAGGGATCCGCAAACACTGCTTTGTGATGTGGGGACACAGGGACACAGCCATGGCCCAGGGTCCACGGCTCAGGCTGGGGGGCTTTGAGGGTGTCACTCATCTGGGTGACCTTCTATAACCCTGACACCCGCATGGCCCCGCAGGCCTTGCCCCAAGGTACAGCTCTGCTGCAGGGATCACAGAAGCACAGAATCAATTAGCTTGGACAAGATCTCTGTGGTCATGACCTCACTCTGTGAGTCCAACCCGTGACTGAACACCACCATGTCCTCTCCACCATGGTGCTGAGTGCCATGTCCAGTCTTTCCTTAAGCACCTCCAGGGATGGTGACTCCACCATCTCCCTGGGCAGTCTAATCACTCTCTCTGTGAAGAAAGGCTTCCTAATGTCCAACCTAAACATTCCCTGGCGCAGCTTAGTCTTCTTGTCATGTTGAATTGTTAAAACCGAAAATCAGGGACAAAGACTCTCTAACTAGTCAAACTTAGAAAATGGTATGTCTATTAGCAGGAGGGTGGCATGGTGGGGGGAGGGGGGGCTTGTCCATGAAATGCGTGACCGCATCGCACAAGGATTTTTGCCTTCTATTTATTTCCCAAAATAATGCATATGCACAACCCCAGCACCTCCCATCTCCGCTTTGTATTAAAATGAGGTTATTAGTCCTTCACGCATGCGCAATTCTTCTCTTGAATTGGGTCGGTGGTCTCAAACTGGGTCAGTGGTCCCAGGGATGAAGTCAGGAAGGTCTTCGTCAGGTCTCTGTGGCCCTCTGGCACGATCCAAGGCCCCCTGCTTCATGATGGGTTGACACAGGGTCCAGGTGCTGGGCATTGTTCTACTGCTTTCAATATGTTCCTATAATGTTTCGCTTGCTCCACTTCCTTCTACAAATAAGCCCATAATATAATACTTAGCTTTAGCTGAAGCATCTAATAATTATTAACCTATCGTTGTGTATTTAACTTCAATATGAATTGGTTCTAACTCTCAGCTAAAATCTTAATCCTTTCAAACTATAATATCGGTGGTTGCCTGGGAGCAGAGCCCAGGCACCTGGGCTCCTGGGACGCCACCTGGCTTCACCGTCCTTTCAGGGAGTTCTAGAGAGTGACAAAGCCTCCTCCAGGCCGGAGACCTCAGCTCCCTGACAGGCCGGTGCTCCGGGCCGCTGCCCAGCTCGGTTCCCGTGCCCGGCCGCCCTCACGGCCCGAGGCGCGGCGCTCCCGCCTTTGCCCACAGCGGCCGCGGGACCCGCCCGCCGCCAGGGGGCGCCGCCGCGCCGCGCCCGGCCCCGCCCGGCCCCGCCCCTCGCCCTCAGCGCTCCCCGCGCGCACGCGCCGCGCTCAGCTGAGCCGCCGTCACGTGACGGCGCGGCCGAGCGAGCGGGCCCGGCGGGGCCGGGCGGTGCGGGGCGGCGGAGAGGTGCGGCACCGGGACAGGGACAGGGACAGGGACCGGCACCGGCACCGGGACCGGGGGGCTGCCAGCCGCCTGTCAGCCCGCGGCGTGCCCAGGAAGCCGGGGGGCGCGGTGGATGCGCGGGGTCCCGGCAGTACCGCCGTCCCGCGGGGGTGCTCGGGCAGCCGGGGCGCGCTGAGGGACTCGGGGCTCCGGGGTCTCGTTGGCAGCCCTTGTGCATGGGCGGGTGCTGAGGGCCTGGGGGTCCTGGCAGCTGACATGGGTGCTGGGGGTGCCTGGGGGTGCTGGAGGCTGACACGGGTGTGCCGGGGCGTGCTGGCGATGCCCTGCAGGAATGCTGGCACCCCGTGGGGCTCCTCTGGGAGTGTCCGGGCGTGCCGTGCAGCGCAGGGGGCACAGCCCCCCATGTGAGGTGCTGGGAAGGGTGCGGGATGCTCTGTGGCACTGGGAGGGTGCAGTGGGCCCTGCTGCGCTGCTCTGTGGAGGGGCACGGGGCGCTGGGCAGCACAGCCCGGCTGGGGTGGGAGCTGTGGGGTCTGCTGGGGTTTGTGCCCAGCAACCTCCGTGTGGGCTGTGGGCGCCGGGCCATGCTGTGAAACGTTGGAAAGGTGAACCTGAGGGTTCTCTGGAGCTGTGGGAGCACTGGGTAGCACAGGGACAAGAGGACTGATGCTGTGACTGGAGGTGTTAGGTCGGCATGGACATGGTGGCCTGGGGAAGGGGCTTGTCTGTGGGCTCCCTGCGGGCAGGGCAGGGGGATCTGGCAGCGCTGGCTCTCCCTTGTGTCACGCTGAGGTGGGTTATTACAGGTAGTGCTTTGGAAATGAAGGATTTGACATGCATGGTGGGAAGTGGCAGTGAGTTTTGCTGTGAAGATCACTTTTCCAGAAGATTTCCTGATCTACACACAGCCCCTGCTCAGCTGGGGAGAGCTGTCAGGGTCAGAAACAAGTCACATCTTGCTTTTGGCTTCTGGCATGGGGCTGTCACTGTAAGGGACAAATTGCTGTCACTACCCCCCAGCTTTCCTAATAGGACGAAAATGCTTCTGTGTGTGGGTGGCAAAAAAAGCACAAGAAAGTGGCTGAGGAGTTGGGTTTGAAGTGGGAACTGAATGTAGATGTTCCTGCCTTTGCTGTTTCCAGTGACAAGGAAATGGTGTAGTGAGTTTTGCTTTGGTTTTAACTGTTTGTCGTGTGGATGAGACAGGTTTTGCAGCTTTTCCTTGTTGGTTGCGGGAGAGCAGAGTGCTCGCTCCCTGCTGCTATGCAACCTTTAATCCAGACACAAGGTAGGCAAGTCACGATGAATGCATTTCCCTGGCTCTTCAAAGCAGAAAGCAGATGGGCCTGCTTGAAAGGGAAGAAAATCCACAGGGAGCAATCAGGCAGAGTGATGTCAGCATGTTGTGTTTATCTCGAAGTCACCGCTCTTGGGTACTTTGGATGCTCTGCGGGCTGTCTTTGGGAAGGGTACCCATGCCCGACCCAGTCCTGCACCCCCTCTGCCCACTCTCCTTGCCCCCTGCCAGCCCATGGTGTTTGGCAGAGCCTCCCAGGTTTCTCTCCTGCCCCTTGGGCCTGTCACCGATGACAAATAGCTTCTAACGCTTTCCTTGTGTAAACTCCTGCTGCCGCTCTTGCCGGTCCCTGCCTCACTGGATCACCCTGCCTGCGGCGGAGCCGGTTCAGGGCAGGATTACGTGTCCCAGCTGTGAGGGAGGAGGCTGGGCAGGAGTGATGCATGTGCTGCCTTTGGCTCTGGAGTGCCTGCCAGCCAGCCTCACTTCTGCTCCAGAGCCAGGTACTCCATGGGACACACTGCTGCTTCCTGCTGCTGGTGTTGCCTGGTGCCGCAAGAAATACAGCACTGCTGTTGTGGCCTGGATAAATGCTCCAGAGCAGCTGGGATCTGGAGCATCCAGACCTGAGGAAAACCCTTGCTCCCTGCTACACTTCTGATTGCCAGGCTGGACCCTCCCAGTGGCTGCAGCTCACCAGGTTTGCAGAGTGGTGCTCTGGGGGTGCAGCAGCCCCCGGGGGGCCTGGGCTGAGCATTCCCGGCACAGCCAGATGTGTTGGTCTGTGCTGAGGTTGCATCTGGCAGGCGCTTGTGTGACTTGGTGGGTTCATGAAGAGCAGGAAACAAGACAGTTTTTTGCAGTAGTAACATTTCTCTGCTGCTTCCTCTTGCTCCCAGTTCTTTACCAGTGTTGGGGGGTGGGATGGGGGAGCACCAGGACTGCTGAGGTAGGTGTGAAGCCTGGGGCACGACAGCCCAGAGGAGCTGTGGGGCAGGGACTGGGTCACCAGTCTGTGGCGCAAGAGCCTTACACATAATTTCCCTGCCTCTGGCACTCCTTCCCAGTGGGTGTTCGGGATGCTGGGTGTGGCATGTGTGGGAATTGAACCAGCTGACTGTTTTCCAGACAAAGGCATGAGGTGTGTGTCCTTGGTGAGGCTTGTGCTGGTGCTCCTGGCTTGCTGGACACTGTTGGAGTTTCTGTTGGAGCAAGAACTCCAGGCTGTGCAGGTGCCTCATCCTGGGGAAGCCTCTTTTTCCCATAGGCACCTCCTTGGCTGTGAAACCTTTGGGGCAGGTGTTTCGCTGTCAGCACATGGTCTGTGCTCCTCTCTGGTGGGAGTATAATAAGTTTTTGTAAAAATTCTCTTTAATAAAAAGTCTTCAATAAAAAAAAAAAAAAAGGGAAAAGGAAAAAAAAAAGAGAAGTTAGGAAACTTTTCCTTCCCTGGCAAGAGCAAGCTGTTCCCTTGCAGCACACTGTGTGCGAGTTAAAAGCGGTTACACTTTCCTGGCCCATCCACTTGACAGCCCTAGTCCCGAGTGCCAGAGCAGGGGACACAGTGCCAGCATGTCCCCTCCTACCCCACTGCCTGTGGTGTCACACTCACCACCCTTAGAGCAGGGGTATGCAGCTCCTGTGCCCGACATGAATTGGGGCACATCCAGGCTCTGCCTGCAGGATACTGACCCCTTTCTGTCTGGGTGTGCCCAAAACATGGGCACGAGCCTGGAGGAAGAGCCAGTGGGAATGTGCCATGCACCTTTGACCTTAGGACATGCCAACTCTGTGATTGCTTGGGCGGGAGCATGTGCTGTATAAAAGCCCTGGAGGAGACCTTGCTCTGGCAGTGCGAGCCGGTCTCTGTGCACAATGGCTGACCCCAAGGAGCCTGAGAGTGGGGCTGTTGAGCTGGGCACCCCTAATGCTGCTGCCCCCACAGGGACCATGTCCACCCGGCGCCTCCGCAGCGAGGACTACAATGACTACAGTTCCACAGATGTCACACCGGAGGGGAGCCCTCCTGACGGCATGAATGGCTTTGCGCACCCCGAGTCCTACCAGCGCTTTGGGGAGACCAATGGGACAACGTGAGTGATGCTTCCCTCTTTCCTGGGCTGGCCTGGCATTGGCGAGGGCAGAGGAGGTCATGGTGGCTCCCTGCTGACTTTGCTAGAAGATGGTGGAACTGTGGTTTTATGGGGAGTTCTCATGAGGGTGCTGAGGGCAGAGCTGTGGTCCGGCATCTCTGGGGTGCTGGCAACAAACGAGCAGCTGCCCCAGTGTAGGTCTTTGCTCTCTGGTGAAGCTGGGCTTGCTGGCAGTGGGCAGTGATTGATGCTTTTCCCAGTATTTTCCCATTCCACCTTCATTCCATGAGGAACTCCGGCAAGTAAACAGCATGCCCAGATTCAGAGCCACGTTCTGGGGGCTTCCTTGTGCCCAGGTGTGCAGAGGATGCTGTCTTTGCCTGACAGAGACTGATCCCTTCAACTCAGAGACTTTCTTGTGCGGATCCTTGGTGCTGGGCTGTGCTTATGCTGGGTTTTGCCATGAAGTTGGTTTTGCAAATGCCCATTCAAAATCTGTTTGTTCAGTCTTTGCTTTCACACCTAGCTTGGTCCCAGCTGGTTGAGGTGGGTTCAGGGGACAGGATCATGAGCTCCATGTGCATTCCCTGCTGCAGTTCAGAGCTACTGTGCACCCTTAACAGGATAAGCTGTGTATAGTGTGGGTGTGGGCACTTGCTGACAGTGACCTCTGCATCTGCTCTCCCTCAGGTGGTACCAGACCCTGATCCATCTGCTGAAGGGGAATATTGGGACGGGGCTGCTGGGGCTGCCTCTAGCTGTGAAGAATGCTGGCATCCTGGTAAGGCAGCTCAGCCCTGCTGTGCTGGAGCTTGTGGGGCAGAGTGACCCCAGGGCACTGGGCAGCTCACATAGCCAGTGTTGGGGGTGTTGGGGCTTGAGTCCCTGCCCAGACACCTCTCAGTGTTTGGTGACTTGCACATGTTTGCACCCCAAGCTCTGTGGCTTTGTTTCGCTGCTGAGACTGTTCCTGCTGCTCCTGCATTGTTGCTGCCTGGTGTGGAGGAGTTCAGTGTGTGAGCTGGGCCTGTGGTTTCCTCTGCTAGGGTCAGGCAGGACGCTGTGTCCAGGTCATGACCTCTTCATCACCTGCATAGTAGAGATGTGCAAGATAGTTTGGAAAACAATCCTGGAAGTGCTTTGCTACACCCAAACTACCCCAACTTGCTTCTTTTGCATCATTCCTGCCAAACTCGTGGCTCTGTTGGGTTACTCAGTCCTGGGGGGCTGGTTCCTGGGAGCTGCACCAGA
The DNA here is from genome assembly GCF_026979565.1 of Vidua chalybeata. Lineage (NCBI taxonomy): Eukaryota > Metazoa > Chordata > Aves > Passeriformes > Viduidae > Vidua > Vidua chalybeata. The sequence goes on from NC_071544.1 coordinate 12,136,823, forward strand.
GCTCTGGTTCAGCCTCCAGCAGTGTTTGCACTCACCCAGGCCGTGGAATTTTGTCTGGAAGTAGAAGGCACGGTGCAGCTCTGCCTTTGGCCATCAGAGTGCAGCTTTCCCTCTCTCTTCCCTGCAGCTGGGTCCTCTGAGCCTGCTGGTGATGGGAGTCGTGGCTGTGCACTGCATGGGCATCCTGGTCAAATGTGCCCATCACTTCTGCAACAGGTAAGGAGCGACTCCCCTTCTCAGCCCTGCAACTCCTACAGTTCTTCCCTCTTGCCCAAAAAGCCCTGGGGTTTTTCTGAAGCCCCTCAGCAGCAAGTTGCCCATGCCAAAGCCTCATGGGCATGGGCAACTTCTTTTTCACAGGAACTGTTTTCCTTTTAATGTCACTATTTGCCTTGGGAACTAGCAGAGAGGGCTGATGTGATGATCCTTCTCCCTTCTTTGGACAGGTTCCAGAAGCAGTTCCTGGACTATGGAGGTGCCGTGATGTATGGGCTGGAGGCAACTCCCAGTGCCTGCCTGAGGACACATGCCATCTGGGGAAGGTACTGCTCCCCTGCCCCAGGCAGGGACTTGTCTTTGAGCCTAGCATGTGCTGCAGTTGGGACAGAAGAGCCTCTGGTCACTGAGCTGTGTCAGCAGATAAGCACAAGTGACATAAAATGCTGTTTGGCTCACCTGCCCTGAGTGCTCAGTGTTCCCCAGAGGGTGATGCTGAGGTCTTTGATCCAGTACTGTCCCCAGACAGATGTGACTTACACTAAATGTGTGGGATAACTAAGTCTCCACAGCATAACAAAGGAGTGAATAGGGTCTTGCAGTGCTGGCCCATCTTGCTAGGCATGGAATGTGTCCAGTGGCTGCTCCCCGCCCTGTGGGTGTCCCACATTGCATCACACAGATCATTGCCCATCAGGGGACGGGAGCATTCACCTATTCCTGTGTCCAGGGAGTGTTGTCTCCAGCTCTGACAATTCAGCAGCAGACTGGAGATGCTAAATCCAAAAAGGAGACTTTTCTCCTGAGGCTGGTCCTGACCCTGTGGAAGGGACAGGATGGGGAGACTGGAGAGCCTGAGATCTGTGAGGTTGGGTGGAGAGAAGGTCCTCTCTGCTGATCACAGAGAAGTGAGTTGGGTGTGCTCTGACCTGTACACCCCAACCTTGGGGAGAGCAGCATCGCTGCGCTCTGCAAGTGCAACCCAAGGCAACCCAAGTGGGCTCTTATTTCTGCCTGATCTGGCTGACAAATGCTCTTCTTTTATTTCCAGGCGTATAGTGGGACTTTTCCTGATCATCACTCAGCTGGGTTTCTGCTGTGTGTACTTTGTCTTTCTGGCGGACAATCTGAAACAGGTTGGACTTACACCTCCTTCATGAGCCGGGGGGAAGTGAAAGGGTGTGAAGGTGCTTGGGTTTTTCTTAGCTCTATGTCCTCTGCCCTGTTTTCCCCCAAAGGACTGGTTTCTGTAGGATAAGCTGCTGTGAAAAGTCCACTCCTCTACCCAGATACTTTGGAGGGTTGGTTTTCCTGTTCAAACAGAGCAGGTTTTCCTATGAATCTCTATGATTTTGCACAGGTGCTGGAGATGTCTGTGTTGTCCAGGAAAAGTGGGGCCATCCTTAGTGAGGGAACAAGAAAGGGATGAAAACAGAGGGACTGTGCATTTTCTATCCTGTCCCCCTCAGTTAATTGGTTTGTTGGTGTCAATGGTAACTTGTGGGTCCCAGGACCTGCTGTGAACCTCTCTTCTCCCTTCCTTGGATGTGTTTGCATTCCAGTTTCTTTCCTCATCCTGTGGCTCTGAAGCTTAATTACATCTTTAGAGAAAGAGTTTCTTCCTGCCAGGCCTCAGGAGGAAATAAACAGAAACCCTGAACCACTTGGCTGGCTCCTGTTCTGTAAGAAGCTGGGAATAAAGAGTCCCCATTCCCAGCCTCCACCAGCTCAGTGCCTTGCAGGCACTGTTCATCCTTTTTTCCCCCATGTGCTCCTGCTGTGCTCTTGCAGCAGTGGTCTGGTCACTGCCACCATGGCTGTGCTCTTCATCAGCTCTTCAGTGGTGGACATCAGCTTCAGAGGGGGCTCCTGGGGAGCAAGAGGGGGTCCCTCCATTGTGAGACTCTGCTCTTGGAGCAGCAGCTGAGGAGATTCAGCTGAATTCACCTCTCAGATTCCTGAGAGGTGACAGGAGGAATAAACGGGTCAACACTGGTGATCCACCAGCTCTGAGAGCAGGAGGGATCAGAGTGTGTACAGGGGCCAGGCTGCTGCTGGCCCCCACCCCTGGGAACAGCGCCCTGCCCCACTTCAAGGTGGGCTTCTTTCTCCTCAGCCCGTCACAGCAAAGACTGAAGGCTGTCTCAAGCCTCAGGGGAAATTTGCAAAAACCTGCAAATCCACACCAGTTTTTTAGGCCACAGGTGGGAAACCCCTTGGCTTTGGTTTTGGAATTTTTTTGGGTGGGGAGAGGGGAGTGTTGCTTGTTTCTTTTTGTGGTGAGGAATAACATGTTAGGTGGAGAATCGTGGTGCAGGTGGTACCTTGGGTGAGGTGCCACTGTGTTGGGCAGGGCTTTGGTTTGGAAGATGGCTTTGGAGCAAGCCATGAAGAGGCAAGGCAGGCTGAGGCTTGAGCAGCACTGTCCCATGGGTGCGTGGCCCTGCACTGTCCTCTCCCACAGAGGATGTTGGTTTATACAGCCTCTCCTCTGGGGCAGGACTTGCTCTGGAGCAGGTTAAATCAGTTTGCAGACTGCTCTTTGCTTCAGTGACTGGACAGGACCTGGTACCTGAGCCAGCTTGGTCATGGTTGTATTGGTGATTCAGTGAGCCCATGCTCTTGTGAGGAATGGCTCAGCCACCTGGTTGCTGGGCCTGAGCTACCTCTAGAATTGAGCACATGGCCTGGAGTGCCTTTGGAATGAAAGGCTCCAAGGAAAGAATGGTTTGTCATGAAGAAAGTGAACTTGGGGGCCAGTAGTAGTTTCCGGATGTCCTTGCATGTGAATGGGGTGCTGGGTAACTGAAGGACTGTGTGACTTGGATAAGAACTTGGTACAACAAGAGGAAAAGGATACCTTTGGAAATAGCACTTAGTGCCTCTTTCCTCTCTTCTCAGCTGGCCTCATGGGCAGTGTAAACATGCAGCCTGTGCTTTCTGCCCTCTGTGTGCCTGGCTGCTGAGTCCTCCTGCTCAGTGTACCTGGGTTCGGGCAGGATTTGCCATAGCCAGTCCCACCTCTGCCACCTGCAAGATAACAGGGGTTTGCTTCAGAGCTGTCTGAAAACACATGTTGGTTTGCTTTCAATCAGCTAGCTGTGCTTGAAGTGAGCTCTTGGGGTACTCTGATTCACTGGGATGAGCTGCTAAGATCTGTGGCTTTTAGACCTGTGTGATGGGGTTCACCAGGGCTTCCTGTGCTTCCCCAGGTTGTGTCTGCTGCAAACGGGACCACCAATGACTGCAGCTCAAACAGGACAGTGGTGATGACCCCCACCATGGACTCCCGCCTGTACATGCTTTCCATCCTGCCCTTTGTGGTGCTGCTCACATTTATCCAGAACCTCAAGGTCCTGTCCATCTTCTCCATGCTGGCCAATGTGGCCATGCTTGTCAGTCTTGTAGTAATCTACCAGTACATCGTCAGGGTACGTGTGTATGGCTCCCCTCTCTCATTTCTGTGCTGTCCCATGTTTTGGCAGGTGGAGGGAGCTCGGCAGTGGGGTATTTGGATGCTGTGGGGTACTGCTTGTTCCTGTGGGCATGATGGTTCCCTCTGCTCTGCAGGGCTTTCCCTGCAGCATGGGGCTGTGACAGGGAGGGATGGGAACAGGCCAGGTCTTCCCCATTCTTCCTTGTGTCTGAACTCTACATGGGCTTTTTTCCAGGATATTCCTGATCCCAGAAACCTGCCTCTAGCAGCAGCCTGGAAGACCTACCCTCTGTTCTTTGGCACTGCAATCTTTGCTTTTGAAGGCATTGGTGTGGTAAGTCTGGGCATGTGGCAGTGGGGCTACTGCACAGGAGGCTCAGCCCTGCTTGGACTTGCTGCAGCACCTGCTCTGCTTTGCAGCTGCAGTTGCAGCTGAACTTCTCTGACAGTAGCCCAAATTCTGGATGATGCTGTTAACTTTAGCTCCAGGCTATCTCCTGGGTCAAAGTCTGGTGCTTCCCTCTGAGGCTGGAGGAGCATGTGCTCCAAATCTCAGGAGGTTGGTTGCTGCTTTAGAGGTGGCTTTATCTGGCAGTAGATTGGGAATCACACCAGACTCTGCCTTGGGCTCTGCTGGCTGACCTGCAGATGAGGAATTGTCCTGAGTCTTGTTACCAGGCTGGATTCTGAAGTTGCCTAAATGGGAGGCCAAAAAGGGTGGCATGAAAAGATGTGATCCTTCCCTTCCCACCCTGCTGCGGGGGCACCGAGGTCTCCCTTTGGCAGCTGTGTGGCCCCAGCCTGCCCATGCAAATGGGCCTCTCATGCAAGATGCTGTAAATAGACCAACTGTGTCTGTGAAAAAAGCTGGGTGGGTGGGTAGAGAGCTTAATTACTCCCTAAGATGTTGTGGGTTGTTTCCGGGAGCTCCCTTCAAAGGGGAAAAAAATGTTTTCATCTCTTAATATAAGCTGGCTGTGTAAACACAGGGCAGGAGAGGGCCAAATCTGTTACAGGAGGAGTGCTTGCTGAATGCTATGCCCTGGGCAGAGGGTTCTTGCCAGCACTGAGGCACAAATGCTCTCTTCCTCGCGTGACTTGGAGGTGAAGAAGCAAATAAAAGTTTTTCTTGTTCTGCCTCCTCACCAAATCTGCCATTGTCTCTCTTCTTGAAATCAGCACCACCCAAGGACAGCTATAAAATTGTTTGCTGAAGGCCTATATTTAGTGTCAGTAGTATAGAGGTGGGAGAATTACCTCCCCTTGCTTTTTTTATTGTTCTGCCTGGTTGAAATCTATCCAGACAAACTTGATAGCAGAGGACAGTGTGCCTTGGTCTTTCCAGAATTTGCTGGGGAAAATAGAATGGTGTAAAATAGTGGGCATGGCTGTGCTGTTTTGGGGTACAGAGCATAACACACCCAAGATATGGGGTGGTTGGCATTGCCCCAAGACCCAGCACTGGACGCAGCTCCTGCCAAGGGCAGGGAGCAGGTCCTGTCTTTAAGACAAGCGTGTGGATGATCTGTTGGAAACTTGCTATACTCCAATGGGAGCACAGAAATCAGATCTCCAGTATAGTTTTTTTTTTTTCAGCTGGATTCTCCAGGCTCCGTGTTGGACTAGCCCATCCCCTGGCATGGTGGGCTGTGCTTGACCATGGGGCTGCCCCTCCTGCTTTTTGTTGCTGGGGGCTATAGAGGAACGGGCAACCTGCTGCTCTGTCATCTTCCTCCTCCTCTTCTCCCAGGTGCTGCCTCTGGAAAACAAGATGAAGAACCCCCGTCAGTTCCCAGTCATCCTCTACGTGGGGATGACCATTGTCACCATCCTGTACATCAGCCTGAGTGTCCTGGGGTACCTGCGCTTTGGGACAGACATTCAGGCCAGCATAACACTTAACCTGCCCAACTGCTGGTGAGTCCCTGTGGGCAATGGAGGGACTAGGGGGTGTGGAATGAGGGGCCCAGATAGGCAGGTGGGAGAGGGGGACCTCACTCCTTATGGGAACTAATCTGAGTGAGCTTGAGGAAGCTTGAGGAACTGTGCCATAGGCAAACTTCAAGGAATTTGGCAAGGATTGTCAGATGTGTGTGGTGGAAGAGGCTTGTTGCTGTAGTGTCTGAGCTGTTGCTGTATTGTCTTGGAGCTCAGGCTGCTTCATCTGGGTCCCTGGTGGTCCCTGCCTGGGTAGGTGCAGCTCTTGTTTTTTGCTTGGAGCTTTGTGGCATATTTTGGGGCTCATCAGTGCACTGCCTAGCAGATATTGAACACAACCCCCATGCAGCCATACCAGAACATCACTGAATTGTGCAAAACTTCTCTTCTTCAAATGTAGCACGTGAAAAACCAACCCAAAGCTGGGAGCTCCCAGAGGGAGTGAGATGTGACATTTTCATGTGTGGGTTGTGTTCCTTGTTTGCAGCCCTGGAGCTGAAACTCCCACTTCTGGGCTCCATATTGTGCCCAGATGTGGCTCATCTTGAGCCAATGCTTTTCCTATGAGCACTGGTGCCGTGAGGATAACCCTTCCTTCTGTGGGGGCTGAGCTCTGCTGCAGCCTCCCAAACCTGTCTGTCCTCTGAGATGTGATGAAGCCTCTTGATATGCTCCATGTTTCTGTCTGGGGCCCTCTGGCCTGACCCCATGCCTACCTGCCTGGAGGGCTTGTTTCTCCTATTGCCAGGGCTGCAGCAGCTGCCCAAGCTGTGTGCTGGTCTGTCCCTGAGGATGGGTGGCTGCTTAGTGTCATGGCTCCATATTCTTCCACAGGAGAAATGCCATCAGTTTTCTTTGATGGTCTCTGCTGGCTTGAAATCCTGCAAGAGAGCAGAGTGAGACCTGGAGCTGGGAGTGCCTGTCCTCCACATCAGCCCATCCTCTCTGCTCCTAGTAGCACCCAACACCTTGCACTGGGACTCAGTGTCTCACTGTTGGAGTAAATTTGGGCAGGACTCAAGTTTTGAGTCACTGGTGCTTCCACATGCTGTCCTTGCAAAGCTGCGCAGCTGGGACTCTGGAGACAGCAAAGATTTGACAAAAATAGAGCCTGGTTTTGCTTTAACTATTGCTGTTTGGGTTTCTTTTCAGTTTGAGTGCATGGATGTTCATTCATGCTGGGTCTGTGTAGTGACTGCACTGCTGGATGTTGGTGTTGGTGTGGTAGAAGATCCTGCTCCTGCCAAGAGCCTTGTCTTGTCCCCTGCAGGCGTTGGGAGCTCTGCCAGGTCCCTGCTCTCAGTGAGGAGGGATGGGGCTGGTGGAAGGATGTGCCTGTGTTGTAGGGAGGTCTGAATCCCACCATGCCAAGCACAGGAGGTGTGAATCCCTTCTACTCAGTAAACTGAAGTACAATGTGAAGGGGATGAGATACTGCTATTTCTCCTTAAGGTGGAAAGCAGGTAATTTCCAGGTTTGGGCTCTGCATGCCACAGTCTGCAATGACATCTGCTGACCTGAAATGCTGCACAGGGGCTTCTGCAGGGAATCTCAGCTCTGTTTGCCCTGAAGAATGACATTCCCTTAGAACAGGTCCTTAGAATGGGATTGCTATTACCTGCTAGGCTACAGAGAGAAGAGTGCAAGTCCATGTTTCTAAAGTATCCACACCTTCTGTCTTTTTTAAAAGTAAACTACTTTTCTGAAAGTGAAGTATTCTAAAGTTACTTTTCTAAAAGTAGCCGTAGGGTTTTTGGATAGTGAGAAGAGAATAGCCCTTTGGAAGCAGTGTCTGGGGAAGCCTGGGCATGTGGCAGGCCAGCTGCAGGGAAGGTGTGTTGTGGTCCTTGTCACTTGACATGCAGGACACCTTGATGCTTGTGCATGTTGCCTCTTGGCAGTGGATGTTGGACTTGGAAATGGGTTATCTCAAGTAAGGGCTGTGATAGTTGAGATAAAGTCTTCACTACCACTCCTGTGGATTAAACCACAGGTGTTGGGTGAAGACTTGCTCTTGAAATGAAAGTCTTGCCCATCCTGCCTCTCCCATGGGTTTTCTTCCTGGCAGTAAAAGGCTGGGCTGTAGGACCTGGTCATAAAGGGCTGTGGGTGAGAAGTCATGGGGTTTGCCTGCAGCCTGGGAGACCAGGCAAGGATTGTGGTGGAGTTGCTGCAGCCTTCCTTAGCTGTAGCCATTGCCTGGAGGTCTCTGGAGCAGATTTGGAGAGTGTTTCAGGAATCGTTGAGTTACAGGGTGACTAAGACTTTCCCAGTCTCGTTTCTCTGAAACCACAGCTTCCTCAAACGAGGAGTGTGTCAGTTCCCAGTGCCCGGGTCTAACCACAGTGTCCAAAACATGGTGCTGCTGTGCAGAAATCCCTTCTTGCCTCCTGGGAAGGGTTGCCTCACTGCAGTATGTGAAGGGTGAAGAAATGCTGTAATGAGCGGGAAGCTGTTGGGCTGCATGTGGCCAGTTGAAGGTAATGACAGAGCTTAAGGTCCCAGGAGAGTATTTCACTTCTTGCAGCCTTTTGGGATGGCCTGGCATGGCAATCTGGCTGAAGCAGGCATTGCTGTGGTTGGCAGAGTGACTCTCCAAGGCCCTGCATGGGCCCCTGTTTTCTGTGGATCAAGGGTAATGCTTGAATTCTTCCTCTCCTTGGTATTTAAAATGCCCTTTGATCTCGTTGTCATGGTTCCTGACCTGTGCAGGACAGGTACACAGTCTTCTGCTGTACTTTTTTTAATAACAACTATTAATCTTGGATTGCCCTGGAGCACTTTATGGCTTTTATGGAATCCCATTTTTGGGAATGCAGTGATAAGATATGCCAGCCATGGGTCAGTGACTCAAGGCTCCTGTGCACACGTGTGGCTGCACGGGCGCACTCTGGACTCTGGAGATAACTTTGTGTTCAGTCTGCCTCTGGAACCTCAAGGTAATTCAGGTTGGAGAGGACACCATGGGATCACTGGGTCCTCTCACGTGCTCACAGAAGGGCCAGCTTAAGTGCTGAGTATCAGTAAGGACAGTGATTCCCTACCAATCCAGGCCCTTCTTCTGGCCCTTAACCATCCTTTGGAGATGCAGCTCTGTCCCATTGCACCTGGTTCTTCTGCTGTGCAGCTCCAAGAAGAGCTGTTACTCTCTCCTCCATGCCCTCCTATTAGGCAGTGAAGACATTAATAACATCCCCTTTTAACTTTTTCATCATGCTGAATGCAGCCTCTTTTCTGTACATCATGCTCCAGCCCCAACCATCTTAGTAGCCTGCACTCAACTTGCTCTGCAGAGTAAGTCAGTGTCCTGTCCTGGGAGTATTAGGGCTGGACAAAATACTCAAGATGCACAAGCCCCAAACAAGAAAGTAATCCCTTGATCCCTGTCCTTAACCTCCTGGCTGTGCTTTTGTTAACACAGCCTGCTTTGTGATTGTCCTTCGTCACTGCAGGGTCCTGCTACTGGCTCATGTTCAGTCTGCTGCCCACCAAGACCCCCAAGTCCTGTTCTCCTGGCCCCAGCCCTTGACATGTGTGGGAGTTTGTGTTTGCACTTGAGCTTTGCTTGTGACATCATGTTGTTTCTCCAAGCTGTGTCAGCCATTTCCTCCAATGTGATCTTGCTTGGAATTTGATGAGAATGTGCTCTGGGTCACTGAAAGCTCATCCAGGTCACTGATGAGGATATTTCCATGATTACCCTTTGGCAAATCCCTGCTGGCTGTTTACTGTCCAGTATGTGCCTGGAAATAGATACCAGGTGGACTTAACCCATATTCCTCTGGGGATTGAGGTGAGGCTGATTAGCCTGCACCTTCTTGAAGGTGGATATTACTCTTCTCCCAAGGCAGCAGGACCTCTGCCTGAGCACCCTCCTCTTTTGAAGGTGATTTGGTGGCTTCAGGCTCCTGTTGGCCACAACCTTGAATACATGTGGACTGGTCCCATAGACTTGTGTGACATTCCATTCACTTAGGTGATCCCTAACTCCATCTGTGGGAAATGTTTGAGACTGCCACTAGTGTTCAAAGCTGTCTTGCATGGGAATACTTGGATTTTTCTGATTTAAGGCTGTTGTAGAAGGTGGATGCTGAGACCCAGCATACAGAAGGGCACAGGCCCAAAGAGGGTAGAGGGAAGGCAGGAGCCAGATACATTCCTCAGCTTGGATCCACCCCATATTTACCCAAGTGGTATGGCCAGGACCCATGTTTCCTGATGGTTATGTCTTGAGTTGGGGAAGGGTTAGGACGATATGTGAGGTAACCAGATGTTACTTCTCTTTTGGAGAGGTTTTTTCTGCTGCTGGGAAGCTGAGGGCAGAGATGGGGTGGGAGGTGCCTTTTGGTCACTTGTGATGGGCTCTCTCCTGCAGCCACACTGTAACACTGCAGGATCTGGGACATGGTGAGATTTGACTTGGGGGGGAGCCCAAGGTGCTGTTCACAGCCTGTCTGCACTCTGCCTTCCTTCTGCTCAGCTCAAACTGCTCTTTTAACTCTCTTCCCCCCAAACATGTATCATGCAGCATTCCCAAAATAGCTGCTCTTTTTTGTTTAATGGAGGAGGCTGAGTTGCCTATTGACTTTGCTTTTGGAACATTGTGATGTTCACTCTGCATGGAAGCCCAGACTTATCCCAGCAGTGCTGTCCTCTTCCCTCTCCTCAGAAGCCAAGCAGTAGCTGGAATGTGTAATCATGGCTTCAGCTGATACATGTCTTTGCTGTCTCTTGCTCAGTGAAGGTCCTTGTGAATTAAATGCATCACCCCTAATTTTCTAAGAGTGTTCAGGCGTTGAGACCTCTAGCTCACAAAAGTCCTTGCAGAGCATTCCCCTTCTGCTTTCTACTGTTGATGTTGCAGGGGCTGGAGCAAGAGCCTGTCTCACTGTGTCCTTGTCCTTTGCAGGCTGTACCAAGCTGTCAAGCTGCTCTTCTCCTTCGGGATTTTCTTCACCTACGCCGTGCAGTTCTACGTGCCTGCCGAGATCATCATCCCTCCCCTCGTGGCCCGGGTGTCGGAGCGCTGGGGCTGGCTGGTCAACCTGCTCCTCAGGGTGGCCCTGGTCTGTGTGACCTGTGAGTACAAACCACCTTGTCTGACTTTCCCTGTGATGCTGTGGCACCTCCTTTCCACTGAGCCTTCACCCCTCACCCCAGTACCTTTGACCCTGCTGGTCAAGCCCTCACAGCTGGTAGTCCCTGGGCCTGGCTAATACAAACCAGTGTGTCAAGTGGCCTCCAAGGAGCAGCAGCAGTGGTCCTTTGCCCCCTCTGTGTGGGACCAGTCTTCTCAGTGGAGGAGTAGTAAACTGCATTGTTTAGAAGTGGCAGACCCCCATGGAGCCTCAGGCCTGGGGATGGCAGTTTTGTGGGATGTTGAGTCCTACCAGGGTTTGCATGAAACACCCAGCACAGGGTTCAGTGCCAGAGCAGCCTAGCCTAGAGGCTGTTTTCTGTAGGCAGTGTACAGCCAGGCTTCTCGTGCCTGTGGGATGGGGACACGACTTCAAAAGAGTCACTGAGTGTGAGGGATGGGCTGTTCTTGTGCCACACACTCATTGCAGTGCAGAACACAGCAGGAGACAGCTGACAGGGGTAGGTGACCCATAACCAGAGCTCTGGTGTGCTGCAGTGTAGAGTGTACTGCTGGGCAGGTGTGCCTGGAGCAGCCCCACAGGGTCCCTTCCATTCATGGTGTGTGGTGCCTGTAGTGAGGTTTTGCTGGGACAGGCTCCTGGCTCTAGCCTGGTGGACCTTAGGGAAAGGTGTGGAGCGAATCAGGTGGTATCTGATTTTGGCTGGCTTTGATTCCTGAAGACTAAATGCTTGCTGTTGTCAGCACAGCTGAGATGCTTGACTGAGCTCCCTGGCGTCCCCTGCTGAAAAGGAGCTTTGCTCCATGGGTTGATGCTGCTGATACACCAGAGTTGAGCATCAGGGACCTGGCCCTGTGTCCCAGCTGGCTTTGGTTTGGCTTTGAGAGGAGCATGGAGCTAACTCAGGAGTGGTGGAGCTGGCTGAGAGCAGGGTGCTGCTGTTTCTGCTTCTCACTAATGAAAGGCCAGAAGCACTGCATTAACAGAGATGGGCAAGGTCCATCTCCTCTGTGCTGAGTTCCTGAAGCCTTGATGTCCTCAGAGGGTGCAGGGATGAAATCCTGCCATGTTGGGCGATATGCTCTGGCCACCCTTGTGCTGTGAGTGAACTTGGAACTTGCTTGTGGGGTTGGAGCCTCTCCTGGAGGGTGTTGGGCTGTGCCAAACCATGGAAGTGAAGGCTTGGAGAGATGGGATGGCTTTAGGCATCAGCTGTACCCTCCTATTTGGGGGTAGGGAGGCAGAAGAGGTGTTGGTGGAAGGATGCAGGTTCCTTTGTACCTCCTCCCCTCACCCTTCCATGTAAGGGATCTCTGTGGCTCCTGCTGAGGATAAAAGCGATTAGGAGGGTTTCATGAATATTCATTGGATCATTGTGCGGCTGCACAACAAGCCCCTACCACGGCTTTGGCTCCCAAAAAGAGGATGCAATCTGGTGTATGGGTGTCTTTCAAGCTTAAACTTCAAAACTAGCATGCTTAAAACCCCTTTGAATTAATACCTGCAGAAATCAGACGTTTCCCCGGAGGCTGAGGACTGCAGCTGGTGCTTCAAATCTGCTTGTTTTAGAGGGGAGTTAATAATTTTGTTTACTTTTGAGTCCAAAGAGCAGTGTGGGGTGGGCTGAGGATGCTGTTGGAGGGGAGCTGCTCTGCTCTCCTCAGAGGCTGCTGGAGCAGGGATGCTGCTTGCAGCAGTCACCTGGCAGAGCACTCCTTTGGCTCTGTTCAGGGCTGAGCACCAGGATAAACTGGCTGAGGACCTTTGTTGCTGTTTCCCTTGGTGAAGGGATGGTTTATCTCTAGGCTTATCCAGATGACAGCAGTGATGCAGTGGTGGCACAGTCAGTCTCCCAAAATTTCCTTCTTCTGCAGTTCTATGGGTGATCTTTGGCTTAGGGAGGCTCCAACAGCCTCTCTTGCCTGTAGCTGATGAACAGGGAAAGAACAAATCCCCCCAGTAAGGAGCCTGAGATGTCCCTTCTCCACAGGGGCTGCACCTGCCATGGCTCTGGGTGTCTCCTGTTTCTAAGCAGAAAAGCTTTCAAAGCAATAAACCAATTTATTTCTCTAGGTCACTGGTTAACTACTGAAGTCTGCTTTGCTTGCAGAGGGTTCTCTTGTGTTGTGCAGAGCTCTGGAGACATCCCTCTGTCCCCTTCTGGTGCCATGCAGGAGGAGGAACAGGAATATCCCGAGCTCACACTGCTAAGCTCAAGCTGTCAGGAGTGTCTCAGGGGGATTTTCCTTGGCTGCAGTTTTCACCTAACAAATGAGTCCTAACAAATGTTCTCCCCCAGGCTGTGCCGTGGGTGTGCTGCTGCTGGAGCAACTCTAAACACACGCAAACCACAGGGATTGATTTGGGGTGGGGGGAGATGCCTTTTTCTTCCCTTCTCCTGCTTTTATGGGGTTTCTGAGGCTTTATGGCTCCCCAGGTGTGGGGATCAGGAGTGCTGGCTCGCACAGGGGGGTCAGGAATGCTGGCAGCCAGCGGCACCCATCCTGCTCAGCCCTGCAGCTGGCTTTGGTGGCACCCAGGGCGACAAAAAGGCTTGTTAATTTAACAGCTTAATTGCTTCTTGGGGAGGAGTTGCCGTAAAAATATGCAGCCTTGTCTTCTGTCAGGGAGGAGGGCAGAGGTGTGAGTCAGCAGTGGCATCCCTGGGTGGGGTTTTGCTAGCTTTGACATGGGGAGGGGCCTCTCTGCCATCTGGGAGGTGGCAGCATTGATGTTGTGTCCGTTCTTTCTCCAGGCGTGCTGGCCATTCTCATCCCGCGCCTGGACCTCGTCATCTCCTTGGTGGGCTCCATCAGCAGCAGTGCCCTGGCTCTCATCTTCCCCCCGCTGCTGGAGATTGCCACCTACTACTCCGAGGGCATGCACCCCCTCGTCATTGCCAAGGACATCGCCATCAGCCTCTTCGGCTTCGTGGGCTTCGTGGTGGGCACGTACGAGGCGCTGGTGGAGCTGGTGGCACCCGCGGCCACCGTGGTGAACGCCACCACTGTCCTGGTGCAGTGACCACCCCCTCGCCCCGCTGGCCCCTTTGGATGCTGAGTTGGGGGTCATGGACACCGGGCACTGCTCTCCTGGGAACGGCCTCCCCTCTCCTCTTGGGAAGCGTGGAGGGTTTGGTCTGCGAGGGGACGGGGCTGCCGAGCACTGCGGCCGCCCAGCTGCAGCAGGATCCTGCCCTGGGCTCTGTCTGGAAGGTGGGATCCAGGCTGGGGCAGTGCCTTCCCTGGGGGCTCTTCAGGCAGGTGGTAGAGCAAAACAGTTCTCTGTAAATAGGCACTTCGAGAGGTGAGGAATCCCAGGGATGTCGATTTTATTATATTTTATTATTTTTTAAAATCCCAAAATCCCAACCTTTCCATATTTCCCTTGTCCCTTCAGTCAGGGCAGGGAACAGGGACTACTCTTTTTTGTGCCAGTTTGATTTTTTTTTTTTTTCTTTCCCTGAGCACTTTATTTTTACAGCAACAGACAAACCTCAGCTCAGATTAGAGAGCGTGGAGCTCCCTCCTCACCTTGGCTTTTTGGGGAGGGTGGGCAGAGTATGAGGTGTGGAGCATGCTGGGGCCCATAGCTCTCTCAGTGGGATCCCCATCTGTGGGCACTGGCTCCTGCAGTGCTTCAGCTCTGTTTCCAGCTGCCTTGAGCGGGAAGTCTGAGCAGGCCCAGGAGTTGGGCACTGGGCATGGCACCTCCCTGGCCTGGGAGGGTTTGCTGACCCTGGCCCACGCTTTCAGTAGTGACACTTCTTTATCCCCATCCAGCCTACAACCCAATGCTTGGCTTTCAGAAGCTTTACGAACTGAGGTGTGTGGGGAGCAAACAGGCTCTGCCATAACGAGGGGCTGAGCTGGTCCCCTTTGGGTGGCATGGGGTGTCCCCAGGGGTCACCACACACTGCCCACACGCCACAAGAATACATCACCTTGTTTACAGTGCCTGAGCTGGCCCTGGCACGCTCCGCCTGCATCTGCAGGCTGATACTGAATGTCAACTCACACACAAAAACTCCATAATATTTCTGGTTTTAACCCTTCTTCTCCTGGTTTTATTCCCTCTGCATCCTCTGCTTCCACCCAGCTCCTCTCCTCCTGTAGGATGCAAATCCCTGGCACTTCTCCCTGTGCTCCTGTTGCTTCTTTTGTCGTGGCTGGTGCATGCCTGGTGGGGATGGTCCTGTGGTGCTGCTGCTTTCCTTTCTCTGAGAGCCCAGCTTCCTCCCTAGAGACTTTCCTTGCCTTTCTGCTGGATTTCTACTTTTTTAAGACAAGGGAGCAAATGCATCCTCCACAGGACAGGTCAAACTCCTGCCTGCTAACACAGCATCTCCCAAATGCCAGCTCTCTCTGGAGAGCCTTCGTCCCTCATCCCACTGCAGCCATGTCTCCCTGGGGTTGGGCAAAGGCTGCTGGTCGTGGGACAGGAGGCTGAGTACAGCACCAGTGGGCTGTGTTGCCATCTTTGGTGGAGGGTGGGGTTTGCGGTTATTTTCGGTGTTTGACCGGGTTCTGTGAGGAGAAGGCTGTGTGGAGCAGTGTCCCTGCAGCCTGCCTCTGCCTGGGTGCTGCTTGTGTCTGCACTGTGCCCCTTTGCTGGCAGTTCTGGGTGCCACATGCCACGTGGACCCGTGGCCAGGTGTGGGGTGGGTCTGTGCCATGTCTCTGCCCCTTTCCAGCCCCTCTTCTGCTCTCTGCATCTCTTGGGGCTCACCTCATCTCATCCAAGGCTGTGCTGGGCAAGGTTTTGGCATGACCTGCATCACTTGGTCAGGAGCAGAGCAAAGCTTTAACTCAAATCCTCCCTCTGGAGGGCACCATGGGGATAGAGAGGAAGTACCAAGGGCTGGGAGGGGGCTCCAGGGCATGACACAGGCGGGACAAGTGCAATATTCATGTCCATCTCTGTGTACTGACCCCAGCGTGGCCCCTGGGGTTGGGTTTGAGTCAGAATTGTCAAGCAGAGGAGGGAGTGCTGTGAGGAGCAGGGGATGTGTGATGCCTCCCCTTGCCCTGCTAGCAGTGCACTCGAAGAAGGCTGGCCACATTTAAGGGACAGCTGTGTGCCAAGGCATGTCCCCAGCCTGGCACTGGGCATCAGTGGGTTTGCTGATGAGGCTCCTGGCATCCAAACTCACTTTGCAAGCAGCGGTGAAGACGTCATTTCAAGGGGGCTAGGATATCACAGAAGCATTAAATGGGTTTTGCAGCTCTTCCCCTTTATTGGGGTGAGCAGGGGTGTTTGAAGATGGGGTGACTTGTGCTGGTGACACATGTGGTGTGAGGGGCTCTGCTGAGCCAGGGGAGCTGGTGCAGGACCCGATGGACACGAAAACTTGACACTTGTGTATCGTAGGCTGCTCAGTAACCAAGAAACTTGTCTGTGTAAATATAGCAATGGTCACGTCCACGTCTCGTGCCTATGGATATTGTCAGTGTACAGCACAGGTGCCTGCCCAGCAGGAAAGCTGGTGCTGCACCTGAATCATGTATCTTACTTTAATCAATAAATATAATCTATTTTTTATGTGTAAAGGCTTTGGGAGTGTGGATTTTTTTCCCAAAAGAAGGAGAGCAGGTGATGTGGAGCCCAGCAGGCAGCCAGGATCCCATCCTGTGCTGCTCCCATCCCCACACAGCACACAGGATTTCCCCTCCTAGTGAGTGTTTCAAATAAAAGTGTTCCAGCTTTGCTGCTTGGAAAATTTAATTTTTCTTTTGACCTCATTTGTGCAAGTAGGTCGTGGGCAGAGCTTATGGGCTTGTAGGGCTGAGCTTTTCTCTGCCTCACCAAAGCTAGGCCTTAGTTTCTCATCTCCCTGTTTATGTCAAAAGTGGGGCTGCAGCTGAAAAAAAAGGAGCCTGGCATGTGAAAAAAGATGGGGGATCCTGAGCTGCTGCAGATCCACCCTAGAGATCAAAGGAGCAAAAGTCAGCCCACAGTGGGAGGCTGCCAGCACTGCTGCAGCTTGGCTTATCCTCATTGCTGAATAATTCATGCCATTGCAGTGTGTCATTACAGGGCTGTTGGGAAATCAGTGCTATAAAAAGTTCATCTTTAGAAACTCTGGCAGATTTTTTTTTTTTCTTAAACTAGGAGGCTTTTGCAGGCTGATGGGGACTGTGGATCTGAGGTCAGCTGAATGACAGGGCAGGAGGCACACTGAGCACAGGAACTCCTGGTGCTTCAGGATATTCCTGACTCTGGAGCATCACCATGGTGGGATCCACAGCCATCCTTTCTTAGGGTTGAGCATTGCAGGGCTGTCCCTATCCCATGAAAAGCCTTTACTGAGGCTGCTCCTTCCCAGGTGTTAGAGGAGCTTCATCTCAAGTTGTCTTTGCCCTTCCCTGTGTTGTGACCACTGGCCAAAGCAACCCTGGGGACTTTAAAAAGTCTGAAGGAAAATATCACTATTATTTGTGCTGCTTCTGCTGCTAGGAAGAACAATTTGTGTTTTCCTTATGGGCAAAAGTGGTGCCTGTTGCTGAGACACCTCAAAATTGAATGTCCTCAAAGAACAGAAATGCACTATTTTAGGATGATGTTCAGAGGGATTTACCAAGCAGAATAAAATCAACTAGATAAAATAGGCCTAATCCAGGCAGGGACTGCTTTCTGATGGGCAGAGCTGGTGAAAAAGTTTTGTGGAAGTGCATGACAGCTTTGAGAGGTAAAACAAGTGGTGTTTGTTGGGGATGCAAATCAAAGGCTTCAGTTTGGGTCCTTTCAACCCCATTACTCCTGAGCTAAGAGATACGGGAGGCTCATGGTTTCCCAAAGTAAGACAGGGTACTGTGGGTCTATCTGCCTCATCCCTCTGGCACTTACAGGATCCTCAAAAAAGTGGTTAACTTGCTGTCTTGGTACTTCTCTGAAAGCTTTTGGTGCCCAAACTAAGCTGTTATTCCCTTGGCTGAAGCTAGGCAAGGATGTCCTATTTATTTACAAGAGAATCCCTGAGATACTGAATAAAATCATAATAGTAAAAAAATCCAAACTCTTTTAATACTTTCCAAAAATTCAACAACAAAAAAAGTTACATCAAACAACCAACCGAAGAAAACCTCTCACGAATAAACAATACATGTCCAAGCACAAGGACAAACAGGCAAACCCATGCTCAGCAGCTTCAGTGCCCCTCTCTGGTCAGAGATTCCAGGCAGTGCTGGCCAGTCTTTCTGGGATACAGCACGGGGTGTACAGCTGCATTCAGTGTGGGACTGTGACAGCCACGGGGACAAGCTGTGCACACAATCCTCGGGGCAGGGTGCCCCTTACTCGTGTGCACACAGCCCAACTGGGCAGCCTGCTTTGAGTCTGTGGGCGGTTCCTGCTGTAACAAACCTTGTTGCTTGGGTTTTCTACAGAAATTGACTCTTTTTTTTCTTTTTTTTTTTTTTTTTTTTTTTTTTTTTTTTTTTTTTTTCCCTTGGGCTTCTGTTTGCCAGTCAGGGACGTGCTGGTGGGACCAGCTGCATTCCCTCTTCTCTCTCCCAGTGTCAGGGAGCAGACACGAAGAGAGTTTGCACCAGCTGATCCATTCCACGAACAAACTGTTGGCTTGATGCAAGCCCTTGGAGGCAGAGCTGGGAGCAGGAAGCCTCTGTACCCCACATGGGGCATTGCCAGGCTGTGCATTGCTAATCCTTTCACACCTTTCTCCACCATGACTGCTGCCATACCTGCAGTGCTTGCCTTCCTCCTCCTCCTGCTCATCCTCCCTGTGGCCAGGAAGCCTGGGGTAGGAGGAGGTAGCATGCTGTGGTCCTACATGGTGTTGGAGGCAGTCCCCTTGGTGAGGAAGCAGCTTAGTCATTGGCATCCCAGGAGCATCCTCCATGTCCCAGCAGTGGCTGGAGCATTTCCCCTCCTTTTGCAGCAGGAGCACCGTGGAGGGCAGCGAGGGGAAAGATCCAGCCAAAATTACAACCCAGCCATGCAGGGGGGGACGCACACAAGCCTCCCTTCAGCAGCGTGTGCCAGCCCCCTGCACTCTGTTCTGCGTGTACATGTGCTTCTCTCCTCACCCCACGAGCAAGCCCCGCTAGAACATCACCTCCTCGCAGCTCCCGTAGTCACTCTCCACCATGTCGGAGCCCTCGTAGTTGGGCGGTGCCAGGGGCTGGGCTCGGATGCTGGGCTGGTGGCCCAGCTCGCAGTCGGCGTAGGACGGCTGGGCCACGCTCAGGCGCATGCTGACCCTCTTGTAGCCCGGCTCGGGCTGGTACGGGACCCCCTCGCCCTGCACCAGCTGCGCTGGGTAGTAGCTGATGGCCGTGTACTCGTTCTGGCACTGGGATGCTCCCGTGTCCACGGGGCCCAGCGGCAGGAAGTCCTCCAGGTTCTGGTTGCTGTAGCGGGGTGGGATGGGGGCTCGCTTGTTGCTCTGGTCCAGCGGGAAGGGGAAGCCTCCGTAGAGAGCGACCGGCTCCGTGTCTGCTGGGGGAGGGGGCGGCGGCGGGAGAGGAGGGTGAGAGGAGGAGGCAGGGGGGCCTTGAATGATCTCGTAGTGGGAATACTCCTGGACATCTGATGACAGGTACCGCGGGGGCCAGTAGGTTGTTTCTGCTGGGTAGACTGTAACAAACGAAAAGTCGTGTTAGCCACAGCTCTAGCGGTTGTTGCCTCTCTCTTGCCCTCCTGCCAATTCCCTCTGTAGGCTCTGAGCCTGTAGGAGATGTGGCAGATTGGGAAGGAGAGGAGATGTAGGGATAGGGGAGGTGTAGCTGCTAATTTGGGAATTGTGGGGACCTGAGATCACCCCTAGCTGTGCTGAGGCAGTGTCCCCTCCAGCCTACAGATATCAACTACTCCAGCACCCAAAAGACACACTTCATCATTATGTTTGGATGCAAGAAACTCATGTTATGGAAGGGACTGGGGCAGTGATGCCCTGGATCTCTCCCTTTCCCTGCAGTTACTCTTGTGAGGAACTCCTGCATGGGGTAACCTTGTTGTCCAGAGCCATTCAAGGTGTTTCCCTGAAAATGTGATCCCTCTGCCCAGGAGCACTGATGCAAATGCCTTCACTAAAATTCCTACTGAGTTTTAGGATCTTAATTTTTTTTCCCAAATTTTCTCTTTTACAAGCTTTTTTGACCCAGGATCACAGCCTGCTGTGCATTAATGGTTTCCCTGCTGATTGCGTACAAAACCAAGCAGGTTAAAGCAGAAAACTGGGATGTAGTGGTGAACCAGGAGGAAAGAGCCAGTGAAGGCCCTATAGCAGGGCTGGGGAAGCATTTGCCCCTACTTTGCTTTGCTTTAGCCAACAACCATTTGTCCCTCATGTTTGCAAACCTCAGATCCACTTCTCAAGGGAAAGAGGGATGTGTAAGTGCAAGAACAAGCTGTGGCTACTGACCCATCTCCTCCCTGGCCCAGGTGCACTTGATGAAGGACTCATTGTCAGAGTTGGACGGGGGTGCAACGGGGGGCAGGTTGGGGGCCACGCTGCACACGATGGTGCCCCGGTGCTTCGGGGCGTTGGCCGAGTTGAAGGTGACGAATTCAGGGGTGCCGGTGGCTTTGCGCTGCTCCGGCGTGGCCCGGTCCAGGTTGTTGTGCGGCGTGTCGCTGAGGATGTTGAGCTCGATGGGGGGCACGGGCTGGGTGCCCACGCCCACGCTCTTGGAGAACTCGCTCTTGGAGAGCAGGTCGGGGTCCTCGCGGGCCACCGGCTTGTGCGCCTTGGCGCGGTGGCGGCAGCGCTTGCGGACGAGCACGAAGGCCGCGGCCAGGATGGCCGCCCCCAGCACGCCGGCCGCGATCTCCGCGATCTCCTCGGGGCCCAGCGCCCACTGCGTGGGCACGATGGCGGGGGTGATGATGGGCTGGGTGCAGTAGTCCCCCTGGTAATCCGATGGGCAGATGCAGTGCACGGAGCCCTGGCTGCTGACGCAGCGCCCGGCGTTGCGGCACGGGTTGTCTTGGCACTCCTCTGCCAGCTTCTCACACCTGTGGGGAGAAAGGGATGGAGACAACCCCTGTCAGTCTGGGATGCACCAGAACTGCCTCATCCTGGTCAGGCTCTGGCTTACACCACCCAAGGATGTTCTATCCTGGTCTGCTCTCCCTCCCTTGCTATATTTTGCTACCTGCTTATCCTGGCAGAGGATCCTTGAGTATAAAATGATGCTTTTCGAGAGACCATGTTTTACAGGGTGGCCCTATTTTTCAGCCGTACACCCAAATTAAAATGGAGGGCTTTCTGCCTCAGAGGAGTGTTTGGAATCCTAGGGCTAACACTGCATAGAGAGATGCTCCCATCCTGTTAAATTAGGTCAGTGTGAGGTGTGTTAACCTCTTATGAAGCCTCCCATGTCCTCCAAGCTCTGTGGAGCCTCTGGATGGTCTGTGGATGTCTGCAGGTTGCAGCAAACATTTGGGAAAAGACTATCCTGTGACATGGTGAATGGATACCCTTGCTGGAGAGGCTTTTTGACATTTTATGGAGCATTTGCAGAACTGCGATGGAATTTCTTATTCTCTGTCCTGCTCCACCCCACACACAATCTAAACATTTGCTAGCAGTACAGAGGACCTTTCCTTCCAACAGCAATGACCTCCCCATGCTGGGGGGAATATGCAGTGCTTTAGTGGCTTTCCTTCCCTTTTTTTGTTCTCATTACTGAACAAACTCTGTGAGGTTGGCACTGCTCTTGTTGCAGTCAGTGATTTAGGATGTGTGAGCTGGTATGTGCAACACGCAGCCACAGCCTCTGGCTGATGTCAGGTATTACACTGCCACCTAATGCTCAGCTACAGGCTCTTATTCCAAGAGCTGAACAGATAATTTCTGCCTTTGCTTTGATCCACGGGACCAGTGTCCATCCTGGCTAAATGGGCAAGGCAGAAGGATGAACTGGGTGTGACGCTGTTTGAGCCTGCGCTGGGAATCTCTGACCAGGCTGGGCTGGAGACAAAGTGGGGGTCTTGGAGGGGCTGCTGGGCTGGGGTGGTAATGCCCACTCTCTTGAGCTGGGATTTGAATTGGATGAATCACAGCTGCGAGCTGAGACAGAGATTTCTTCTGCATGAACCCTGCAGAGCTGGTCCCAGATAGAAGCAATCCCTTTAGCACCTTGCAGGGTGGGTGTTCAGGCTACTGAAGCAGGGGGCACCTCACAGCTCTGCCAGGCAGGTTCCCCCAGCCTCAGGGCACCCTCCTGCCACCCAGGGCAGTGTCTGCCTGTACCCTGCTGCCAGGCCCCCACCACAGCCAAGGTGTTCCCATTAGTGCTGAACTCAGCTCCTGAGTTGCCTCACAGGGAGCAGCAGTGTGTGGGGAGAGACTCTCCCAGCAAGGAGAGACTTTGCACTGCCCCACAGCACCTCCAGGCACCAAAGCATCTGTAAGCAGAGGAGATGTTTCTGTCTTCCCTCCTGCTCAGAGGGGCAATGGCCACACGGTGGCAGAGTTATTTGTGTCCCGTTCAGCTCAGCTCTGCCCTCCAACACCTCCTGGCTGCAATGCTCAGGTGCCTGCAGTTTGCAATTAATCCCGGAGTGCGTGGATCCGGTGAGCTCCAGAAACGTGCAAGGCTCATGTGTTCAGCCCATCATGGGATGTCACCTGTCCCAAAGCCCCCCCAGGCCTTACCTTTCACCCAGGTACCAGTCAGGGCAGTGGCAGGAGTAGCCGGTGGCCGAGAGGGTGCAGGTTCCCCCATGCAGGCAGGGCTTGGACTCACAGGGACTGTCCCCAAGCTCACAGTGCTCGCCAGAGAACAGCCCGGGGCAGATGCAGGTGTAACCTGGAGGGGGTGAGAGTGAACATATCCATGTGGAAAAATGGGCAAGAACAGGGAGGAGCAGTGCCTGGTGCTGACGGCCCCCACAGGGGGCTTGCACAGCTACCCAGGCACAGGAATTTGCTGCAGCAGGTGCTATGGGACACCCAGGCAATCCCTGGAAGCCTGGTGGGTTCATTACAGGACCTGGTGTGGCTGCTGGAGGCTGGGTGGAACCCTGGGGCAACACAGTGGCACGAGGGGGCTGACTGAGCAACAAGTCAAGCCGGTCCTCTCCTGACACAGATCAGAGATGCAGTCAGGGCATAGCTTTATTGCTATGGAGAAGCTGAGGGACAAATCTGGGATAAAGGAAGGGGAACTTGGCTGGCTGATTCACAGTTTCTGACTCTGTTCAGTGCAATCCCCTGTAATTTGTTGTTCTCAGGAGTCTTTGGTCCTGCGAGTTCTCGTGGTATGAAGTGCCTGTCTCAACATGCCAAGTTTCTCCTGCTTACAGGAGACGTCTGCTCACAGAGAAAGAGAAACCCAGCACAGCCATGGACTCAGAGGGGGCTCCTGCTCTTTGTGATTTTGGCTGCTGTTTAGCATAGCCCTAAGCATGGGAATGTCCCTGGCTGTGCTGAGCTCCTCCTCGTCACCTGGCTGGTGCTGCTGTGCAGGAAATTCAGAGTTTCCACCTTGCAGCAGACTTGAAAAGTCTTTCTACTCATCCACAAATTGAACAACCCTGCTTTAGAGCACGGGGCAAACAACCTGGGCCTGTTCCCACATGTGTGTCAGCGGCTGTACCAGAAGGATGTGCTGACACTGGTGCAGCAGGTGCTGGACATTGCCCACAGGGCTGTGTGTGCCCAAACACATGTCCTGGATGTGGGGCTCACTTGTGTTTGTGGTCCTGAGCGCTGTGGTCGGGGTGGTGCTGGGCTGGCCCGGGTCCTCTCCCCACAGCTGTGTTCTCACACGGCCACGTGGTTCCCCGGGCTCGCTCCCACAGGCGAGTCCCTGCCTGTGCTGTGATCCCACACCTGAGATCCCCGGGCACAGCTCTGCATGAACTCCTGCTGCCTGCCCGGGGTCCCCAGGACGGAGCCCATGGCACTCAGGGAACCAGGGTAACCTCACAAATAAACATCCCTTGGGCTATCCCTTCCTTGCAGCAGTGTCCTGCCTGGGGCCATGTCCCACAGGCTCTTTCCTGGTCAGCTGGGCCATTTGCAGGAGAAATTGTTCGTCCTGGAAGGAAATTTTGGGAAGGGTGCTGGATGATAATTAGGTTATTGCTGAGGGAGTGATTTTTCACCTTCCCCTCCCACTGTATTCTCTCTGCAAATGAAAACAGCGGATGCCTTGACTTAGAGCAGAGATATGTTTTCCCCTCGTGGGCTTTGAGGCCCTTCCAGCCCAGGCAGAGAGGTTTTCTGTGCAGAGGGTCTGAAGGCTGAGGTGTGGGTGCCAGCCAGGCTAACTGTTCTGTACATTTACACCTGGTGTCAAACAAGTTCGCCTGAACCAGGCAGCTGCTGAGTCGACAGGGCTGGGAATCTTGTTCCCAGAGGCAGCGGGCAGGGCAGGAGAAGGTGGTGCCTCCTCTGTCCTCACTTGCTCGCCGGGCAGGGTGTGCTTTGGCAAGGGCCCCAAAGAGCTGCAGGAGCAGCTTCTGCCCCACGCAGCAGCGTGGGAAGCAGCCCACTGCCCCTCGGAGGGGCCGAGGCACAGGCAGTACCCATCTCATAGACAGGGAGTTACGGGGTGCAGCCCTGCTGTGCTGGCAGCTACACTGAGTTGTAGGGCAGGGACACACGGGTGGACATCACTGGGAGCAGCTCCTCTGCTCACAGCCCCTGTCCCTGTGACACAGCTCACTGCAAGGGGCCCCTCTGATGGCAGGAGCAGGGCAGCAGGGACACTGCCTAGGGCAAACCTCAAACCTCTTTGGGGTGTGCGCACTCCACGACAGCCTGGGACTCCTGGATTTGAGCTTACAGTTTTCCCATATCCCTTTGCATAGCCCTGGGGAGCCGCTCACTGCAGTGGGAAGAGACGAAGATCTTGGCTTGTTTCTGCCCAGATACCATCACCACATGATCCCTTCTTGCCTGACTCCAGCTTTGTTAACAGCTCCTTAAGCAAAAAGGATGCAGAGGGGTGGGTGGAATCTCTATATGCATTTGAGTTTTTGGCAACACTCTGCTCTCCCATGTCATGCACACTCCTTAGAAACACCTTCCTGCCCTCTGGGCCCATGGTCCACAGGTGAGAGCCAGGATGATGATCTCACACCCTCTACTGCTGCTGCACTGAGTCTCTTGAGGTCTCCTGGGATAGAGGATCTCTGCTGCCCCTCTGGAGTAGCCCCTCCACAGGGATAAATAAAGTTGTTGCATCTTTCCCTCCCTCACTGCTTACTGCTCTCCTCCAGCTCTGTGTGGGATGTTCACATACCTCCTCCGTGAGTTTCGGAGCACATCCCGTTGTTGAGGCAAGGGTTGCTGCTGCAGGCACCGGTGGGGGAGCAGCACTGCCTTATCCCCACCTCCTCCAAGACTTCCTTTGATTGCCCTTTCCCTGGAAGGAGAACCACTTCTCTGCCATTGATTGCAACCACGTCCAGGCAGCCCCTGAACCCCCGTGTGACTCTCTGGGACTGCAGCAACTGCCGGAGGCCCCCAAAAATCAGGTCTCGTCTGCCCTGGGAGGTGCTACAGGTCCCTGGCAGCTGGAGAGAGGCGTTGCCCAGGCCGTCGATGAGCAGGCGGACGGAAGTGTTCTTCACCTCCAGGAACACCGAGTGCCACTCGCCGTCGCTCACAAACCGTGAGGAGGAGAGGTTCCCAGAGGAGCTCCCCTGGCAGCTGTAGCCAAGCTGAGGCACTCCATTAACCATCTGTAAAACACAAAAGTCACAGGTAGCTGTGACACGGGTGGCTGCTGTTTATGAAGGGTTTCAACATTTCTCCTGCTGCTTGTTCCCCTCTCTCCCGGCCTTCACATTGACAGCTGAGATTACTCCCAATTTTCTGATTCCAGGAAGTACCAAATGCAGCCCCTTTCACCTTTTTTTAAGCTATGCCTGGATCAATTAAGTGACTACAACTCCTTTATTTTGCAGAACACCTTCATCTCTCTGGCACAATTTCACCCGTGGTCCTTCCCGGCAGCCTGTGACCAGCATGCAAGGAGGGAAACCCATCTTTGCACTTAACAGAGCCATGGGATCATACAGCTACTGCTGCAGCTGCTTGCCCTTTCTCCCACCTTCCTGAGCCTGAGGCATTCAGACTATCCATAAATGCATCGCCAGTCACAGATGGACTCTTGTTCTGGGCCAAGTGGCTTTTCTTCTGTTCTCACTGTCTCATTAGTGGTGGGGAAGGTGCTGGAGCAGTTGCCCCTTTGGCAGGGGTGAGGGTGGTGAAAGAATCTTATTGAGGAGAAGCACTGGCAGCTTTCTCTGGAGGAAAAAGGAGGACTTGGGAGGCAGAGAAAGGAATTACTGTTGTACCCATGCTGGAAAACCAGGCCAAAGTTACTGATACGTGCTGCAATCCAATCCTTGATCTCCACCAGACTGGAGAGAGGCAAGGTATTGAGCTGCTAAAAGTGAACCACACCAACATCCTCTGCAGTAAACTGGGACATCAGAAATTCCTATTTCTGGCCCAAGATTCATCTTTAAAAGTCATATAGGACGGAGAAAGGAAAAGTTAGCTGTGTTATTTCATAGAGAAATCAGGGTTAAACCCCTTTTCACATTTATCTCCCCAGTGCTTTGTTGATAAAACACCTCTCTCACAGAAGCCAAGAGCCTATGGAAAAGGAGAAAAGAGATGGAATGAAGGGCTGGTGGGAAACCTGCAGAGCCTGCTATGTAACATCAAGCAATTCATCCCAGGCAGGAGAGATGTCCATGGGGGATATTAGAGACAGCAAGGAGGGTTTGATTCTTAGAAGGGGTTAGAAAAGCAGGAATGATTATGGGCTACACTGACTCTAGAGAAACCCACACACAATATGAAGGGGCTACTCTGGAGCAGAGCAGGACAACAGTTAACTCTTAGAGAAGCCCATGGTATAAATAAATACCAGTGGGAGGAGAGAGCAAATGCTGAAGGAAGAAAGAACAAGAAGCAGCTGGCATATAGCATGGAAGGGCCTGAGGGAAACACGTGTGTAAATCCCTTTGCACAATTGGCAAGCACACCAGAGAACTCTGTCACTTCACTTCATCTGCAGGAACATGATTTCTCTTCAGATGGGTCTGTAGATTTGGCTTATCAATTTCTGGGGCTGGGAGACAGATGAGAACTCAATTCCCTGGAGCAAGAACTGACACACTGCCAAGCCTTTCCCAGCTTGCCTGGTCTGCCATCCTCTTCCTGCAACCTATTTCTGAACATCAGGAGAGCTTAGAGACTGGAATAGTGATGATATGCACACTCTTGGGAGAGCTCATCCTCTTCATCAAATCTACAAACCATCACTTATGGTCCTTTCAAGGCTTTGGCTCGTATCTGGAGTACCTCAGTCTACAAAGTTTAAAATCTTGAGGGATTCCTTCTTTTTTATCAGGCCAGGTGGTTTAGAAACCTTTTTATCCTTAAGATATTGCTAATAAAGTGAGTTGTGAAATAAGCGATTCACAGGGACTTTTATGGAGGAGGCTTTATGAATGTTTCCTATTGAAAAGATTGTGGAGACAAGCTTGGGCACAGGAGATCATGGGCTCACTGAGCTCTACCAATAATGAGCCTTTTCTCCCTTGACTCCCTGTGCTGGCCTGGATCAGTGGAGTTTCTTGCCATCTTGTCCTTCCTGAGCACCACCTAAAGTGCTGGATTTCTTCTGATGAGCTCTTTGGTGACTCTCCTTCCCAGAGATGAGGTAGAAAGCTTGAGACCTTTCAGGAGAAGTTTTTCTCACTGGCCCTTTACAGTTCAGGCTGAAGTCACTCTCAGAGATGGGTACATGACACATGGATGATATTTCTCTGCTCCTGCTCTTCAGGAGTGATGGCTGTGGCAGCAGGAGCTTGAAATGTGTGCAAAAGGCATGTGTGTGGGGGTTGACTGATGTGTAACTCCCTGTCTGTGTGGGTCTTTTGTAACTGTAGAAAGATGGAACAACAGGTAGATGGGGTTGTGAAACCACGAGAAGGGGTGGGGAAATCCAAGGACAGGATGAACACTTCCAGGTAGGTTGTAGTGTGTAGATCTCAATGTGATCAGTCTCAAGGACAAATCTCTGTAAGCTGGTAAGCATGTCCTGTGATCTTAAGTCTCCAGTTAGTCTGAATTCAATTGATGAGGAATATATAAAAACGCTATTCTTTAGTCAACTGCTGCTTTCCTTCTGTTGCCAAAGTGGAAGAGGGAGATGATCTTTGAATGCTTTGGTAAGTTCAGTGTTCAGTCGAAGGGAGGAGAGTGATCAGAATGAAATATTCCTGTCTCTGCAGGTGTCTAAAATAGTTAAACCATCTGAAGAAAGTGGTTGAAAAGAGGGGTGCATGTGTGAAAAATATAATTTAGGATTCCTGTTCTGTCTTTTCTGTCTATTATTGTAAAGGGCCTTTAATTTGAGCTATGGGAGAAAGTTTGCCCCTTGCTAAAGCAGAAACAAACTGGTTTGTGGACAATTCCACCTGACAAATTCTTTGTCCTGAGAGGTGAGATGCAAGAGAGGAATGAAGAAACAAGAATGAAGGTGATGTAGACCTGCTATGAATGTCTTATCACTTCACCAGAAGTCACACCAGAGACCAACACATGTGTTTACATGTATAGAGGATGACTTCCCGTTATGGTTGCAGCAACTGCCAAACTGTGCCTGGCTCTCATTTGGTCTTCCCAAGTCTTGTCTTTCACAAATTACTAAGGGTACATATTTTTGCATATTCTTTCTGTGATTCCCTTCCCTGAGAGAGTAAAGTTTTTGTAGCTGTGGAGAGAAATCCCCCTGCACTGCCACACCCACCTCCAGAGTGGCGTGGTCGGTCCCGTTGGCGTGGAACACGACTGCGTGATGCTGGTGGGTCTTGAGGCGGAAGTGCATGTGCCAGGAGCCGGCCTGGGAGTGCTGGTACCAAATGTAGCTGTGGCCTCCAAACCTCACAGCTGTTCCTGAAAGGAGAATGAGAGAAAGGTCTCATCTTTGTGGCACTTTGAGGCTATGGACTGTATCAAGCCTTGCCTCTTTTCCTAGCCTGATGCCACAACTTTTCCAGGAGCAGTCCCAGCCACAGCAAGCCATGGATGCCTCCACTGCATCTCCCACAGTCCCACCAGGAGCTCCCAGTATTTCTTCTATGTACTCAGCTGTGGAGCAACCCTGAAATATCAGCCTGACTATTTCTGTCCTTCAAGGTGCCCTCAGTGTGGTCTACAACACCCTTGAATTTCTCCATCCTTAGTAAATTTTTATATTATTCTCTGGTATCCCCTTACATTCCTGCCCTAGTGTTACTGATCCCTGCTCCCTCCAATTATTTCTTGAAGTATCCTACAGCCAGTATAACAAATATACTTTATTTGACTTTCCTTAAATTTATCAGTTATTCTGTGCTTTGCCAGGTCCAGGATCAACACATGAGATCACAGATAAAAATTTTTGATCACTGACCTTCACTTCCTGCTAAGTATGAGTGACTTCTCCCAGTCAGAGAGACAAATGTTGCTGTTATTAAATGCTACAGGAGATTCATTTTAAAAAACAGACTATATGAAACTTTCAGACTCTGAAGTCTTTGAAGTTGTGAACAGAACTGTTGGTCACTGGGCAACCTAATTCCATGGAAAATCCAGGTGCTCTATAGTGTACTGAAGGAGAAGACAACGTGTCCAGGTTTATAGGGTCAGACACTGCCAGGAAGGATTGCTCACCATTGCACGAGCAGATCTGCTCCAAGCTGTGCCGTGGGGTGAGGACGCTGAGCCGGGCAGTGCTGTACGTGGACATCATGCCTGGATCCAGCTGGATTGTCTCCTTGCAGACACGGTGGGCACAGTCTGACCCGTGACAGGGCACATGGATCGCTTTCTTCATCCGGAGCCCGACCAGCTGGTCCATCTCCCCAGCTGACCCAGTGAGCTTGTTGGCCAGCACCCGCGGCTCGTACAAGGAGCCGTGTGGCTCTCCAACGGCCAGGAGCAGATCCACTCCATCAGAGGCAGCTGCGGGCTGCAGGCTGGCCATGTGGATGTTCTGGCGCCGGGTGACAAGGATGTTCCCCAGAAATCTCTGCAGGTTGCGCCAGTGGTCCCCCACAAACTCCTCGGGGGAGAGGTGTCGGAAGTGCAGCACCACTGCCTTGTCCAAGGCCTCCTGCGTGAAGCACCACACATGGACGCTGACGCTCGTGGTGGCTGTGAACGTTCCGTCACTGACTGTCACGTTCAGAAGGTAGTGGCCGTGGGGGAGCTTGTCCCCAGCAATGATCTTCCCATCTGCAGCCCCGACAGAGAAGAGCCCCTCCTTGGGCACCTGTGCCACCAAAGTGTACACCAGCGTGTCGTGGGGGTCCCGGTCCGTGGCGTGGATCTTGCCCAGAACGCCGCCTCGGAAGGCTTCCTCGTTGGTGGTGATGAATATTTCCAGGGGAAGGGCCGAGGGGGCGTATTGGCTCTGCTCAGTCACTTGGATATTTATAAATGCAGATGAGGAGAGGGGAGGGATGCCGCTGTCGGAGACCTGGCAAGGAAAAGGGAAGGATCTGTTACAGCCACACGCTGACTTACCGTCACCTCACCTGACTGGAGAGTGCCTTTCAGGGAGCAGTGAGTGGAAGCTCTCAGACAGCAGGTTGGGAGTGAAGAAGGAATGGGAAAAATTGGCAGCATTGGAGCTCTGCCTGGAGAAGGCCCTAGGGAAAGGGCAGCATCCCTTCCAGCATGGAGACTGATTGAGGCCTTCTGACAGGGGTGGGGTCACACGCACTTCCCTGTGCATTCAGCAGCAGCTGAGGCACCTCTGCGTGGCTCTGAATTCCTGAGGGTTAATAATTTTTTGTGATGTTGCCAGTCTTTGTGGTTCCATGCATAACTGAGTGTAGAGAGATGTAAAGCAGTTACGCACATCAACACATTCGCTCACCTTCCAGGCTGTTTAAGCCCCTGTCCCACCTCTGACAATGTCTGTCTAGCACTGAGTCAAGGAACCTCAAACAGAAAAATGCGAATAATCAGATTATGGGATAAATTTTTCCATAATGCTAAGCAGTTAGAGGTTGAGGTTTGTAATATAATAGTACCCAGCTTTTATAGCAACTGCCATTACTGAAGAAGTATGCACTTTACATGTTATTATCCTTTTGTTTGTAATGGACTATCCCTACTGATAACATTGAAAAATAATGAATTCATTCTGCAACAATAGAAATCCTTTTTGAAGAGGAACTGAAACCACTTCTTAAATGACAAGGATAATTAGAGAAAGCTTGTAGGACCAGATCCAGGTCTCACTTTAAATTGGAATTCACTAGAATGATTATGGGGAAAGCATCTGTCTAAGGAAACTGCTGACAGAGTATTGTTCATGATCATATTATCTGATTTTATCAACACAGAAGCTGGCCCCCTGCTTCTTGTGGGCAGACTGTGTGGAGAATTGAGCTCTGGAGCTGGCTCCAAGCTGCAAAATTTGTGCCTGGATTGGATTTCTTCAAAGCCAGAGATGTTTTCATTCAGCTGAGCCATGGTAATCACATTTTATTGCTACTTAAGCTAGCTGGGGAATTCAGACACCAGGACAGTAACACAGTCTCTACCTGGACTTGCAATAGGTATTGTTCTTTTATTCTTCTGTTCAGGACAGATGATGTCACCAGCAGACCATTTTGGGTGACTTCGAAGGCTTTCCCATCATTGCCCTGGGTGATCTGGAACGAGTATGGTGGTCCATTTTCTGGAGAGTCTCTGTCGCTCATAATCAGCTCCAGGACACTTGTCCCCACGGGAGCATTCTCCTGAAATGGGGAAAAATGCTATTGGAGGAAGGTAAGCAAAGAGAAATGTCCCAGGGGAACCTACAATGCCCCAGGAGCTGCTGGATCAGGAACAGGAAAACAAATCCCACCCCTGCCCTAGAAGACAGAGAGCACAAAGCAGCAACGTGATTCATCACTGTCTCCCCACTTTGCTCCAACAGCAGCCTAGGAGTGAGTTCCTTAGTGCAAAGAGAGGGATTGGGAGAGCAAACTGTCTCCTGGCTTACCTGCACCACCACACTGTAGTTGAGCTGGAAGAAGCGAGGAGGATTGTCATTGACATCAGACACGTGGATGTGCACAGGGACATCACTGAACTGAGCAGGGTGGCCGTTGTCCGTGGCTCGAACTGTCAGCGCATAACTGGGGGTCTGGGGGATTTGTAGTGCAGGATTACTTGGAGAAATGGCAGAATGGTGGCTTTTTCACATTGAAATTTTATTCTGCTGCAGCTTGATGAAATGCCCAAGGCCACATGTAGTTATGCACCACAGCCACAACAGCTTTGCCTTTGGCTAAGGCTCTCCATCCATAAATCTCACTCAAAGCTCATTGCTAAACTAAATCAGCCTCATTACAGTTGCAGAGAAGAGAACCAACTTAGCAAAGATGGATGAAACTAAGCTGGGCAAACACCTGTCAACAGTGGTTTAAGAATCATAGAATCACAGAATAAGCTGAGCTGGAAGGGACCAGTCAGGACCAGCTCCTGTCCCTGTGCAGGATATCCCAAGAATTCTACCATGTGGCTCAGAGTGTTGTCCAAAGGCTTCTAATTCTGGAAGGCTGAGACAAGCTGCTGCTGTTTCTGAATGAGAGATTGTCCAGGTGACCTTTCTCCTCCCCACACCTATTTTCTCTAATGCTCTAATGCAGAGAAGCAGAAGCCAACCATGTTGCTTTCCACAACCAACATTCCCAATATTTGTTGGGGCTAACTCTCATCCAGCCAGCCTGAAGTACCAGTGGGGCAGACCAAAACTCAGAGCTGAGGAAGGTGTCCTGGCCCATGGAAGGGGTTGGAACTAGATGATCCTCAAAGTCCCTTCCAATCCAAACCATTCTAAGATTCTATACTGCTTTTCCTAAAGCCCAGCCCTCCTACTGCAGTATCTGTGAGTCTAGAAAACAAATTAATGCCTTGTCTTCTACCTACAATATTATGAGTAAATAATTCAGAAAACAGGCGGTAGCTGAGTAAGCTGCCCTCCCTCAGTCTTTTGGGACACATCTGTTTCAGCCTGCCCATTCTCATTTTCCTGAGCTCACCTCCTCCCTGTCCAGATGCTTGGCAATGCTGATCTGCCCATTTTTGGGTTGAATGGCAAAGTGTCCCAGCGGGTTCCCTTCCACGATGGAATATGTGATCTGATTATTCATGGATCCATCCAAGTCATCAGCTGACACCTGTTTGGAGAAAAACAAAAAAACTCCGCTAGGACCCTTGGATCAAAAAGGACGTGCCATGGAGAAGTGGGACCACTTTGTCATTTAAGGGTATTGGTTTGAGCTTGCTTCAAATGAGGAGGGGGAAAGGAGGGTAGTTCAAATAAGTGTCGTCCCATAGTTTTTTCAAGACAACATAATTTCCTCAACTTTCTCCTAGTCCCTTTCCGGACTTTACCACCCCTGTGATGGTAACAGGCTGGACAGGGAACTCCATATCACCTTGGACTCTGCTATTCTGCCCAGAGGAGCCGCTGCCTTTCCCAGGTCACAAGGCCATTGTCCTTTTTCAGGCATTTTTTTCTTCTTGGGATGTTCTCAAAGCACCTGAGCCCACACTTAATTTTCACTTAAAGCTGTCTTATAAGGCAAAGTGTTCTCCATGTCTGTGGAGTTTCAGGAATTCTGCCAATCATCCTTTTTTACAGTCATGCTTTAATCTTAGATGCTGAACTTCACAAGCCCACTGAGGTCGCTGTGTCCAAGGAAAAGAAAAGTGCCCAAGAGGAGTGAATATTGCATAGCACAATAAAGAAGAGGTAAAGACAGCTGGCCTGGTTCAGTCATACCGTGAGGATGATTTCTCCAATGGCAGCATCCTCCCGAATGTCAGTGAAGTAGGGATCTTGGATGAACTCCGGTGCATGGTCATTAATGTCAGTTATGTTGATCACCACCATGGTCACATCGCTGAGGGAGGCTGAGCCCTTCCTCGTGCCCTCAATGGACAGGTAATACTCGTGACTCGCTTCAAAGTCCAGGCTCCCATTGATGTATAAGGCACCTACGTTGGCAGATGGGGAGGAAAGGACAGAAAATACTTCAAATGAATGTCACATGAGATTTCTTGGAATACTGCAGATATGCCAAGGCAACTGCCAAACTGCCAGCTGAAACAGTGTAGTTGACCTAACTTTGACCTCCTTGATGTGGAAGAATTAGCAAGAGCCTTGTGACCAGAGAGGCTGAGGAGCCATTGATGAGGATGTTACAGCCAGCCATTGCTGACGCAGCCAAGGGCTCCTCGTTAACACAGGCCTTCTGATAACAGCTCTTATCACATTGCTGTGCCAACAGAATAGGGCTTTATTTGGCCGGTAATCATGGCTCAACACCTGCCCAAGGTAAGGGTGATATTATTCACGTTCACTGAATGCTACTCAATAAAGCTGCCTGTTACCCTGGGCTATAGGTTCCTTGTGGGATCTTGATGGAGAGACTTTTTAAATGAAAACACTTTCTCCTGAATTTTGAAGTGGGAAAATTTCCTCATCCTGTTCTCCACACATCCCTCATTCACATGGGCCTGTCTCAGGTCTCAGACACAGAGAAGGCATCTTTCCATTAATTTCAGTAAGATTTGGATCACTCCTTGAATGGCTTGGTATGGCAAAATCTGATGTAGAAAAGAAGACTGTATTCCCTACCCTTGTGCTGGGTAAAGACAGAGGTAAGCAGAAGTGGGAGCCAAATGGGCAAGAAGCAGAGAAGATGCACACAAAGAAACCTTTGATGTTGGATCATCCTGGACCTGCTCGGGCACAAGATCATTTTACCTGTGTTTGAGTTGAGCTGAAATTTCCCATGGTCATTGCCGTTCACAATCTCATACTTGATCTCTGT
The DNA here is from genome assembly GCF_026979565.1 of Vidua chalybeata. Lineage (NCBI taxonomy): Eukaryota > Metazoa > Chordata > Aves > Passeriformes > Viduidae > Vidua > Vidua chalybeata. Next base: position 12,171,335 of record NC_071544.1, read on the forward strand.
GTTTTCTGCATTGTCCCTCGTCAGGACTGACAAGTTGAGGACCTCGGTACCAACAGCCACATCTTCCTTCACCATGGCCACATATTCAGGGGCCAGGAAAACAGGCAGGTATTCATTGAGATCCACAACAGAGACAGTGACAGTGCCGAGGGAAGAGAGGGGCTGCGGGGTGCCCCGGTCGGTGGCACAGACGGTCAGCTCAAAGGCTGAGTGCTGGGAATCCTTCAGAGGCTTTTCCAGGCGGATCACCCCTGTGGTTTCCTCAATTGAAAAGTGTCCATTGGCAGAGTCAGACAGAGAATAGACCACCTCAGCGTTGAGACCTGGAAGGGGAACGGACAGGCTGCAGTAATTCATGGGTAGGGATGCTGCTGGGTTTGTTTATTTATTTATAATGCATTAGGACTATATGAACAGAATGACCTTCAATTCCCAGGGAAAAGAGAGGCTGTATGAACATCATACCAACATCAAGTGTGCCCCTGCCCATCTGCAGGTTCAGTCATCTAGCCAGCCCTCACCATTATCCACCAGTGTCAGCTGTCTGCATTTACTAGTGTTCCTCATTTTTAATTGCCTTGCTTTCAAATGTAATTTCTCTTCATATCTGCTTCCAAAGAAGATAGATGTGATCTTTCTTCTCTAAATTCAGCCTCTGCTGGAGAGGTTTATTGGAAGTTCCTTTCTTAGGAGCCTTACCTATACTTCTGAGAATCTGTGTATCGTCAGGAGGACCTCTCCATCCATATTACCTACCCCAGCCATATCTAAAACTGTTTTTATCCTTTATTACACTCATTCTCAGTCCCCACCTTTGAACAAGTTTCTGTCCAGTCTGGATCCCTGTGTCACAGTTTGTGCTGTGTATCACAGCTACAGTTACTGAGCACATTCTCAAAGAAGGCCTGCATGTTTCTACAGATACTGTGCTCCCAACAGGGTCACAAAAATGCTGATGCCAGCCCAGTAGTCAAGAACATGTCAGCGATGAGATTCAGGCACATCTTCGCCAAGATTCAATCATCTAAGCCCATTGCTGTAGCACTTCCCTAGGTTTCAAAGGCTTCTGTTCAGAATGAAAGATGAACTCTACTAACACATAAATCCCATTCTGACTCACCTTCATCAAGGTCCCTGGCAGCAACCACAGCGATGGGTGTCTTAGTTGTGGTGTTATCGAAGACAGCCACGGCGCAGTGGCTGGGGAAGAACCTTGGTGCGTTGTCATTGGTGTCCTCAATGATCAGCGTCACGTCAGCCTGGCACGAACGGCCCCCGCCGTCAGTGGCTTTGGCTACGAGGTGGTACGTGGGCTTCTGCTCACGGTCCAGGGGTGCAGATGTGGTCAGCTCCCCTGTGGGAAAGAACAGGAGGTGGTCGTGTCTCCAGCAATCACAGCTGCAGCCTGCAAGACCTCAGAGAAGTTCAGCTGTTTTCCTGGATGAACCGTGGGAGACAATAATTGAGCTAATAGTGGTGATGTGTCCGCACCACATTGCTCAGGGCTATCCTCGGATCATTGCCAGCCAGAGCTCTGGCAAGGCTTCGCATGGGCAGTCCTGCAAGTTCAGCTGAACTTCATCCAAGGGATGCCATCATGGGATAAAACTGTTCATAAATAAATTGTACTTCTAAACTCCACTGCACTGAGGTTTCTGCAATGTAATGAACCCAAGTGATCTCTAGAACGATCACCAAGTCTGGGTAAATACACAGCCCAAGACCTGATAAAAGGTGTTTTGGGATTTAGAACTTGTGTCTTTGGCTCAAGCCAAACACTTGCTGTTCTTTCCTCCTTGAGACCTGCCTGCTAGCAATAGTGTCTGCTCTTCATTTTAACAGAACAGACAGAGCAAACAGGATGATGTAGAACTCCCTCTCCTCTATGCTGTGCCCATTCCTTCCTAGCTTGGCACAGCTGGAATAAACAGCTCCTTATGTTGGTTAAGAGGAGGTAAGTGTTGAGCCATGCTGGGAGCTTGCTTTTCTCAGGGGTGGGTGAGGAAGAGGATAAAAGCAGCCCTGCTCTCACCTGTGTGTGGGCCCAGCCGGAACTCCTCCGCGCCGGGGCCGTGCAGGCTGTAGGTTATCTGGGCATTGCTGCCGACGTCGGGGTCGGTCGCTGATATTTTCAAAATTAAAAGACCTGGCCCGGCATCTTCAGAGACTCTCCCAGTGTAGAGTATCTGGCCAGGACAAAAGAAATCATTGGCATCTGAGCCATCTCCAAAATACTTCCACCCCATATGAAGGGAGAACAGACCCACAGAAGCTTCACAGAGAAGGATAAACCCTGTGTTTTATAGGGGAACACAGTGTGCCTCCCATTCCTGGCTGCTGGGGTGTGGACTGGGACAAGTGAGCTCATTTCACACAAGCCTTTGAATCTCCTTTGGGAAGTAACCACCTCTGTTCGTTCTCACCACTGGTGACGTCCACACCAGCGATCAGCTCTCTAGAGCAACAAACCTCCTGATGGGAATCTCCCAGCTTAGCAGGATATAAAACTCAGTAATTTACATGCCCCTTCCCAGGAGGCTTCCTGGCATTGTTTATCTCCAGAAATTACTCTTCATAATGCTTAGGCTCTCACTTGCTGCTGGCAAACATGCTTGGAGGCTAGATTTAATATTCTTGCTTGACATGCTGCTTAATTAAAATTGTTAAGCATAATCAAAGCAACAGGATCGTGTGAGAAGAATTATGACAAGCCAAATCCTTTAACATGCTCTGCCTGTTCTTTCTTCTTTTCTATTGTGTTCTTTCCCTCCTAGGGATCTCCCTTTATGCCCCGATGTCCCAGAGCAGACATCTTACCTGGCCACACTCAGGGCTGTTGTCATTGATATCCAGTACAAAAATTTCCACTTCGGTGGTAGCCTGAAATTTCCCATCAGAGGCCATAACCTTGAGGAGATATTTCTCTGTATCTTCTCTGTCCAGAGGCTTCTTGGAAGAAATTGTCCATTCGCCCTCAATTTGATCAACTGTGAATTGTCCCAGTATGTCTCCTTCTAGAAGGGGGCAGGAAGCAAGCAAAAAATGGCATTTACTAAGTGCTGAAAAACAGAAGGGATAAGGAAAGGGAATATGGGTGTGTCCCCTGATGGTTCCTTAGGAGAACTGAAGGACCTTGATGCTCCTAGAGGTCTCTTCCGACCTAAATGATTCCATGACTCTGACTCACACTGGTGATGCAGAGAGGGCACTGGTGGCGCATCCAGCAGGTGAGGAGCTTTTGGTCAACCTCACTGCACAGCTGGGAAATACCCTGCATGTTTTAGCTACTCCCTGTCTGCACATTAGAGTTGGAGAAGGAAACAACTGATTGCAGAAAAGTCAGTAATGTTCTGCAGATGTGCATATTCATTGCCTCAAAACCACATTGTCTCACCTCCCCAAAGCCTGTCAGTCTTTTTTGTGCATGTTCCTAAAGGGATCCGAGAGTTGTAAATACCCTGCAGACATGGTTTGGATCTTATTCGTATGGTACCATGTAAAATTGTGCTTCCTCTAACCTGTAGAGGTATTTAACGTATAGCTTTGTTTTCTGGGGCTACTTTTCATTTCTGTAAGAGCCAAATGATGAGAGACAGGTAAATCCAGACTAGGCAGGCTCTCTGGTCCACCAGATTCACGCTGCTCCTACTGTTACATATGTTAGATTTTAAATGGGCTGGATGCTGCCACAGGAGAATCCCTCTCCCCTGGGAAGGAACCGGTGTTCTCTGCTGACCCAGGAGGAAGCACATCTGGCAGTGGGGGTCAGTGAACAGAGCTGGCTGTAGAATCTGTGTTGGACTCTGAAGGGTCTTGCACAGTGGGATAAATGAAATTCACTCCCTTTCTGCTTTTATTTGCGCAGCAGTGATGAGGTTGTGGAGGCACAATGACACCTGTACTAGCTCTTCTTCTGACGCTGGGAAACACCAGCCCATGCCCAGATTTAGTTTCTGAGTGTTTGAAATCAATGTGGACAGGGGGAAGCTGGGCTCTGTGTTTACCTAATCCTCTCTTGCTGCATTTCCATGTTTATTTGTAAAGTTTGACCTGTGTTTGTATATGCAGAGCAGAGAGCACAAGATGTTCACCCCTAACATAAGTGTGCATCCTCTCAGGTTTAAAGTATTTGGAAGTTACTACTACCTTTAAGATGGCAGAAATGTGAATACATAATGGATTAAATCTTTCCTCCCAAAGGCTTGCAAATACCTAGGCTTGCCATAAGCCAAATGAAAGTACCAGCATTCCTCCCCTGTTTCAGATGGTTACAATAGTAGATAACAGGCTGCAGCATGATCTGGCCTAATGTTTTGACCCTGAAGGGTCCTTGTTTGAGTCTGAACAAACATTTTAATTTGAAGTATCTGTCCCAGGTCTTAGAAAGACCCTTTAGGGTCAAAAGAATACCACAAAAGCAAGCTTCTACTTGTGCAGATGAAGAACAAACATTCCAGTGTAACTTTTTTGTTATTTTACAGCAGTGGTTAATTTTAGTTGGCACATGTGATGTTTCAGGGATGCAAGAATAATTTTTAGTATTTCTTGTTAGCCAAAACTTTTACTAAGATTGACATGATAGTCTTAAATATTCCCCAGTGCAGAGTGACTATCTGCAGCCTTGTTATTAAGCCAACCTCCAAGTGGTTTTGTAGGAAACACACAATACCAAAAAGTTATATATAGTTATTAAAAAACACAAAGAGGCTACAGGTATATGTATGATGTGTAAACTGACTGCAGTGCTGGCAGGAGAAAAAGCTAGGTCAAAGAACTTAAATACAGATCACAGTATCTGTGTGAAAAAATCTTCCTTCCTGCTGTACTGCCTCTACTGTCCTTCCAATAGGAATTACAATTACACTCTCTTAAATATTCCTCTGTTAAGAAAGTGTAAATAAATATTTCTACAGTACAGTGTAATTACTTATATGTATCTTATTTATTTATTCCCAGAGAAACAGGACGATTCAATGGTGAGATAGTTATTTTAAAGATCATTCCACCCACTGCAGTTACTAAAGGGTTTTGTGTTCCCCAGATTCATTTAACTGAGGAGTCCAGCTCATGCCAGAGCTCAGCCTTCATCTCCTGCTTCTGACAGGACTGTCAGTGTAACACTATTTCTGTTCTAATAATCTGTAAGACAAGGTATCAAATCCTCACTTTGAGACGATACTCTCTTCTTGCCCACTGGAGATTCAAAGCCAGGAACAACTCACCGGTGATGTAGCACGTGACCCGCCGGTTCTGCTCGGAGATGTCGGCGTCGATGGTGCTCAGGGTGACAACGACCTGCCCCGGCTCCGCGTTCTCAATGACCGACCCCTTGTAGAAATCTGAGGTGAACTGCGGGGCGTTGTCGTTTTCATCAGAGACAGTGACCTCCACCAGGGCTTGGGAAGAGAGCTGGACCTTCCTGCCGTGGTCAGTGGCCACCACATAAAAGCGATAGATCTCCTGGTCTTCGCAGTCCAGTTCTTTCAGTGTGGTGATCCACCCGCTCTCACTGTCGATGGTGAAGAGCCCACGGAGGTTGCCAGATTCTGCTTCCAGACTGTAGGTCACCTGCCCATCACTTCCCATGTCCTGGTCATTAGCTGTCACTTGAATGACTGTGGTTCCTGAAGGCATGTTCTCCATGACAAAAGCTCTGTAGGGATCTGCCTCAAAGACAGGTCTGTTGTCATTCACATCCTGCACTTGGATATTCACAGAGACCAGAGAGACCAACTCAGTCTCCAGATGTGAGCAGTGAGCCATGACGTCAACCTGGTACCACTTGGTGGTCTCATGATCCATAGGTTTTTTGATTTTCAAAGCCCCTGTTTGTTCATCCAGTGTGAACACCTCGTCCTTGTTACTTTCTGTAGTGGTTCCCTTCACCAGGCTGTATATAATGGGATCCTCTGCAAAAGCTTTGACTGACCCTATTTCTGACCCCTCTGGAAGATCCTCAGATGCAGAGAACGTATAAAGGGGCTCAGAAAACCTTGGCAATGTCACCTCCCTGGGGACAATCTGGAGATTCACTGGAACAAGGAAGTTCCAGTGAGGGGGTCTGCCATCTTCAGCTTTCACCTTGAAGTTAAAGGCTCTGTTTTCTAAACCAATAAGACTCTCCTTGACCTTAACAACCCCAGTGGCAGCATTGATCTCCACAAGGTCTTCTGCCACATCTTCCACAGAGTCAACAGAGTAAATGACATCTGCATTTGCACCTTCATCAGCATCATAAGCCAGTACCTGGATGACAGGGGAGCCTTTGCTGACATTGGACTGGATGGACAGTGTGTATTCAGAGGCTTTGAACAGAGGTGGGTTGTCATTCTCATCTGTAAGGATTATTTTGACAGTGCAGAAGGCCACCTTCCCACCCCCATCCTTGGCCATGACTTTAATGGAAATGACTCTCTCTGTGGAATTTTCCCTGTCCAGTTTCTGCAGTGTGGCAATACAGCCTTTATTGTCTATGGAGAACTTCTCATGGGCGAGTTTATTTATGATGGTGTAGTCTATGGTGCCATATGGGCCACCATCTGGGTCAATAGCCAGCAGCTCAATCACTTTGGTTCCTACCTCAGCATTTTCTGCCAGCTCTGCCTCGTACACATTCTGCTGAAAAGAGGGGCTGTATTTGTTGGCATTTGTGGTGTTGATATACACAGGCACAGTGCTCTTGAAAACTCCATCTGAAGCAGAAACTCTGAGACTATAAGATGGCTCCAAGTCCTTTTTGCAGCGGTTGAACATGGATATTATCCCAGAAGAGCTGTTGATGGCAAAATGCCTGTTGTCATTACCCGACAGGATCACATACTCCAGCCGGGTGGTGTCTCCACTGTCGGGGTCCAGGGCCTGGACTTTGATCACGATGTGCCCACACGTAGCCATTTCACTGACCTTGGCTTCATACTGAAGCTGGCTGAACTCAGGGGGATTGTCATTGATGTCTGTCACATCTACAATTACCAGGGCATCGCTACTGAGTGGAGGCACCCCGTGATCTGCAGCTCTGACTTTCATGCGGAACTGTTGATTTGTTTCATAATCAAGTGCTTGAGCTGTTGTTATTTGCCCTGTGCTGGCATCAATATTAAAGAACTTGGCAGCATCTGAACCATCATCCATGATCTGATAGGAGACCACTTTGTTTCTGCCCGAATCCTTATCAGAGGCAAAGAGCTGGACAACAGGGGTCTGTGGTGGCAAACTCTCAGAGACAGACGCTGTGTAAATGATCTGAGAAAATATGGGAGGGTTGTCATTAATGTCCTCTACCTCCACCTCTACTCTGGCTTCTGAGAAAGATCCAAGTGCTGTGTCTGTGGCTCTAACAGTGAATGTGTGTTTTGTCTCTAGCTCATAGTCCAGCTGCCCTGTGACAGTGAGGACACCAGTTTTGAAGTCGGTGTTGAAGAGTTTCAGGGAATCTTCTTCCACAATGTTGTAGATGAGGCGCAAGCCTTCGGGGCTGCGGGCCTGGATGTGGAGGATAGATGTGTATGGGGGGACATTTTCTGGCACCTTCACCCGGTAGTACAAGCTCTGGAACAGAGGGTTGGATCTGTTCCTCACACTGATCACAACCTCCTCTTCAGCATGCAGGGGAGGTTCTCCTTTGTCCTTAGCAATGACCCGGAGGTTGTATTTATTTAAAGCTTGATAATCAAGAGGCCTCTTAAGGGAGATGTCTCCCAGGTAAGGGTCAATCCTAAAGTATTTGTATTCCTCTGCAAATGAGTAGGTAACAGCTCCATTATCCCCTATGTCTTTGTCTGTTGCTGACACCTGAAAAAGGACATCCCCTGTCTCTGTGCCATCCTGCACCGAGGCGTAGTATGGCACATTCTCAAACTCTGGGGGGTTGTCATTGACATCCTCTACATAAACTCTGACTGTGGCTTGGGACACTCTTGGTGGCTTCCTGTTGTCCTTCACTTCCACAGCTACCTCGTGCATGTCTTGCATTTCGCGGTCAAATTTCACACCCTTGGTCTGAAGAACTCCAGAGGCTTGGATCATTTTGAACCTTTCCTTTTCATTCAAAAGTGAGTAGGAAAGGGGTTCATTTAGCTGATACCCTTTCACCCCGAGAATGGTTAGAGTCTTCTCATCTGAAGAGTTCTCCATCACAGTTGCTGTATATACGTCTTGATCAAATTTCAAGCTGGTACCTTGTGCCCGAGTTAAATTTAGCTTAACCAGAGCAGTGCTCTTATACAAGCCATCACCAGCTCTGACTGTGAGCTCTTGGTAGCTTCTCAGGCCACTTGTGTTAAGAATGGAGATGAGACCTGTTAGGGGATGGATATGGAAAGCATTGTCAAGGTTCCCTTCCACGATGCTGTAGGTCACCTCTGAGTCTGCATCTTTTGCCTGCACTGACAAAAGCTCCATCCCTGGGTGGGCAGGTAGCAAGACAGAAACATCGTAAGTGTCTTTGACAAAGACTGGAGGTGAATCATTAACATCTTTAACGTGGATTGTGACCTTGGCAGGCTTGGATGCGAACAAACTGGGACTTCCACTGTCATGCACATGTACACTGAAGTGGAAAACTGGGGTAAGCTCATAGTCTATATCAGCACGACTGGTCAGTGTCCCTGTGCTGGGATCCACTGTGAAATATTTCAGTGCCTCTGGTTCCAAAATCTCATAGATCAGCAAAGCATTGGCGTCTTGATCAGCATCTGTTGCATAGGTGACGAGGGGAGCGTTGCTTTCATCCAGAACCATGCTTTGTGATGGGGCATTCTCCATGATCCAGCCAACGAAGGAAGGCTTAACGAAGACAGGCACGTTGTCGTTCTCATCTATGACATAGATGAGCACCACTGCGTCCATAAATGCACCAGCCATGTTGGTACCACGGACTTTCAACTGGTAAAAAGACACCTGCTCAAAATCTAAGTTCTTCTGAGTGGAAATAAGGCCTGACTGATAGTTCATGAAGAACACTCCATCTCCATTTCCATCTTTTATTTCATAGCTGACTGGTGACAAGCTTGTGGCTGTAACCTGGATCAGCGGAGAGCCAACAGCAGTGGATTCGCTGATCTCTGTGATGTATTCAGCCTCTGGAAATTTTGGAGGGGTTCGATCCGAGGGTCTAATGTGGACATGTACTGTAGCAGAATCTTTAAGCTGAGGAAACCCCTGATTTTCTGCCTTTACAATAAGAGTAAATCGCTCCTGCCTGGATGGGTCCAGTTTCTGGGCAACTGTAACAATTCCAGAATATGGGTCAATGCTAAAGAAGCCTTCCCCATTACCTGCAAGAAGAGAAATTACAAAGTGAAGAATGCAGACACCTTCTTGGTCTTCGTTTTCTGCAACTCTTTTTCACAGATTCTCCTCATTGCAGACCTGATTAATGTATGTTTCTTCTACTGAGAGAAATTAATTCATTTCTAAATAATTGTAATTGTAAGAACAGTGAACCCATTGAGATCTGTGAGCTAACATTTGAATCAATCAAAATGTAAATTAGAGATAAACACCCTTTTAATTTAAGCATATTTAGTGGTGGCAGAGCATGTGCTTGAAGCTTTTGCCTCGTGTGCAGAACATGGAAGCACAGACAGTACTAGTTCCTTCAAGCCCCGTCATGCTTGTAATTACCAATACTTCAGGAGCAATTAAATTCCTCAGTCCTTGATCTAAATTGCAGTGAGAAAGATGGAGCAAAGGATGGCTTGTCTCCTGCAAGAAGTTTACAGGCTAAATAGGCCGTGTGGCACAGACATAAATACTTAAGTTTTAACCTTTACAGTGAATGATAAAATATTTGCCCATTGAGCACGAATGACTCAAAACCACCACCTGTCAGTGCTGAGAGGGTTCTCACCATTCCTTGAGGATGTATTTCTTGGTAGAAATAGTGGAATGATGATGACTCCTGTGGGAATTGGGAGTACTTTTGCCTAACAACTGAATAGTTCCCATGGACAAAGAGGAACAGATTTTAGGCTGCTCTAACTCATCCAGTCACTATTTTTCTTAGACCAGTGACTCAACATTAAGCTGTTTTCTTAAGAAAAGATGCTAATATTCTATAATATGGACATTACCTACTCACTCTGGGTAGGAAGAAAATCCCATTTTAGAACTGTGCAACCATTTGAGGTTCTTTGCAACAGCTAGAGAAAGCTGGTCAAGTGGCCACCAGTCAAAGCATGGTAATGCAGGTATGATCACAGCCTAAACTGTCTTGTTGCACAGCTCTCACCTGCCTGAAGGGAGTAGTGGATTTCAGCATTAGCTCCCTGGTCCTGATCAAGGGCTCTGACTTGTACGACCTCTGTGCCCACCACTGCTGAGTCCAGCACTTCTGCTTCGTAATGGATGCTGCTGAACTGGGGAGGGTGAAGGTTGCAGCTGTCCACGTCAACAACGACTCGGACAAAGTTCCGCTTGATGGGGACCTCCTGGTCTCGTACCTGAATGGCAGAGAGAGAGCAGAACAGTCACACCCAGGGACAAGCCAGTCTTGCCTGCACCTCCTTCCAAGGAACTCATCAGCACTCTTACAGCGGTGGGTGTTTTGCAACGGTACCAATCCCCTGGCTGGGAATGAGCCTGAAAGTTTCAGCACCAAAGCTCAGCCTTGAATTTGAACCCAAACATTAACTATTACACACTGTGTTTTCTTTTATAAGAATCCAGTGGTCCTGCAAAGAAGGTGGTTAGAGGAATGCAGGGTGTTAACTACCTTTAGCCATATAGTAAAGGTTAACACCCTGCTTTCCTCTTCCCTATTGTTCCAGGCAAATCCTCCCTCAAAGACTAGAACCACTTTTAATTTCTCCAGTGACCCATCCTGGCCAAACCGGTGGACTCAGCAGGGGACTCACCATCACTGTGAGGGTGTGCTGAGGCATGGGCTGGGAACTGAAGCCTTCTGCTGTTGTGAGGGCTCCGTTGCCTGGATCCAACTGGAAAAGTCTTGTGCTTTTGGGGTCCACACTGCCATGGATGGTGTAGATGAGCCCCTTTCCTTTGTCCTTGTCTGTTGCACTGACTCGAAGGATTTCTCTCCCTGAGGGGGTATCTTCAGGAATCCTCACCTCGTAATGGCTCTGAAGAAACTGGGGACGATGCTGGTTGATGTCAATCACGTGGATAAATGCCTGTGGGGGAGACGGCACAGTGAGGGCAGCAACTGGACATGCAGCCATCTAAAATCTCAGCTACCAATCCTTCTTGGGTGTTGACACACTCTGAGTGCCATAACCATCACAGTTTTCCAACTCTTGGAGCTTTGCCATCTGTGATGACCGGGAGCCCTTCTGTCCTTCATCCCAAGGAACAACTGCTGTGCCTTCCCCTTTTGTGTTTTTCAGTTTGCTTCCTCTCCTTTTTCAAAATCTCTCCAGTCTGGCAAGGCATTCAGAGTGAACGTGCCTGCACTTGGCACATGGGATAAGAGTCACAGCCTGCCATGGAAAGCAGCAGCGGCTCAGCCGTGGTGCCAGCTTTGCTGCTGGCTGGTGCCTACACAGCAACCCCCATTATTTACTCAACAGAAAGCTGACAGAAGGGGATGTTTGGTAAAAGAAGGGAGGGGCTGTCCAATCTCAAGAGCAGCAAGTGTGTGGAGAAACAAAATTTCTGTTCTACCCTTTTTAGCCAAGTTTTCCTCTCTGCATTTAACAGCACACACTGGGAATCCTGAATCCTGCTGGGGAAGTCACTGCTTTCTCCTGTGTGGTCTCCTACCCTGGTTGTCCTGACCCTCCTACTGATGTGCCTCCTGCATCTTAGGAAGCCTCAACCAAGTGTAATAATTTGCTTCCTTCAGCAAACCTGAGCATGCCATGGGGGTTTTACACGAGCAGGTTTCTTGACATCTGCTAGCGGCCTTGAGTGCCAAAATAAACGTAGGGATGAGATGCAAGGTGGCAGGGAATGCACACTAGGCAAGGTGGGGCTTTGTTTGTTTATTTGGAGAAACACTTGAAGATAGTTGAGACATGTGGCCATCCATTAGCATCACGTTTCACAGGAATGGTGGAGTTCCTCACTCATCATCCCCCACAGTGAATTTCCCATGATAAGCATTACTGACAGGTGACTCACATCCTAGGTCTTCCTGTGCATTGAGGGCTGGATTTTTGGCTGCTTCTTATGTGTGGAGAGAATGACTAGTAAAAGATCATGGCTTGAACACCCCTCCTCAGCGTAGGTAAAGATGGGCAAAATCTCATCATTTTAGCTGGGGCTCGGGGACATGCCTGAGAGCGAAGTGCCTCCTTTTCCCAGCAGTTACTTTATATGTGGCAACTCAGAGCACACAGCATCTCTGCACTTGCCCCTCTCACTCCCTGGGCCTGACCTCACCTCTTGCAGATGGATTTGTGCTGGCTGTACCTGGGCTAGCATATCTCAGGAACACCCCTTGACATGAGAACACGGACCCAAGCCTGACCTAACCGTGTACACACTTCCCTTAAGATGTTGTCCCAGATGTGTTGTAACTCAGCCTGAGCAGCTGAGACCAAGGTGAGGTCTGAGTGTGTGAAATGCCAGCCCAGCTTGCCTGGTGGTATAGATGTGTCCTTGTGTGCTACCTGGGATCCACAGGAAACACCCAAGCTTTCCTAGACCAGCTGTGTTTCCAACAACATAAAAACAACCTTAGCTTGGTATAAGACCTGTGTACTGGAGGATCCTCCATTCACTGTCACTGTGTAGTGGAGGATCACAGTGTAAGGAGATTCCTGTGCCTGGCACCTGATCCAGAGCTCAGCAGACTCAGAGGAAAGGTTCCCTTTGGCATATGCTCCCTCTCAACGGGGTCTCCACTAAAGAAAAAAACATTACCTGGGTTTTGATTGTACTGGACCCATCAGTGACTTCTACTGTGAGGTTATAGCTTGACTTCCTCCTTGCATCCAGGGGTCTTGCAATGACCATGCTGCCTGTACTCTTTTCAATGTCAAAATCCATGTCATCATCACCACCTGGGACACAGGGGAGATGGAAAAGGCAAACAGGAGGGCAGTTACAGTCAGCTGGATTTGGGACAGTGCCACAGGTAAGGTTTCTCCCAAATCTGGAAACTCAAAACAACATGTGATGCACACAGGAGATTGGGAGGACAAAGCAAAGCTGGACAAAGGGATAGTCACAAATGGTGACAAAGGAGTGTGAAAAGGAAGATGAGGGGAATAAGAGAAAAGGAGGAGGAGAGAAGGGGAAAAGATGCACTTAGGCATGTGATGTCCTGGCTAGATTGGCAATAAGCCCATTTGAGCATTGATTTATTTGCACAAGGTTTCCAGCCATGCACCATCGCTGGCTTAGCATGGACCAGGGACCTGCTGGGTACAGGGCTCTTGCTGGCTTCTGATTCAAGGTCACAGTGTGGGCATATCAGCACTGGTCCTTGTCACCATGGCTGGGAGCCTGTGAGCTACCTGAATTCCCAACACTCCAACAGTTGGGGAGGCAGACGGTGCTTCCAGGGTGAGCAGAGCCTGTTGCCTCCAACCCAGATGGCTGAGAATTGCCAGGAACAGCAGGCCTGAGCAGCTCAGCAGCAGAAGGCTGTCCCTCACCCTACTGCTGCTCAGCCCTGGCAGGCAGCTCCTTTCTCATGCCTCGCTTGCTGGGGCCTGTTGGGCCCCTCTTGCACATTAAACCCTGCAAAGCTGCTCTGAGATATGGAGAAGCTGAAACAGTTTCCTGTAATTTATCTCAGGTCTCAACTTCTTCCTTCCTGGCTACTGGATGCTCTGGATTCTGCTTTATTCTATTACCAGCTGGTAAAATTTTTGCTGGTTGTAAAATTACAAATCTTCCCTTGCTGGAGGAATGCAGTGCTCACCAGCCATCTGGACCACTGCTCTCCTGCTGGGAAGGAGACAGAAAGAAGCAGAGACAGAGGGAGAGAGACTCATGGATGCCCTTCCCTCAGAAAAGAGAGAAGAGCTCCCTATGCACAATGCCAAATGGAAAGAAGAAGCCCAGAAAAGGAAAGAGATGAACAGCAATGTTTCTTTGTCAGAGTTTTTGCAGACTCCATCAATCCCAGTGACAAGAGTGACTGTGGTCTGGGAAAGGTGAAACTTTGAGTGAGGTCCTGAAGGCTCCTGGATCTCTGCATCGCCCCCCTGGTTACCAGCTACCATGATGTTTTCCTTCCCTTGCAGGGAAAATAAAATCCTGTCCTGTTCCACCAGGACAGAAACTAAGAGAGCCCTCAGCATCACTTGGAACTCTAGGAACTGGGAAAGATGAGGTCAAGCAATGCTCCGGCACTCAGCAGGGAAATGACGGGATAACATTCAGGGGAATACACCGTTAATTCTGCAGACCCAAGCAGACACTACTAATGCCAGATAAACCTTGCACTGATATTGTCTTGCTCCTTGTAATGTTGTATCTCTCGTTGGTTAATTGTATTTATGCACTATTATCCTTACCCTAAAACAGTAATGGGAAAAACTATTCACTTGCCCAATTAAGGCTTTGTCTGACAAGGGCAGGCCCTGCAGGCAGTACCAGGGAAAGGCTGTGCAAGGTAGATTGGGGCACCACTTCAAAACATCAAATTACATGAGCACAATTGGCCCTTGTTGGTAGGACGAGTTCTGCACATGCTGCCTGAAGAGTCCCCTGGGGTGACAGCCCACGTCCCCTCTGATTCCTGTATCTTAAAGGAGGCCCTAGAGTTCCACATTCCATGTCTAAATCACCCCTGGGATGTGGTGAGGAGGAAGGGAGAGCCCCACAAGTCAGGGCAGACCAGGTCTTTGAGGAATGCTTCCTTCTCAGCTCCCTGCTCAAGACTCAGCATGGAGGGAGATACAGGGGGGTTTCTGTAACACTCAGCCACACACCTGGATCCTTGCAGGCAGTTTTAACAAAACCAACAGTGTCACTTGATTCCCAGAAGGAGCTGGCACTGGCATGCCCTCCCTGCCTTTCGTGCGACATCGGAGAGCACCTCAAACACAGGCAAGTTCCAGACTGTCATTAAAAAAGCGTGTTGGGTAATTGCACTTGGCACCAGAGGCCTTGGATGGGCAGCTTTGTCTAATGGCTGTTTAAACCTCCTGATGCCTGTGAGAAAGCTTTCCCTGTAGCTCACCTACAGCTAAAGCAAACAACTTCATTAGCTCAGGCATGTGAGCGCTGAAAGCCAAGGGAGCCAAAGCAAATGTTCATGGACACCACTGCCCTGCTCTGATTTCTGTGTCTCACCTGTGATATTAAACCACACTTGGCTGGGGCCCATCTCGATGCTGATCACCCCCACCATGTGGTTCACAGGATCTGTTTCCATCACGGCGAAGTTGAAGTGGGGTTCATCAAAAGCCAGTGGTTCTGAGGAAGGGCCGGGCCGGGCGACCCAGCTGATGTGAAGTCTCACGTGGGAGGAGAGCGGGGGGCTGCCGCCGTCCGTGGCCTTGACCTGCAGAGGAAGGCACGTGCACTCAGGGAGAAAGCTGAGTTAGCTCACGGGAGCTCCATGGAAATCTCCTTCTCCCACCCACCAGGAATCTCAGCTCCCAGTGTGCCCAAAATCCCATGAAATAAATCCTGAGCCAGTGGCCCATGCCCTGGCTGCTTCCAAGGAAGAGCCATGCAACCCAAATTCCTCTTTACTGTCAAGTAAATCTGCCAAGCTCTATCTGTAGCAGAGACCTGGATCACAAGCCTTGTTGCAAGGACCCACAGATTGTGGGAAGGCTTTGAAGCCACATCCAAGCCTGATCAGAACACCATACAGAAGCATGATGGAACCCAAAGACTGGTCAGGTTTGGGTCCACATCCATATGGGATCATGGATCACTGTATTCCTCTCTGAAGGTAGGTTGGACAGTTAATTTTAAATTTACTGTCCATTTTTAATAGCTTCCTACCTTCTGCATTTCCTACCATTCCCTCCCACTTTCTATCCCTCTTAACACATTTGCCTTCTTCAAACTCTCCTCCTCTCCACTGCTGCATTTTCTCCATCTTTCTCCTTTTATATTTTCTGTTTCTGAACCCTTTTCTCTCTTTCCCTCTCCGCCTGTCTCTTCCCATCAGCTCTTTGTGCTTCCCTCTCCTCTCACCGTGAGTATGTTGTATTCGGAGGCAGGAAAAGCTTTCCTGGAGAAGACCGTGCCAGTTGTGGGGTTGATGGTGAATATGCCCTCCTCCTCCTCCTCGATGGTGTAGGTGACCTGGCTGTTCTGGCCCTGGTCACGGTCGGAAGCGATCAGCCTGTAGACCGGCAGTGGGGTCTCCGAGGCCTCTCTCTCGGGGAGCTGCACCATGAACAGCTTGTGGGGGAAACTGGGAGGGTTGTCGTTGGCATCCAGGACTTGGATCACGACTCTGCTGGTGGACTTCAGGGCTGGCTCTCCGTTGTCAGAGACAGCCACCTGTCAGCAAGCAAAGGGAGTAGGTGACAGCGCTCTGAGGCGTGACCTAGAGTGTGACCAGCCAGCCTCCATCCTGGTGGGCAAGGACTCAGCTGGGGGGTTTCTGTGTGGCTCCGCATTTGTATCCCAACATCTTCAAAGGCACTGCTCCTCTCTGCAGGGCAAAGCCTGGCGGCTGTAGCTGGCAGTGTGCAGGGCCTGTCCATGCACAGGGGGATGAGTTTGCAAGGCTCCTGCCTCCAGCTGCTCTGGGCAGTGGGTCAGGCTGGTCATTAGAGACCACACATCTGAAAACATCTGCACTGCAATGGCTTGGCGAGGTACCAGCCATCCTCACCCTGCCCTGCCTGTGCACGCTCCCAGCATGTTGCACTGCAGAGAGAAATGATAAACCCTGATAGACTCAAAAACCTCCAGATCCCTCTGATGGGAATACTCATAGCTGTGAGCAGCTGAGGATGGGGGCTGGTGAGCAAAGCTACACAGCAATATCTGATACCATGAGATAAACGAGGCTGGATTTCTCTGGCTTTTTCTTTCCCCCATAATGTACAAACTATCCTGCTAGAGGATAGTTCCAGTCCTCTTCCTGCATTCCCACAGCTTCCAGAGGAGAACTTTTGCTCCAGTCCTCAGCAAGAAAATAATAAACCCTGCAGTACTGTTGCAGCTGTCTCTTGGGTTAACACACACCATTTAATTAAGTTTCCCAGCAGTTGGGAGCTGATGGGATGAGATTCTTTCTCTGTGCTCCAACTTGCAAGGAAAACCCTTTGAGGACTTAATACACTTGTAGGTAAATAAAGCTAATTACAATCATCATTACCCACCTCTAGGATATGTTCAGCCTTGTATTCTCGATCCAGCTGCCGTGAAGTCGTGGAAATCAGACCTGCCAAGAAAGAAATCCTTTGAGCTCCAAGACTCAGCATGCAAGAAAAGCCAGGGCTGATCAGATCCCTGAATGCCCAAGATCAGCCTGCCCACCTGTCCTGTTTCAGGTTCCCTTTGTGATCAGAGGAGAAAGACAGATACCCCCAGAGGGTAACCCAACCCCTCCCAGTGTGAATCCCTCTGTGGAGGTGTTGCTGCTGCTCTCTGATCACAGAGACCACGGAGGAGGGGGAACACCAGATGCCTGCATCAGTTGAGGGTTGGCAAGGCATTAGGTGAGAAAAGCTGCAGGACCATGAAAACAAAACTTTTCTTATGCCTCTAAGTAAGAAACATTCTGCATGTGCTGGCACAAGTCTGGCCTCTTAACAAGTCTCCTAACAAGTCTCTACTCCTGTTTTCCCTCTGCTGAACCTTGCTCTTTGTAATTTACAGTGTTTTGACAAAAGTTTGTCTTCTGTCTTGGGAAATACCCTCTACTCAACTGCTAGAACAAATGCATTCAGGCTAAAAATAAAGTACACAGTCAAAAATAATGTTGGTATATTATTTAAGCCTTGCTGAGACACAGGGTGAGTCCTCCAACAATTTCAAGATTTGAGGGATTTCTGAAAAATACACAGTAGTTTAACCACAGGGAATAGGCTGGATGCAGGAGAGAAGAATTGTGGCTATAATAAAGTAGAGTTGAAACAAAATCATCATAATTGCCCCCTTTTGGCCTATCAATGACTAAGCTGAGTAGATGCAAGTGTGGAAAGGATGGAGTTGAGGCTTCTGTTTCCATGTCTGGTTTCATAACAGTCCTTGCTGAGTGCCTTGACTCTTCACTTCTGGGGAAAAGCAGCTCTAGATCATTTTACAACTGCTTTACCAACAATGGAAATCGTGTATGTAATATTTGACCTCCTGAAAGTCATCAAGCCTGACACATGTGAGTGCTTTTGTCCATTCCCAGTTGTCAAGGTCTCTCCCCTGTGAAGGGAAGTTCTGCTTCTTTACACCAACGAAAGGCAGGGTGAATTTTCCTGAGCACAGCAAGCAGAGACACAGGTTCATGCTGCCCTGGGAAATGCTTTGCACGGGATGCCACGTGCGTGTGCAGTGGTGTGAGCACGTGCGTTTGTGCGCCCTGAAAGTCTTGTACATCCCAGCTGCATGAACCCATCTCAGCTCTCATTCCTGGTGCAAAACCAGACAGCTGTAATTAATGGTATTGTCTTCTGTTGTACCATACTTTTTGTGTGTGTCTGAGCGTGACAGGCAGGGGAAAATTTCAAATGGCTGCAGGAAACACAAGGCAGCTGAAGGAGGGAGCAAGGAGCAGCTGCTTGGAACATGACTCTTGTTCACCGTTTCCACTTGTTCCCTGGGATTATTCACATTTGGCACCAGCCATGGTGCTAAACATTTATTTGATGCCTGTACAATCATAAATCAACATTCCTTAATGTGTTATGACAGGATGGCTTGAAAAATTCTGTTTGCTTGTCTGTCATAGTGGGTTTTTTCCCTCCCTAATCATCCTTTTAACATCTCAGCAGGTGAAGAGGACTGAGCAGAGAGCCCACTGGCTGAGGAGCTTTTAAATCTTTCCCAGGTTATTGAGAGGCTGTATGGCTCCAATAGCAGCCAAACTCATGGAAATGCTCTCCTAATGGGGGCCTGGAGAAGGAACTGCAGCAGCAGCTCACTGAGATCTCTAATGTTCCTATCTTCACTACCAATAGGTTGGCTACTGAGCCCAGAACTCCAGCTACTTCAGGGAATTCTTCATAATTTTGGCCTAAAAAGCCCACAGGACACACAGACATTGAAAACAGACACCCATGTGCACACTGGGGATGTTTCTGGTTTATCAGATTACAAAATCCAGCTGCAGCAGACTAACACCTTGTTTGTACTGGATTACTGCATGCCAGCTGATGGAAGGCAACGTAAGCACTCTGAGGTAGCTATCTGGATTTGCTTGGCCACACCCTGAAATTCTTTCATGACTCAATGAAAAAAATGAAAAAAAGCAGGATCATAGCTCAGCTTTCTAGTGCTGGAGAAGGAGGACTGTAGTGAAAGCAGATGAACTGGAATTTAATGACACTCTTGAATGTCTGTACCACCGAGGATGCTCGCATCTCCTGGGGAGTAAGAGCTGACTCTGCTCTCTGTCACACAACCTGTGCTGTATCCCAGCTGGGAGTCTCACCAGATGGATTTTTTTTGGTTTATCTTCACATCTGCTGAGCACAAGGCAAAGGGTTGGCTTCTCCTCCTGACCCCAGGCAAACTCTGTCCCTTACTCCGTGCCCAACTGTGGCTCCTGGTTCCCCCCTCTGGAGCCAGTTACCACTGTGCCCTGGGATCTGAAAGGCCTGTGGTTAATTAATTAGGGTTAACCACCCTAATTCCCGTTTGGAGCCGTGGCGCTGGGCGGTGCTGAGATGCACAAACTGACAGCAGTGTTCACACGGCCACGGAGCACCCGGAGCTGGGGAGATGGACACTGCACACGGCTCCTGAGAGAAGCTGGCTGGAATTAATGCACATTTTCATTTGTTGCTGCTTGGTTATACACCCTGTGAGGCCAGAGGGCTAAAATGGAAGTGGAAGCTGTTATTAAAGGGGAACTGCCATCAGCTTTTGTGGCCTGGGGACACAGTTCCTTGGTTCTTTCTGCTGTCCCCTACAAGGCCTGGGAAGTGCATGCCTAGTTTTAATGAGTGTTTTGTGTGTGCATGTGCATGTGTGTGAGTTATCAGTACCCTGCCCTGCTGGAAAACCCCATCCAGCCTGTCCCATGGGACGTGTGATGGAGTTGAGTGGGTGTCCTTTATTTGTGTTCTTGCATGAGGCCCTGATGGTTTCTGCTGAATCCTGCAGAGACTGAACAACACTGTCAAAGGTCCTAATTGCACCTGGCCAATTAGCCAAGCTCTGCATCCAGGTGAAGGTCCAGGAACAATGCTTTCTGTTGCCTGCATGCAGGCAGGCATAGACTGTGCTCCAGCAGCCTGTCCACACACAGCAATGAGGAAGGACTGTCTGCCTCTCTCCTGCCTGCTGCCTGCAAAGGGCAGAGGGGAAGGCTGGTCATGTTGGAACAAGAGCAGCACAATTACCAGGGAACAAAAAATAATAATAACTTCTGCTGGCAAGAACAGGGCTGGGGTGGAGGTTGCTGGCCCCCTGCCCTTGCTGCAGGGGGGAAAATCTAAGATAGTTAAAATAGCCAGAATCAGGTTTGCAGGCACTGAGACTTTCACAAGAGCTTGAGAAGGGAAGAGGTTGTCCTCCTAAAAGCCTCTTTCTCTTGTCTCACCCCTGCTTCCATTTAACCTTTTTTTCCTTCTCCTCCTACCACCCCACCTCTTGTTCTGACCCCACTGTGCACTACTCCATGCTCGGCTGTGTGTTATGTTGATTCTGGGGAGCAGCCATGCAACCATCCCTCGGGCCTAAAGAGCAGGATGTCCTTCCTTGTAGAGAAATCCTTCCTTGCAGGGAACCACAGGCATCCTGAGGAAGCCAATGGATACTGTCACAGCAGAAGAAACACCAGAAGAACAAGCACTAGATAAGAGCTGGAGACAAATAACCCAAAGTAAAAGGATTCTCTGAACAGCCTTTCAGCAGGATGAATGGCCTCACTCTGACTCTTCCTGCTACATCCTCCCAGTTCCTCCTGGTCCTGTCTGGACTCAAACCCCCTTCACATCAAACAAAACAATCTGAAAACTTTTCCAGCAGAAGAATACCCCAAACCCTGCTATCTGCCCATCTCTCCGTGTAGCTATCCATCCCTGTCTCCCACAAACACTGCTCCACACCAGCTGCCAGGCTGGGCTGGAGAGATTCCATGGCCGATGGCACACAGCTTTCATCTCGCTGCACAGTTTGCTCCCTCTTCTCATTAGCCTTTCATGTATTTTCCCCCTTTTTCTCCACCCTCTTTAGAGAACTGAGAGCTTGAAGATCTTAGAGCCTTTCTGTGGGGTTTGGGAATGCTGGAGAAACCCAGGACAGTTATCATGGTTCTTCCTGGTTCCCCTGCCAGGCCTCAGGAGAAGTCAAGGGGCCTTGCTGGTTATGTCTCCACTGGCCAATCCACCCCATGCCAAGGTACTGAATCAAACACACAACCAGGAACCGAATTAGGTTACTTGCAATAGTGTGTCACTCTGCCCTAAATGATTATCCAGGGCTATTCTGCAGGGTTATTCTGCGTGTAGATACACCTGCTGTAGCAGCACATCAGGACCTTAATTCCTATTAAGACACAGGATGAGAATGAGCTTCCTCCTCCTCCTCCTCCTCCTCTCCCTTTGCCACTAGCAGAAACGTCCAACCTAGGAGAGACCCAGACTGACCTCTGGTCCTCTTGTGTCCTGGCTTATTTCAGTGCCAGTGTGACTTATTTGTCTGTCCTTTGATGACAATGACCATGTGGGATAGGTGAAAAGGAGGTGTCTTAATCACAGTTTTCTGCCCTGCAGTGGGATAACTTTTTTTTTTTTTTTTTTTTTTAATACAATCCTGCACTAATGGGGATGACAGCAGCTCATCTTCCCAGTGCTGCACTACCAAGCTGAGACCAAAGATTATTGTTTTACTCTACTTAATGGAGTAACTAGCCTGTAAAATGAAAATACTACTGGGTTTCCAAAAGGCTGCCTAGGGCCCTGAATAAGCTGTGATATTCCTTCTGGCAGCAACAGCAAATCACTTCTCTTCAGATACTGTAAACATGAGGGTATAACTGCTCAGTTTATGCCAATGTTCACAGGTAATTATAGATTCTTTTGGGTGACATGCAAGTAAAATAATAGATAACCGAATCCTCATCAGGCTTGGAAGCAGGACCTTAAACAACTTCCAAGCTCAGGGTTTAAAGAAGAGACTTCCAGCAACTGTCCAAGAGATAAGATCAGCCCGTGGGTTTCTTTCAGAACTGACAAACTTATCACTCTTCTCATGCAAATCACCTGAGTATAGGGAGAGATGGAGATGACTCATACCTGAGAGAGCTTTTTTTGTCTAAGATGGCAATTAATAGGTTGGCTCAGAGGTGAGGTGTCTCATTAGCAAACATTTGGATTTTGCCAGTCACTCATTTTGCTATAGAACATGACAGCCTTGGATTGTGACTTTGCACTCAAATGGGGTCGAAAGCTTTGCCTGCAGGATAAAGGCTGAATTTCCTGCAGGGTGCATGGCTGCTCAGCTGAAGAGGGGAGCCAGCTTGATGTCCTGACAGCCCTTCTGCTCCACATCCCATCAAAAAGGCAGTGGTTTTACGCAAAAGGGCTTCTGAAGGAACATTTCTGGAGAACCTTACATTGTGCAAGCTGTCCTGGGGCTGGGTTGTGCATGGCTGTTTGGATTATGTGGAAAGTTGGATGCAGAGCAATGTCCTGACCAGGCTAAAAAGCTTCTGGCAGCACAGACAGCTACAGCTGTGGGCAGCAGTGGTCACAGTTAGCTGACATCTCCAGGTGCATTTATACAGTGCCATGTAAATACATCCTGTGAGGTTCTTGTGACAAAAAGATTTTAGTATTTAATAATAATAATTTCTTTCTTCCATTCCCCTCCTAGCCAGGTGTAGAGAACTGCCAGAGAGCCATTACACCACTGGTAACACACAGCTGAGAGCAGCTCCAGCCTTTTCCAATACATCCAGCTCCTCATCTGAGAGCAAGCTTCCATCCCGCTGCAGTAGCTGAACTGCTTTTATCATCTCCAGGAGATCAAAGTCATGCAATTAATCCTCTCCCATACTCAGGCTCTGTGCCCTCCCTTCCCTCTTCTCCCAGGAGCTGATGGCATGAAGGGCTCGGCACAGCTTTCCCTGCCAGACTGGCCCAATGTCAGCTCTGCCGGGATAGTTTGAGGAAGCTGTTTACACAAAACATCGGCGGGTTTTTGATGGCTCTGAAAGATCTGGTAAATAATCCTCAGATGAAAGATACAGTCTAGGAAGATGGCAGAAGAGGCTTACTACACTTACTACATTAATAGTGCTGGAGAATGGGTGGAACCTTTAAGTGCAGTGGAATTCATTTTTGTTAATCCTGCCTGGGTCTGTGTCAGGAACAGTCACCTCCAGAAGGGTGTTCCCGGGCTCAGGCTGTGCAACAGTTCTTTATAAGGGGGAAAATTAAAAGCAACTGTTTAGGGCTTTGAAAGCAGCACATTTATGTCATTCTAAGAGCCATCTGGATGCAAATCACAGCCCTCAGGTTGAGGGTTTCAATCCTCAGACTCCCTACAGAGTGTATTTGGAGACTGGGACCTTTGCTGCAGCAGAAAAGTGTGACAAAGGCAGCTGTGTGGGCTGTTTATATTGAATATGTAACATCCTCTAGGCACTTGGAAGCCTCAAAAACAGATGCTGAGCTGGGTCAGTCTTACCTGTAATGAGGTTAATGGTGAAGAGTCCTTGAGGATTTCCAGTTAGGATGTGAAAAGTCAGTTTTCCCTCAGAGCTGGAGTCTGGATCAAAGGCATCAAGCTGAAGGACTGATGTGTTTGGTGGGGAATTCTCCATCACAGAGGCATAGAAGACAGGTCTGGACATCTGAGGTGGGTTGTCATTGGTATCAGTGACTTCAATATAAATTTCAGTCACAGAAGACAGAGGAATTGTTCCCAGGTCAAGGGCCAGCACAGTCAGCCAGTAGTGGGATGTTCCCTCTCGGTCGAGTGATCCTATGGTCCGTATGGTGCCTAGGAGAAGGACAGGGAGTGTTTGTGAGGGATTTAAGGAACTCAGACCACTTAGTCCTTGATGACAGAGCAGTCTCAAGTCTGCTTCCTGCTCTTTGCTGCACAAACTCTCACACCCACCTTGTGTGGCGGTGAGATTGTGTGAGGGGCTTGCTTCTGCTGAGGTTAATTTTTGGTACACAAGTGATAGAGAAGACCTTGGTATTTTGGGGGAGGACATACACTGATCTGCTGTTATTTTAAGGAGAAAAACCCCTGCTTGTTCCTACCCACATCCAGGGGTAAATTAGTAAATCCCTGCACAATCAAGAAAGGCTTGAATGCACAGAACATTGTAAACAGCCAGGCCAAACACACCAGGTAGTTTAAGCCTTCAAGGTGCACTATTAAATGAATATGTCCTTACCTGTGTCCTTTTCGATGTGGAAGACGGACAGGCCAGTGCCTTCTCGGAGGAAATACTGAACCTCTCCATCTTTGCCCCTGTCGATGTCCTTGGCCGTGACCATCATCACCGACGTGCCCTTAGGGCTGTTCTCCTGCACCCAGCCTTTGAAGACAAAGGAGGCAAAGCGTGGTGGGTTCAAGTTCTCGTTGACATCAATGACGTTCACTTCCAGGTGGCAGAGGGAAGAGCGAGAGAAGGGCTTCCCACCGTCACTGACCTGCACGGTTAGATTGTAAGAGTCCCTCTTCTCATAGTCCAGCTCCTTCTCCAAACGGAGCGCCCCGGTCAGCTTATCCACATGAAACATCATCTCCTCATGGTTAATGAGGCTGTACCTCACCTCCCCCCCAGAGCCAGCGTCAGGGTCAAAAGCTTCCAGAAACAGGAGAATGGTCCCCACGGGCAGGTCTTCGGGGGCCTTCACACTGTTGAGGGCTGGGAGGCACTGAGGGGTGTTGTCGTTTACATCCTCCAGAGTCACAATGAGGTCTGTAACAGAGAACAGCTGGAAGCCTGTTTTGGGCTGGTCCCTAGCTTCTATTTTCAGCACATAGCAAGGCCACAATTCTCTATCTAGAGCACCTGTAACTGTCACTTCTCCAGTGACACTGTTAATGGCAAACTTATCCGTGGGGGTTAGGAGAGAGTATTTTACTCTCCCATTGTCATCTGTATCAGCATCTTCTGCTTTCAGTTGAGCTATTGTTGTCCCTGTTGCTACATGTTCTGGTATTGCCACCCAATAGGCACCTTGAGTGAATTTAGGAGTATCATCATTGGTATCCAACACGTTCACAGCCAATAGTTTCCAAGATGATTTTTGTGGTGTACCAAGGTCGTACACAGTAATGTTGAGAATGTAGAAGCTGGTTTGTTCATGATCTAAAGGAGAAAGGACTTGAAGGAGACCCAGTTCCAGGTCAATTGTAAAGCAGCTGTCATCATTTCCATCTGAGATCACATAAACCAATTTTCCACTAAAACCAGTGTCAGGATCAATGGCTGAAAGGTCAGCAATAGTTGAGTTGATGGGAACAGTCTCTATGATATCAATGGATCGTGGAAAGCTGTCATCAAACTTAGGAGCATTATGGTTTATAAGGTGCAAGTTCAGAGATGTTTCATCATCCTGCCCATGGCCTTGAGACTGAGACTCGATGGAGTGTATGATGGTTTCTGTCAGTTGTTTCAAGACTCCTGTTTCCTCACACTGCATTTTGACGGGGAGACCTTGGCTGACCACAGTGATGTTTACAGATGTTGGCAAGGCGTAGTTCTCTCCATCTGTTGCAGTTATTTTCAAAGAGTAGAAAAGTGGCTGTTCAGAAGGAAGATCTCGCAGAGATATTCTAAGGGATATTACTCCAGAGATGGGATTCAGTTCAAAATGCTGTAACTCATTGCCAGACTTGATTTCGTATTTGATATGCTGCAGCTCATCACTGTCAATTGCAGAGACCGTGGCCACAGGGCTCCCAACTGGAAAGTCCCGTGGGATGGCGCCACTGCAGCTTGCCTTCTCAAACACAGGAGCGTTGTCATTGACATTGCTCAGTGTGAGGGAGACGTACACCTCAGTCTCATGGCGGAAGGGTGAGCCCCAATCTGACGCCCACACTCGCAGGTGGTACTGTCTCTGCATCAGCTCGTAGTCCATCGACTTGGAGGTGGAAATGACACCAGAATAGGGGTCAATGACAAAGGGAACTGATTTCTGGTTGGCTATGCTGTAGGTGACAAAGCCATTGTCTCCTTTATCTTCATCTGTAGCCCTTACTGTTAAGACACTGGTACCAGGAGGAACA
The DNA here is from genome assembly GCF_026979565.1 of Vidua chalybeata. Taxonomy (NCBI): domain Eukaryota; kingdom Metazoa; phylum Chordata; class Aves; order Passeriformes; family Viduidae; genus Vidua; species Vidua chalybeata. Next base: position 12,197,585 of record NC_071544.1, read on the forward strand.
TTTTCATCAAAGGCCCCATGGTACGAAGACTGAGTAAAACTTGGAGCGTGATTGTTGCAGTCAGTGATGTCAACGATAACAGTCGTGGATGTGTGACTGTTACTGCTTGTAACTTCAAGCTCAAAACTAGACTGCTCATGGAAGTTCATTGCTCTGACTGTAGTTATCAGTCCAGTGTGAGGATTGATCTTAAAGCTTGTGCTGTCAGGAGTAGGTCTCAAAATGTATTTAAGATTTGGGACGACTGGTGCGATCTTCACCATAACAACTTGGCTTCCAGCTGGGGAAAATTCACTGAGCTGGACCCGGTACACTTCTTTCTCAAACCTGGCAGAAACATACTTGGAGGGAGGTATGTGGACAACTCTGACAGGAGAGAACAGTGGTGGCTTGCTCTTGTCCTTGGCTTGCACACTGAGGTTGAAACCAAATGGGTAAAGTAACCAGTTTATCTCTTTGTTTGACACAATCATGAACTCAGTGCTCCCAAAGTAGGATTTGATGGCTTTGAAATGTCTTCCCGGATCTCCATCCACAAACTCAACCGAATCAATCCCTGTTTCTGAGTCACCACTTTCTACAGAAAGAGTTGCATAGATAAAGTCTTCCTCTGAATCAGGTGATGTCACCTTCACTGAGGAGATAGAGGGGGGTTTCCTGGCAGATGGCTCCACTTGGATGGTGAGATTAGCCAAGTTCCCAAAGCCATCCCCCCCCGTGATCTTTCTCATTCTGTCCACAGCCCAAACCTGCAGGTTATGCCTGCCTCGATGGGTGCTGTTCAGCCTGCCTGTGACCATAACTGCCCCCGTGGTGGGGTGCACAGTGAACAGGTTGGACTTGGTGTTGAGGGCATAGTAGAACTCAGCGTTCTGGCCAGCGTCAGCGTCAGTGGCACTGAGCGTGCTGACCACTGTTTTCAGAGGAGTGTCTTCTCTGATGGACACTTTGTAGGAGGGCGGTGAAAAGAGAGGTTTCAAGTCATTTCTGTCCAGAATATGGATCAAGACTTTGGCCCAGGCTTCGTAGGCAAAGGTGCTCTCTGTGGCCTTGATTATTAACATGTAACTGTCTTTGACCTCACGGTTTAAAAGTGCTGTGTTGCTGCTCCTGGTTCTTATTCTCAAGAAGCAGAAATCCCCGATCACGTGCTCTTCTGTTTTAAACAGACCAGTGTTGTCCCCAGAAGCTATTCTGTACCTGATGTCCCACTCAGGGACTGTCTTGTAAATACCCATTTTGACGTAGCTCTCCACGTAGGTCTTGGGGGCTGAGTTCTCATAGATGGTGGCATTGTAGAAGAAGTGGGTGAAGTGCAGAGGGGAAGTGTTGCCCTTCTCACAGCTGGCCTTGTGGACCACACAATGCATCAGGAAAACAGCAACACTCAGGAAGTGACTCCTGATGGAGACTTCCATGGTGCGGTGTCTCCTCGAGCCCTGCAGGTGTCAAAGGAAGAACACTGGTCATTTTCATTAAGGTCAGTGTGTTACAGAAAAAAGTCTGCAAGGCTCAGCCTCACCTCCCTGCTCTGTCTACCTTGATCTTTACTGATACAATTGTTAGCTCAGCTCTTCTTCCCTCTGTCCCAGTGAGGGATCTGTCCTCCCACATCCCTACTCTGGCTCAGATTTCTTCACTTTCTCTGCTTCAGTTTCTGCCTTTGTAGAGGGCAAAATGTGCTCAGTCATGCAAGACACTCTGATCAGGCTGACTTGCTATTCTGTGAACAATCTTCCCTCCCTTCATTCTGCTTTCTCCTAAGTCAAACAACATATTTACACTTTCCATCCCAAATCCAAACTCCCTCTTGTTTTGTTTCTCCAGCCTCCTTTCTCCATCTTAACTTCTCTCTCCACTGAGGTTTCTGAAAAATATCTTTGAGAGTCAAAATACAAACTGATTTATGTGCCTCTCTGTGGTTGTCTTCCCTTTTCTCTCCCTGCGCTATAGGATGTGCTGTCCTTCCCCAGCAATGATGGGGAACACATGCCACGTTGTAAAAATTCCTTCTGAGTGTGCAGCATCGCGATGTGGCCTTTCCAACAACTTTCTCTCACTTTCTAGTCAAGCTCTGCCTCCTCAATTACCTCAAAGTTCTAATGCACAGGCCTGACCCTGCTGCCTCCTCCGTGCTGACTGAAGGAGCAGGCTTCCAGCAAGACACTTTGCCCATGTCACCCTCAGCCCTTGAGTAATCTCTCTGGTTGCTGCCTTCTCATGGCAAAGCCCCAGGGTCAGGATTCCTGTGGAGGATCTGCTGTCCATGACCACCCGCCATCAGCTTCCCTCTCTAACAGCTCCCGAGCAGCTGGGGCTCCACGGTTTATCTCTGTGAACAAGGTGTATCAAAGGAAGAACTGGGGAGCACATATGTGATTAACAGGGATGTGACTTCATTAGGGAGCTTTGCAGAGCTTGTTAAAGGATCAAGGCCTGTTCTTTTCAAAAGCTAAGTGCATGCTGCTGTGTGTGCAGTTAGGGGTTGAAACCAGGGATAAGCTAAATATAGGTGCATATATTTCCCCTAGATATCCTAGGAGATCTTTATCTAGAACTGTTTCTTCCTGTTTTAAATTTAAATTATATATCAAGTACCTGCCAGTCATTTGGCACATTCCTAATTTAAACAGGGAAGACTTGTTTTTCCAGACACTTTTTCAAGACTCATCTCTTTAAGAACCAGAACTAGTTCAATTTGTAACTCAAGTTGAGTGTTAGGAACCAATTGTTAGATCCCAACTAACAGTATGTGTCATATTCTCTCACTGAGTTATCTAATTACTGATAAATACAAAGCTGTAAATTTCACATTTGTTTCAAATCCTTTTCTCCTTGGTAAAGAGAAGCCAACCATCCAAAAACCTCTCTGTGGTCATTCCTTTTTGAAACAAATGGTCTGAAGCTGAAGTCAAGCTATCAGAAGTCAGAGAGAAATCAACACAATTCAGTTTTGACAAAATTCAGCCTCATTTTTTCATGCCATCATTTCACTTCTAGGACACACAACACAGTCCCAAATGTACTTCAAATTAAAGAAAAACTTGGAGGGCAGGCATGGGTGACCCAGAAAGGCATGTGGCTCCTTCTGAGAAGTCAAAAACCATGTTCTTAAAAGCTCTGCTTGTTGCTTGTTACTTAACAGCACTTCGGAGCTGTGCAGCATGTAGGGACTTGCCTAGAGCTACTCCCTTCCAGCATTTTCAACTGCTGAACCTGGAGAGGAGACGTTCGCAGGCTGCGCACGCGTGGCTGCGAGCGCTGGGAGCGGGGCAATCCACACACCCCAGAGTGGAGCAAGACACCAGAATAAACCAGCAACCAAACCAGAGCTGTTCCACCAACAGCAGACTTAATGAATCCGATCGCTTTGTATCTGGGCTAATTGACTTTTTAATTGAATTGTACTCAAACAGCAATGTGAACTCATCTCTCATAAGACATCAGAGAACCCACAAAGCAGAGACGTTATGAACTCCACAACCACAAGAAAAGCTGGATCCAGAGCACATGCCTTCCTGGGCACCAGCAATTCAATATGGGAGGATAACCTTGAGCAAGGAGTGGGTTTTCTGGCATTTTAACAAGATGCAAGCTTTCGTCTGAATCTCTCCTGGAATGTACTTAACCTCCCTCTTCCCTGTATATTTCCTGACATCTAAGAAGGGCTTCACTTAACATTGCTGCTTTTCCCCTCTGTATTAGCAGGGTTTTACTCCTCTGTCCAGATAATTATTTTTCAAAACCTGTTGTGACCTCAATATTCCTTAGAGCTTTGCTCTCAATTACAAGCTGGACTGAAAGCAATCAATGGCTTCAGCATTTGTTATGAGGGATGGAGAGTGACTACACATCTGGGGCATGAGGCAGAAGCCTCATTTCCTCTGGAAATGATCTGAAGCTTTGGAAGACACAGTCAAAACTTGTGGAGAATTGTCTAGGAGGCATCACCATCAACTTTTCAGGAGTTTCTCTTTGTGTCAGGACCACGCTCAGTGGAACAGAGAGTCTCTGTCCCCTGACAGCAACTTCCCACCCTGAGCCTGGAAATCATCCCCTATGACCTGCAGCCTGCCGCTTCTCCTTTAGTAGGCTGCACTGGGAAGCAATCATGCTCTGAGGGTCTTGTTTCTCTTTCTCCAGCATGGCTTTTGTGCAATTTGAAGCATGATAGATCTCCCAGGAGATGACTGTGCTGTCCCTATCTGTCTTCTGCTTCTGGAATCATTTATGCCACAGTCACAATGCAAAACTACCCAGAAGTGGGACTGGGACATTTCCAAGGGCCATGGTGAAGCTTAACAGAAAAATGGGGGACAGTGCTCTGAAGAGAGGGGAAATCTGGTGAATTGCCTCAGCTCTAGAGAAAATCCTGTTGGGACTGACCCTGGAAGATGACAGCAATGAACCAGCAGAAAAGAGGGGGGTTTCTATGACTTTTGTTCCGGGGGTTGAAAGCTGTGCATAGCATGAAACCAGCAAAAAAAGTCAATTTACTGGCCCTTATTCCCAAATGCAGGTGGTTACCAAGGAGGAGCAGCACTGCCAAGCTCAGGGGTCCTTGCCACAAATTACAAGGATCTCCAGATGGAAACTGGGTGAAACCAAACAGATTTTTCGTGCAGATTAAGAGAACCATTCCTCCTGCTTTTCTAAGCTGCGCTACCCCATGTCCTTGTGCTGACAGCAATTAGTGCACGATCCATGGGACCTGTGGCAAGGAGCATACACTCTTCAGGGCTGCCAGATCAGCTGCAAGCATTCAACACTTGAACATCCTCACTTGCCTCTGGTCTCTTCACCTCATGGGACCATTTATTTCTGCTCCTGAGAGTGCTCCACTTCTCTCTTTCGTGGCCTGCTGGCTCTGGCTGCACGTGGGAAGGCAGCAGCGCTGGAGGAAGCCCACGGTGGGATGGAGTGTGGAGGGCAGGGCACGCTCCCGACTTAGGGAAATACCAGGGCATCATTATGTGGTGATTCAACCTCCTGTCCTAATCACCAGGCGAGGATCAGAGAGCCTCGGGGGGCTTTGCCCTCAGCCCTGTAGATGCAAACTCCAGCGAAGCCAGTAAACAGTCGGTGTATCTCTAATCAGAGCCTGAGCGCGCGTCTAAATTTAACATCCAAATTGTGAACCTCTGTCAAAGACATGCCCAAATCTGTCGGCTTGAAATGAGGGAACAAACACAGCGCTGAGATTCAAAGTGAGTGCGTGGGGAGACCGTGGAGATGGGTGATTTGGGGGGATTGGTGCAGGAAAAGGCTATTTTGGCCAGCTGGGGTGAGTGGCTGGGGCATGGGCAGAGGGCTCTCTGCAGGCCCTCCCAGGGGTCTCCTGCAAGGTGTGGGCTGCTGTGTTTGTTGGCCATATCGCAGGAAAGTGCTGTAGCCTGCCAGAGTCAGGTGTGGCCCCAGCCCCACCTTTTGATTCCCTTCAAGAGGAGCATTTAAAAGCAATAAAAACCCAAAACACAAAACAAAGTGCGTGCTGAGTGCACGCATTCCCCTCATGAGTTGTGGTGGGGGCTTGGCCCAAGGTTTTGAGATCAGAAGCCTAAAGAAAAATCATAATTTTCATTGGAAAATAAGGACAACTGTTCCCTTACTAGTCTTTTGCCAGCATGTATTCCAAGTTTTCTTTCTTCCTCTCATCTTCCTCCCTCACCTCCCTCCATTTCCTCTCCCTTTTTCCCTCAATACAAGAAACAGCCTTTTCCCCAGGATAAGGACCAAGAAAAATCCCCCCCAAACACGTCAACTTCTTTGTCAGAGGCTGCAAGAACAGGGAAAGACAGAAGATGAGACTGGCTGTTCAAGTAATTAGTTTAACGATGCATTTCAATGGCCACTGTGAAACAGAGACAGAGAGCAAAGGGAGCAATCCTTTAAGATGGTGAGTACAAGGTGTTGGGGAGGTAACAGGAGATGGGACACTGCTCTCCTGGCTTGGTGGAGCAGAAAGGGTCCAGCTACAGATGGGGCAATATCCCTACAGCTGCCTGCCAAATAGGACCAACCAGAAAGCAGTCCCTGGGCTTTCAGTGTGGCAAAGTCACAGAGTTAAATGGACACTGTGAAATGTTTTGCTTCCCAATGCTGAAATAGCCTGTGTTCACCCTGCAGGGAGGTTGTGCTGCTTGGTTAATGCTTGCCCTCTCCTCTGCTACAATGATTTTGGTGGGAATCTTGGATCATTTTGGATTATTTTCCATTTGGGGAGTTCCCTGGTGGCTGCTCAGAGTCACCCAGTGGGGTTTGACTTCTCTGTGGAGATGGGTATCTTTCAAACTGTCTCCCTGGACTTTGAAAAAGAGCAAAGAAAGATCTCCTTCCTTGGAGATCCTGCTCCTGCCTTTGGTTGTGCAGTCTCTGCTTGGTTTTGCAGTACAGCAGGAGAAACACGTCCTGGAGGTACTACACAAAGCCAGAAAACTAATGAAAAGAGCCCCTGAAGTTATGGTGCTTCCTTCTTCAATGTATCTCGGGGTTTTCCAGCGCCTGTGGATGGTTTTGTAGGGCTGATGTTTGCAGAACTGCTTGCACCAGCCTGCTTGGGGGCTGTGTCAGTGTGGGTGCAGCTTTTTGCTGGACTTGCAGATTCCATCCAGGCACAGTTGGGCTGCTCCTTCCCCATCTCGACTTTCCAATCTCTGAATGGCTTGGATAAAGTTTTGGAAATTGTTTCCAGGTTGCTGGACAGCCTGGAGCAAGGTGGCTGATCATGTAGAACCTGGTGCACGTGCCTTTTACCACCAAGGACTGTCCTTGCTCGGAGCGTCCCATGGAATGCTGTCAGGGCAGTGCGTGGCAGTGCCAGACCTGTGCCACAACCATTTCATGGCTGAGCTCTGTTCCTGGGGTAAAGGGGCTGTGTACTGATGGGGTGGGCTGTACTGAGGGCTTCTCAGCTGCAGAGCCACGGAAAGCCATGGGTTAATGAGTCTCATGCTGGCATGCAGAGCAGTGACTCTTTCCTTGGCCTGCTCAGCATGGCAGGAGGTCACACACACATCCCTGAGCAGAACAGGTACAGTCCTAAAGCACTACAAATGTTCTTTCCATCACCTGCCAGCTGAACCAGGCAGGTGCTTTAACCTGGGGGGTCTGGATACCCCAAGGAGCTTGGGCTGGCAGCCTCTATGGGGTGGTGGTGGAACAGGGACTCCCTTGAAGGAGTTTGGGGGAAGCCTGTGAGACACTGAGTTGTGTGGGGCAGTCTGTACCCCAGGTTGGGAGGAGATCTGGCAGAGATAATCTTTTTTCTCTGTACTTAGCAGGGTTCAGTAAAACTGCTTCATTCTGAGGCAGCCCTGCCTTCTCCAGGTCCTGCCAGGACCACCATTCAGTGGGAACAGGGCGGGGTGCTGTCCCTTGAGTGGTGCAAGACACGGATGAGTTGAGCCAGAGAGGAGATGGCAGGATGGCCTTCCGTGTGGGAAGGGCAGCTCGGAAGCATTTAGTTACTCTGATGTCCAACTCCTCCTTCCCCCTTACAGCTGGATGCTTTTGCCACCGTGCCGGGTTTCACAGGCTGGATGCTCAGAGCCAGACTGGCTCTAAAGGCACCTGGCTCCATGACATCTTACTGTGGCTTCCTCCAGCCAGCCACTCACCCCCTTCCCCCTGGGACATCTCACCCATTCCCCCATCCTTGGGGCTTTGGCTGTGCCCTGATGCTGCTCCTGCTGCCCAGGTGTGACCCTCCACTGGGGCCAGCAGGTGCTGTGTGTCTTTGCCTCCAAGCCATCCTCTGTCCAAGAGCATCACCTGGTACGTGAAGCCAAAGGCCACCTTCCCACCTGCAATGTGTATTTCTGTCTGCTCTGTGAGGAACTCAGGCAGAGCTGGATTTTGTACTGCTGCCAACACCTAGGCCCAGCCCAGACAACATGTCACCTAGCTGAGGTGCCATTGCTGTAAGCTCATCTGTTAGGCACAGGACAACTTGAACATGCTTGAACTCTCTGTAGAGTTGTGAGGGTCAATGATCTGTTTTGGCATTGCAGCATCATTCTAGAGCAAGAATTAACTGAGCAGCTCCAGAGCTATGGAGCTCTCAGTGAGGTCTGGGGGGCTGAGGGAACCTTGCAGTGCCAACTGCCTTGCTGCTGGCTCCTGTCCCAGGGCAAGTGTGACATGAGGGAAGTGAACTTCCTTGTGCCAACAGGGAAGCATCCTTATGCATTATTCCTAATCCCTTTCCTCTGCTCTCCCCAGTTACGGGAGCAAGGGGGTAAATCCTGCTTATCATCCAAAAGCTGCCACTGCACCGAAAACCAGTGGAGGTGTTGAGGGTGGACAAGGACAGCAGCTATGACAGCCAGGAGACAGCACATCCCACTGGTGGCTGTCAGGGGAACAGGGTACCTGCTGGCTGGGACAAGAAACAGCCCTGGGGGCTGCAGAAGGGGCAGTCAGTGTTGGTAGGAAGGAGTTTTGGTGGGAGCTGCTCACCAGGCAGGGTGTGAGGGGCCCTGGGGTTGGGCACCACAGTGCAGCAGCCCAAGCACGTTGGCACAAGAGCCAGGTGGAGCATGCCAGGATCTCACATGAGTGTGCCCCCACTCTGCTGCTGCTGGGACTGTGCACCACTCACCCTGTGATTCAGCTGCCATGGAAGCTTTTAGCACCAAGGACCCCATACCTCAGTCACTGCAAATTATCTGTGAGAGCCCACAAGGGTCCTGGGCTCTTCTCTGATTGCTTTCTCCTGCCAAAACTTGTACTCAGCCTTTCACATTTTCCTCATGCTTGGGATGCAAGTTATCTTACACTGATGATCATTCCCCTGTCTGCAGACTGCTGAGGGAACCGGGTGTGTGGGACCACACTGTCTATCCTGCTACCCCTTCAGATCCACTGGCCAGCTTCAGCCAAATTTAACCAGATAGGCAAAGACTTGAAAGGAGTTAACTTTGCACAAGCTTGCGAAAAGCAGCAGGACAGAGGAGAGAAATCCAAATTAGGACTCCCATCTGGAAGAAAAAGCTCTAATGTGAGCCCAACCCGATTACTAGACATCAGAGAATCCACACAAGAGGGAGCGCCGCAGGCAACCAAGCTTCATGAATTCTGCTGCTCGCAGAACAGCTGTTTACCGAGGTGCTGCAAAGCTGGGAGAGCAGAGGTCTCCACACACAACTCCCACCAGAGCCGTGGACACCAACAGAGCTCAGCTCACCCCAGCCTGGTGAGAGCAGCAGCTCTGCCCAGTGTGAAAGGGCTCAGACCCTGCGAGTCCTCACTGCCACCTTAACTCAACCTGGGTGTTGGTAACGAGGCCACTGCCCTCATCACCTCCAGTGCCCTGCGATTCCCCGTGGGGAACATACACGTTATGCTAAAATCGCTAAAATTCTTCGGGAAGGAGCCCAGGAGCATCTTGGCGTGAAAAGCTGCGTGTGGGACCTTGTGCCCTGCCGGGTGCAGGTGAGGAGCCCCAGCGCTCGGCAGGACAGGGACTCTCAGCCCCCGCCTGCCCTGCAGCACAGCCCTGCCCACCGCGCTCCTCCCTCACCTTTCCCTCCCACCCGGCAATTCTCATTCGCCCTGCAGGCCTGTCCCCGCACTCATCCCACGTTCTCCTTGCCCTGCCCAGAGCCCTGCTGCTCTTTCCCTTCTGCTGCCCGAAGGTGATCACGGAGAGCAGCTCTCTGCTCTGCCTGCAGCCCCTCTCTCTCCGCTGCCTTGCGCTGCTCCTTCCCGTAAGAACACAGAGGACAAAATATGAATGAGACAATCAGGGCACGATCCTCCCTCGCAAAAGGATGGCTGGCCAGCATGCCAGTAGCCGTGCCACGAAAATTCCCTGCAGCAGATATTTATTGAATGCAGAGGGTTACCTGCGAGCTGATAGAAAACCCTTCAGCTCCCAGACCTGCCCGCAGCCGCCCACCTCCTGTGCTGTGTCCAAAGTGCTGCACAAGCTGCTGCAAGGTCAGCCCGTGCCCTGGGGAGAGCTCGGCGTTTCACCGGAGAAAAGATTAACCCCCAGGACAGACGCGTTTGCCCAGGCTGGTCTCATTGCCACAGTGTGTCCTTGTCAGCTCTCTTTGTGCTCCCAGCACAGGTCACTCCCTCCTGCTCCGGACTCTGCTGGAAGCGTATTTCTGAGATCTCCTGCCATTGCAGCACCTCTGTGGAGCCAGCAACGGTGCATGGACACTGCTTGGAGCACCTGTGACAACCAGGCTGGGCACAGAGTGTCCCTGTCAACCGGGGCCATATGGAGTATCTATTCATGGCATAACCCGCGTCTCCCGGGCTGCCTGAGTCACAGCTTCTATCCAACGTGCAACCCAGCCACTCAAAAATAGTCACACAATGTAAGAGCATCAAAATAGCCCTGCTTGGCTACCTCTCTATCCTCTCTCCCAAAATGGCCAGTTTTGATTACTTAGTGGACGAGCATAAAAAAGAAGGCACGGGTAACCTGCTCCTTCTCCCACTTTTCAGCAAGTACCTGTCTGATCTTGGGCTACTGCATTTAAAAACCTTCACTGGAGCCATCCATCCCAAATGGATCAAAACCTTGTCTGAAACCAAATACAACTTTTACTGTCTGCAATATCCTGTGGCAATTTGTTCCACAGTTAATTATGCCCTCTCTACAGAAAAGGGAAGTGTTTCCTTTGGTTTGTTTCAACCCGACTCCTTGTCCATTTCTGAGCTACAAACCTTTCTAGCAGCCCTTGCAGCCTGCCCCTCCCTGGAGCTCCTACTTCCCAAAATTAGAGAAGAAAGTTTCTTTCCTAATAAAGCAGTACCTGCCTCATTGCCAAGGAAAAAGTGTGGTTAGAGGAAAAATTGCTTGCTCAGCAGATCACCTTGTTAATAGACAATGCAGCATCCATGTTGCCAACCCAGTTAAAAAAAATTAAAAGGGCTCAGGGGTATTTAATCCTCTTATGTTTGTCCATGATAGGGGGAAACCTGCTGCTAACTGCTCGAGGTGCAGCTGCACTTGCATGCTCCACACGTGGCAAAAAAACAAAGCGAGGTGCACGGAGGAGGGAATGCCATTGCTGCAGCATGCAGGTAGCTGGAACGATCCTGCAGCACTTGCCTTGGAGCAGTTGGCAGGAGAGCGGGATGCAAAATGCATTCGTTCCCAACAGATGCTTGATTCCAGGTGTCGTGCCTCCTTTGAACTCTCCCTCCGAACAGGAGTGATGCTTGTTTGTTTGCAGGGTTGGGAGATGCACTGGTTTGGGAACATTAGGATTTGAAATGCATTCATGGTGCGAGGGAAAGACGAGCGGATCCTGCCGCGCTCTCCCTTCCACAGGCAGGGCAGCTGGGCTCGTTTTGGGAATGTCACAGAGCACGCTGGAGCACAACAGGCAGGCTGGGAGAAGCAGAGACCGAATCCCCTGGCTGGGTTAGAGACGTCTCCCCTGCCTAGACCCTCAGGAACCCCAACCCCTCAGCAGACAGGCGGATGTCCCTGAACCCTTCCCGATAAGGTGGGGTGTTCTGTGTATTAGGAGATGATAAAAGTACACAGTGCCAAGCCCGGAGACTTTGCTGTCCCGAATCCCAGCCCAGCCCTGCTCAGGAGCCCAATACAGACTGTTTGCTTTCCCGAAGCTCCGATAACCTCCCAGGTCTCTCTAGCTGACAGCCTGGAGAGCCACGACAGCTCCCTACACATCCCCAGCCTGTTCTTCGCCCCTCTGAGTGCCGGACTAGGCAGAACAGAGCTTTCCATGTCCCCCTGCCGGGATCCAGGGCACTCTGGGCGAAGCAGGAGCCCGTTGGCCACAGCCCTGCCTGCCCAGCAGAGCCTGCCCAGCTCGTACCACCACACAGCCTGAATTTCCACACCACCTGGAAACTCTCAGCCCTCCGCAGCCACAGGCGCAAAGGAGCAGGAGCTTTCTTTAAGGGTTTTCTCTGAAGCAACCCCAGTCGCGTGACCGCTGATCTTTGTCCCTCTGGAGTGCTGTGCTCCACCGGGTCCGCCTTCAATTTCCCGGGAGGCTGATTAGCCGATAACTGCAGTTTGGAAGGGCGCCGTCGGCTCCAAGTGCCCAGGCCTCTCTGCCTGTATTTTCACCTCTTTTATCAGGGCTGCACATGTACATAGGAAATAACTCCTGCACGCCCTGAAGTGGGACTGGGCTTGCTCTGGGATTTCAGCCCGTCACAAGGCATCTGACAGTGAATGAAGGTGCAGACACACAAACGGTGCCTCTGGCTTCAGCTCCCTGGCTCTGCTGCCCGTCGTGGAGGGGCTCAAGGGCAGGTGAGGAGCTCTTACCCGAGTGTACAGGGAAGCTGGGCAGGGGAACACCAGCGCTGTGGCTGCACTCGGGAATCCCCAAAGCACAGCCCAGTTCGAGGTGACAGTGGAAGTGGCTTAGTGGGGCACGTGGGGACAGAGTTTGGAGCGGTACCACCTCACCCCGGTTTGTAGGGCTGTACATGGCCAAGAGCTGCGCCTACAGCCAGACGCCATCACTGCTCCTGCCACAGCTCATCCATTTACTCCAGCACAAGCTTGCTCCTTGCAGAAATCCTGCCCTGTTCAGACACCTGGATTGCTTCTCTGCTCACTCCCTCCACACCTGCCTTGTTCTGCAGCGTGGCTTTTGCCTTTGATACCTGGAGCCCACCTGCTTGCACTGGCTGCAGCCTGCTGAAGCTTCCCAGCTAAGCCAGATGAAAACACGAATGAAGCTTTTTCTGCCTCCTTCCATAAGCCCCATGCTAGGGGTGCCAGAAGGGAGGAAGAGATGAGCTCTAAGTCCCAAACCTCTCTCTGTAGGTGAAGGCTGCTTCCAGCAAAAGTTACTCACATGCAAAAGCAGTTTCACGAGTAAATCTCTGCATCCTCCATGCCTTCCTCCATCCACGATGTACAGACTGCTCCCTGAGTAATTTCAACTCCCCACACCGGCGGGCAGCGTGCCTTACCTGTTGCAACAGGAGAGAGACCTCTCCTGAAGTTCACTGTCTCTCTGCTCCCTCCGCTGGAAATCCTCTCCCGCAGCAGCAGCACCTCGCTGCCTGCCGGGGGTCCATGGTGCTTGCAAATCAGAGGAGAGGGCTCCGAGGAATTCCTGCAAGAAGGGGTTTTGCCGGCTGGAACTCCGGCGGCACCGCGAGGGAGCAGCGAGGGAGAAAGTTGCGAGGGGTGGAACTCGCTCGCAGGAGCGCCAGCCCTTCCGTGACGGGCTGCAGGAGGAGGAGGAGGAGGAGAGGCATCGCCCGCTCCCTCGCTGCCGAAGTGAAGTTGTGTGTGCGTATGTGTGCCGGGCAAGGACCCAAGCCTTAGAGCCAAGTAATTGCAGCGCTTTTTACTGTTAGATTAACTAGCATTGCCATGAAATCCAGGGCTTCAACTGCAGGAGGGGCGTGGGGGTGGTGGGCTGGTGGAATATCTCAGGTAAATCCCTCCAACACACCTGAAAAACTCAAAGATTGTTTTTAACTACCTGCCAGGTGGGTGTTGTAAGGAGGGATGGGTAGAAGGGGGTGGGGGAAACCTGAATCTGCCCTCGGAGCAGCTGCATGCGAGAGGCACTTTGAAGGTTGTTGTTGTTGTTTGTGTTGGGGGAGCCCCCAGAAACCTCGGCCGCCGCCAGTAAGCCCCGGGGTGCTCCGTGCTGCACAGGCAGAGAGAGGATGAGAAGGTGGTCCTGTCCTGAAAAGGCAGGAGGCAGCGAGGAGAGATGGCAGCGTGGGGAGAGCAGACAACGTCCAACCAAACAACGGATCAACCAAAGCAGGAGCTTTGGGGGATTTTTCTTTGAACAAGTAGAGCATCCTGGCTCTGGGGGACTTGCTCAGGTCTAGACCAAGGTGAAAGGACACGGACCCTTCTGTGGGTGTTTCTGTGAGGGTCCTTCAGTCCTCTTTATCCCCTTCTGCCTCCCCGCTTCCTTTGCACCCCAAACCCCAGTAAATATTAATGTTCCCTCTTTAGATTGAAGTGAGGTATGAACAAGGTAGTTCTCAACATGGGAAATGAATGTTCAGCTTTAGGTAAAGTTTCCTACCCCTCTGGCGTGTTTTTGCAACTGAAATTCCCAGAAAGACTTCTGTCTGATTTTAGGGAAAAAAAAAAAAAAAAAAAAGAGTATGGAAGTTGGACAATTTTAACTTCAAACTGTCCACATAGGTGCCTGGCTGCTCCTCATGAGGCTCCATACAGCGATGGCACAGGAATGAGTGGAGGGGAGAGACAGGGTCTATTTACATCCCATTTGAGGAGTGGTTGCAAACCTGCAGCTTACTGGTCACCAGCAAGCCTCCCAAGACAGGAGGTTATTGATCCTCTGGCCACACGTACAGCCTCAACTGGAACTTGACCCAAACTAGATGCAGTCAATTTCAATCACAAGACACCAATCCATTGGAAAATCCATGTGATTTCATGGTGCAAATCCAAAAAGATGTGAAGAGGTTGACCCATGATATATTGGGAGTATTTGGAGTTGTTGGTGGAGATGAGTGAGAGCAATATGGTAAATTCACCAGAAAACGTGATTTTGAAGGAATGAAAATTGGTCAGGAATTTACATTAAATCTGGGGCGTTTATACCAGGAATGCGAGAGGAAATGTGCATGGCATGGTGAGACTGAACATTCTCCCATGGGGTCACTGTGGGACACTGCTGGGTTGGGAAATCGCTGTGGCTTTGGTGCTTCAAATGTTTTTGTTGGGTGCTCTGCTCACAGCATCTTAACTCCACTTTGAAAGTGACACTGGTTTCAAGCTTATCATGGCCTTTCAGAAACAGTTTGAACTGAATGGGAAGAAGGCAAAAATGTAGTTGGATTTACATGTGCAGCTTGTCCATTTTTCCAGCCGGTTTGTTCAGATGATTTATAGGGGAACTTGTAGTGAAGTTTTGAAGATTATGGAAGTGACAGTAGAAGTAATAGTACCTTAAAATTGCAAATTAGATCATTTTCAATGACATCTCATGAGAGGAGACCAGATCAGCCAGTGATGGCACTGGGAGGTGCATTTGGGAGGAAGGAAAGGAAAAGTTCCTTCACACAAGCTGTGTGTCTCATGTCTTGCAGCTGAGGAAGGCGAGAAAATCAGGTATTGGTGGCTGGATTTCAGCAGGGCTGACGCAGGGCTCAGAACAATACTTGTATTATATTTAGACACACCAAGGTGCAAGTGAGCAAACCTCTGGCTTCAGGGCATCAGCTGATTGCTGCAAGAACCAGCATTTCCCTGTGTTTGGAGCCTTTCACCACTGCACAGGTGCCTTGTTCCTTCTGCTTGCAGGAGCAGTGGGGACTTGGTCTCATCTTGTGTAGCAAGGTGTGAACCCTCAGCTAGCAAGGCCAGCAGTGCTGATCTCAGCAATGCCACCCACGAGCCAGCTCTCCCTGTCTGCACTGTCTTCTTGCTCTCCCAGGTGGTGACAGGGGCCCTCTTTCATCCCTTTTCTTTGCTCTGCTGATGAAATGCTCTTTGGGGAGGCTGGTGCTCACAGAAGAGCTGTGTATCAGTCAGGCCCTGCAGAAAAATTGGGTGTAAGCTGGTTATTCCCCGATCCCCTTACAGAAAATGTACAATAGCCAGTGAATGCAAAAGCCACTGACAACTCCACCTTGTTGCCAGCAGGTTGGTGGCACTGGGTGTTCCTTCCCACAGAGGTGGCAGAGCATGGTGCCGTTCTTGTTGGCTGCAGGGGACTTAGCTCTCAGAAAAAACTTGGCTATGGAGCAGCAGAACATGAGGGACATGACTGAAGGAGAGCTTGATTATCCAAAAGCTCACCTGCTTTTCCAAAGGTACCAGATGGTTTAATAACAAACATTACTTTTCCTAATTAAATCATGGCATTGGGGTGAGCAGCAATCTAGCTATGGAACCCCCAAAATCCTCATACTATCATTAGTTAGGATACTAAGGGACTTCTGCCTTCCATACAAAGACAAACATGATCTCTTAGAGCACATTTGGATTGGTTGCTGTCCCAGTGATCCAGGAAGTACAAGAAGCAGAGGAGAACTTTTCCTGAGGTCCAGCTGTTCATTCCGTATCAGTGGTGAGTGAGAGCCTGGAACTGGTGAAAACTTTCTGGCTCTGCCTCCTCAGCTCTCCTGCTCAACCTGAAGTCAGGCTGGGTTAGGAAGAAAAGTGCTGTATTTATCCCAAGGAGCAACTCCTGCTCCTGCAGAAAAGGGTGGGTTGCAGAATTACTTGTGGTTGCAAGCAGAGAGGATTGGTCTGGCTAGGGAGCTGTGCCAGGAGGAAAGAAAGAAGATGGAGCTGTGCTTGATGCCTGGCTTTGTCCTTCTTCACACCACTCAGACAGTCAGTCAAACAAGCCAACAACGCTCCATAAGCTGCTGTCAACATTTCATGCCACCATGTCCCGCTGTTGGGATCTCACCCTGCCAGGAGCAATGGGACCTTTGCCAGGGTGTGGGGGATGTCAGAGCTCCACCACTTGGCTGGCGAGGGTGCTTCTTTCTCCCTCATCATGGGGAGAGATTTCCTTTCCTGGTTCCACCCAAGATCTCCATGTACTAAAGCCAAGACGTTCTGCTGTGGATTACCTGCAGGTAGAGTTCTGCAGCAAAGCAGCGTGTTCAGGCTGGGGTAGAGAAATCACAACGGGCCTCTCTGGACCAGCAAGAAACATTCACAGGGGCCTCCCTGCCAGTGGCTGGACTCACTGCCCTGCCTGTCTCCTGAAGACCTGCCTGCAGGCCCATCTTCCACCTCATCCTCCCAAACATGTGCCTTTCCTGGCCAACACTTGCAGCTGGCCCCACTGGAGTGTTGTCTCCATGGTTCCAGAGGTCAGGGCAGTGCTGTTGAAATGTGGCAGTGGATTTTTTTTCTCCAAACCCTTCTGTCCTCAGAAACAGCCATGATGGCGTGACCTCCTTGATCATCCCTCCTGAGGGTGTGGGTGAGCTGGGGACTGGAATGCTCCAGCTGTGTTGGTGAGGGTGGGCAGCCAGACTCCTGGTGGGTATTTCCTCAGCCATCCCAGCTCCCACTGCTCTCCCACAGTGCCTTACTTGATGATGTCAGTCCACCTCCAAACCTACAGTAAACGTCCGCTCAGGGGTGTGCTGGGATCTGTGAGTTACCTCCCTCAGGGACAACAACTTCTGTTTCCCCTTTGCAGAGAATAGAGCCTGTCTGTGTGTCTGGCCCTTCAGCCCTGCATCTGCTGCCGTGCTCTGTGGGTCTGTTTGCACGGCAGCATGCAGGGACTTGCCAGGGAAGGGGCGATTATCTGCCTGGAACGGCGGCAGCGCTTCCCCAGCGAGCGGGAGCGTGTGCTGGGGGCAGGGAGGATCCGGTCCTGTGCAGGGATCGGCTCCCTGAGCTGTGTCTGACTGCAGCCTCCTTGACCAGCGCTGATGAAATGGCTCCAGTGACTCAGGATCGTTCCTATAGACCTGCAAAACACCCTGCAGCTCCCAGACAGGCAGATTCTGTGGGGGAATGAGGGGGTGCTGTCTGGAGAGGGACGTTTGGATTGTTTAGAATCTCCCAAGGGGCACAGGCTGGATCCATCTCTCCCCTTGCAGCAGAGTGGTAATCACAACCCTTGACTCATATCTCTGTGAGCACACCTAATTCTCACTCTGAGACGCACCCTTTGTACCCAGTACAAATTTGAGCTGGGATTTCCTCTGAGCTCCAGGTTATCCTGACCTGGAGTCCAGTGATGAATGAGTTTGACTCAGGCCACCCATCATGCATAGTTTTGGGAATAAGAGGGTGAAGCACTGCAGACCACTCCCCTCCATTCAGTGTGAGATCTATTAAGACATCTTTGGCTCGTGAGGCTGAACACTGGGTAGTCCCTGCCCTTAGACACTCAGAAGGGCATCACCATGGAGCTCCTGTTGGAGTCGGGTCCCCCACTCCACAAGTTTATTGTTGGGACAGATCAAGCATGACACATGGCTAGGAGTGAAGGGCATGAGGTTGTTTGCAGTGTTGGACTGGAATCCAAGCCTCTTTGGGCCCTGTGTGGGATCATAAGGATGCTGTGGCATGCTCCCCATGCTGGCTTCCCACCAAGCATGATGCACATTGATTCCTACAGGGCACTGCTGACAGATCCATTGCCCCTTTAAAAGAGATGAAGTCATCTGCCTCCGAAGCCATCTGGCACCAGGACAGAGTCAGAAGCTCAGTGCAACAGAAGGCTGGGATGCCAGCCCACAGAGGGGATGTCATCGCTCTACAGACAGATGGGACCCTGATGGGATGGGGTAAGAAGCTGCTCAAGACCCCAGGAGAAGGTTTGGTGTCCTGGGGAAGGCAATGAAGACCTGCTGGCAGAGTATCAAGGTGTGCCATGGCCCCATTGCCATCATCCATGCGAGTGGAGCCCCGCTGGGGGCTGGAGCTGCAGGTTTTCCTGGGAGGACAGGGGGCTGTACCAGGCCCTCGTCATGGGATGAGCTGGCGAGTCAGCGTGTCTCCTCCTTCCCCTCCATCCGTCCGTGCGGAGCAGGCATGAGCTCATCCCGAGCCACTCGTCCTGCGCCACGTGCCGGATGGCTGAGCTCATGGATGGCTGAGCTCATGGATGGCTGAGCTCATCACTGGCTGTGCCACCAGCACTGACTCCGGAGCGGCGTGTCACCGCAGTCCCCGACAGGACACCGTGGAAAGAGGAGCCACCACGTCCCAGCGAGGCCTGGGGAAATGATCTCAAGCAAAACTGCCCACCAGATTTGAGTGGGTGGTGGGGGATGAGGTGAATTCCTCTCTGGCATGCCCAGGGAACAGCCTCTCACTTCCAGGTCTGGCAGGAGGTTTCTCTCTCAGTATTGCTGGCCATTCCCAGATGCCTCGTGTATCACAGACTCCTAAACCCTCCTGGTGTGACTCGCTCAGGAGCTGGTCCCCTTCACAGGACTTTGTTTGGCCATGCTTTTGTGCCCCAGGAATGTCTCAGGCCACCATAATTCTTTCTGAAGTTGCTGCACTGGACCACCTTCTCCCCACCATGCACTGCAAGGTGTGGTGGCTTCTGGCCAAGGCAGGGACACAGCAACTGCCTCCTGCTGCCCCAGTTTTGCAGGAAGGAGCTGGGGCTGTCATGGGTGGATGAACACAGATGTGCTTTTCCACCACCCTGGCTGAGAAACCAAACTTGGTGTTTGTGGAAGAGATTCGTGGGGTGACAGTGGATAATAGAGGAGAGGACAACATGGGAATTGCTTGGGTCTTACTAGGAGGTGGGGATAGAGGACAGTGAGTTAACTTATCTGAAGGGTAGAGCAAGGATGAGAAGTTAAATTACAGCTCCAAAGTTCAGGTGTTTGTCCAGGGAGAATGAGCCATTCCCAAAAGATGAGTCTTTCCCCTCACTGATGCCACACAACCAGCTTGGACTGGATGTTTAACTTTTAGTCCAGTGCACTGGATCTTGTGCTGGGGATTGCACAGGCACTGGGAGATCAGGCACAGGCAGAGCAGGGTCTGCCCACAGTCTTGCTTCACTCAAATGTCTCTGGTTTGCCTGGCTTGAGCAGAAATGCTTTCAAAGTGGAGGTTAATTTTGAAATAGGGAAATAATTTGTGTTTGTTCTGGTCTGGCCTGAAAAATCCTGGACCACTAACTCTTTTTCCTAGGAAGACCACTCCTCTCCTTCTTTATCATGCTTTGGGAAAACAGCTCTGTTCTTCTCCAGCCCAAATCCTTTGTACTCTCTCCTTTGCATTGCAGTCCGTAAATGTTTATTAATCTGTTAACCCTCCCAGACTTCCATGCTCCTCTCTCAGATCCTTGCTCTCTCCTTCTCTTTTGCCTTGGTGCTTAGACCTGACAGCCAGTCTTGCCTGGCAGATAAACCAAGCTGGAAGTTCCTTGCTCCAAGGGCTTTATAAAGAGGCGCCATTGTGCAAGGGAGCCGTGTACCAGGTACACAATCCATGCGATGATTATCTCCATACCATCCTCGCTGAACCAGGGGAGCCTGAGCCAAAAGAGGAATTTAGAGCTAAACAGCTTTTGTTTACAGGAAGCCAAGCACAGTGTCTGGGCTTGTACCAGTGTAGCAGGAGATGTTGCTACTGTCTCAGACTGCAAAATATTGATGGATGGTGTGTCCCTGAGATTTCCCAGGGACGTTATGGGAGCAATCTCCCTAATTTTTGAAGCATCTAGTACAGGAGCCCGAGGGAAAAAGTGTTTCCTTTGGCTGACTGGACAACCAAACAAAGGTCATCAGCTTTATTGACTGCTGTGTTAGGCCATGATCACCACGGGCTTTGCAGCCTCTGGGATGGAAGAAGGTTGGGTCTCGTGTGTTGTAAAGGGCAGTGGCCACCAAGGGACACAGTACCAGCAGTCCAAACCTCCATGAATTTGTACTACCGAACAAATCCACTGTCTGTAAAAAACCCACTGATTTCTCACAGCAAAAGAGAGGAAACAAACTTCTCTCCCAGTGCTGAAGCTACTTTTCAAGGGGTATTAGTGTCTTCCTTCTGGGTTTGCAAAACTGCAGTCCTACAGGAAAAAAAGCTGGTAAACTGCTCTGCAGGAAGAGGCAAAGAGCCTCATCTCCAAGGCTTGTCCTGCTCAGGACAAGGAAACAAACAATTGAGAGAGAAAATCAAAATGTCTGACTGCTCTCCAGATGTGAGGGAGGGCTTGCCCACATCTGGCAGGGAGTGTTCCACAATGGGAACAGCTTTCCTCAGCCCTCGGCACACAGCTGGGGGTGGCTGTTGTACCCACAAACAGGATGGTCCAGTTCCTGTGGAGGCAGATCTGTTTGGGCACTTCTGTGAGTCAGAGAACACTTACCAAGACCTTTTTGTGTCAGGAAATGTGTTTTGGTGAAAAAAGGAAGAAGTTTAAAATAAATTGAAAGAAAAAAGGAGTGAAAAATGAAAGAAGTGCAGGTTGCAGAGGCATTTCCCAAACAGCAAATCCTATTGCTGAGGAATACCATCCAGCCCAGTCAGGATGGCCTTTGTGGGGTTCACTGGTTGCCCACTGCCTGCTTTCAAATGAGCCATGTTTGGTAACACCTCACAGGGCTACAGTAAGACTTTGCCTGTCTTGAAGCACTTTGTCCAACCATTGGGAGAAATATCTCAGAAATTTACCTTTGGAGTTGTGCTGCTCTGATGTGTATCAGTCCCAGGCTCCTTCCCTTCATTCCTGGGATGGGGGATAATGATGTCTGTAGGGCTGACAGTCTTCTTGGTAAAAAATGTGTGGTGAGAACAGGGATGACAGAGCCTCAGTGGTGTTGAACTGGGCCCGTAGCATCCCGCAAATGTCTGTCATCTCCCAGTGCCTGCATCCTTCCAGGGAAGCAGGGGCATCTGTTAACCTCCTTTTCACTGGTGGGAAAACTGAGGCACGGAGATGTTCAGCCATACTTGGAAATATGTTAAGACAAATGGAGTAGATAAAGGGAATGCAGAGAAAAGGAGCAGAGAAGGGATGAAGGGAAGCAGAGGAAGGGAGCAGGTACCTGAGGACTGGAAGGTTTGGTGGGGCAAGAAGATAGGGTACAGAAATGCTGCCTGGGAAGGTGAGCCTGTCCAGCCTCCTTTGCAGAGCCAAACCTTCTGTTTTGTCAGGGTTGGGGAAGGCACTTCCCTCATCACCCTGCCCAGCAAACCCCTCCCCAGTGAGCTGGGCATGAGGGCTCAACTCAGCTGCTTGAGGTGACGGCTGGATACATTGCTGAAGGCTGTTCCCCTCTGAGTTTCCCCAGAAAGGAGGTTTCTCCATTTTCTGCTGTGGCAGCACTCTCCACCACTGATGCTTCTTGGTTGGGGCTTTTGCTGTGAAGCAGCTCCGAGTATCCAGCCTTCCCTCCTCCCCTGATCTGTGCAGTTCAGGCACAGTGTGAGCAAGAGGAAGGGGCAACCTGAGTTGGAATGAGAGGCAGTCTGCCAGAAAGATAAACAGAAAAAGGCCTGGGTGAGAGGTGTGGAGAATCCCTAAAGCTGAGGGGCTTTGCATTAATTATCATATTAAGCGTTCAAAACTGCAAAAATACCCATCTCCATTTTCATGCATGTTCACTTTTAAAAAGAAATAAAAATCCTGCTTAATTGCTCCACTTAATTCATTAAAGGATTAAGGCAAAGACTAAAGGAAAAAAGTGAAGTATGATGATGGGTGGTTGGCATCCTGCTCCAAACCATCCGTGAGTGTTTTGGAAGGAGCCAGGGTGTGAACAGACTCCCCTGGCCAGCGTTCCTGCCCCGTTCCCAGCACAGTGGTGAACCCTGGAGCTTGAGCAACCCCGACCACTGGGACCAGTGGGTCTTGGGGGCACAGCCCCAGGCACTGTTCTTTGCTCAGCAGATGCAAATCCTCCCACTGAGTCCTTTGCAGGAACTTTGCAAAGACCTCAAGGCATTCTCCATCCTCTTTGGCTGCGTGTTTGACAGATGCTTCTGACCCATGGACCAAACCTCGTACCGAGCCATCCCATAATCCAGGGATTTCTTTTTTTGTTTTGAAGTGCTGCAGCAGGAGGCAATGTTGACTTTTGCAAAGTGTTCTCTGTATTTGTTTGCATTGAGCTTAAAAGTAAGCCTGGGAGACTGGTTTATCTCTCAGGCCCATTTTAATTTGAGTTTCCGAAGTTTAGAGGTCAGGTTGGTGTGGGTCTGCCTGCATCACATCTGGGCAGGGACTGTGCTGGCAGAAAAAGGAAATGGGGAAAATGTGCAGGTGGGGTGTTTGCTGCCTGATAAAGGGGAGGGGAGCAGCTGGCTGGAGGTTAAGACTAAGGTTAAGGTTAGGAGAAGAGACTGCCCATCACTTCTCAGATTGGTGTGACCAAAGCCAGGCTGGAGTGCTGGCTTTGGAGCAGGAGAAGGACAGGGGTAAGCCCACCTCAGGGGGACAGGCTGTGCTGAGGAGTGGAGGGAAGCGCTGCCATGGGCAGGGTGTGCAGGGGATCTCACAGGGCAAAGAGAAATAGGGACAGAGCTCTGCAGCCAGAGCGTGTGAGGCCAGCTCTGGGCTTCTGCCTTCTCCTGGGGAAGGCTGGTGGCTTGACTGTGTTTGGGGATGTGGGTTTGCAGCTGTACAGCCCCTGAAATCAGATGCCACTTCCCGAGCAGTTGAGGTGGAGGCTGCCCTGTGGTCCTGGTGGCTCGCATGGCTTTGGTTGCAGGAGGAGGCCAGGGCAGCGTGCATCGCCCTCGCAGCCGAGCTCCTGCAGGGCCTGAGGTCAGCGTTCCAACACTGCCCTTCCCAGCTGCCAGCACGCCCCAGCCAGGATGGGCTGGGGAGGGATTGCAACCTGTTCCCTGCAGCAAGGACTGAACACGTGGCTCCTGGGCACAGCAGGGCTGTTGGGAGGGGAGCCAGGGTCTGGCCTGAGAGGGGAGCAGAGCGTCTTCTGCTCTGGGCTGCCCTCAGATCACTGTGCAGCATCTGGAGCAGCTGAGCTTGGGCAAGGTGAGCACCCAGACAGAGCTCAGCCCCTCAGCAGGGCACCCTGGGTTTGTCTGACCAGCCTGGCTTTCACTCCCTCCTTCCTTTGCTCATCCCTCTCGGTCTCGTCGCTGACCACAGGTGGTGGCAGGTGCGTCGCAAAAAAGCCAGATTGGAGCTACAGATTTGTGTGTGTGTGAGGGGGAAACAGCAAATCATCCTTGAAACAATGTCCCTTTTCAGAGTCTTGGCTCCTGGCAGGAATAATCTATCCTCCCTGGGCAGCTCAGCCTGGCAGCAGCTCTGCCTAATCCTGCCCAAGTCGTGGCAAATCTGTGGATTGCTGAACTGTGGGGTGACACGAGATGCTTCTGCAGCCCCTTGGGGAGCTTCTGTTGTGGCCCTGGAGGAGGCTGGGAGGAAAGGACATGTGATATGCTTTTACACATCTGTACAGGCAGGCATATCTGTATGGGCAGGCAGGAGTGCTTGGCAGGTTGGGTTTGTGCTCTGTTCTTAGGACAGCCCCCATGGGGAATGCTGAGGGTTGATCCAAGGTGGGGATCGGCATCCACTGAGGAATCAGCCTGAATGGGCATCCATTGCTGGGTGGGGAGAGCACTGACTGCTGCTCTGTGGGTCACTCTTGGTGCCTCAGAGCTGGACTCAAAGCAGAGACCCCAGTCCTGGTATGCTGCAGCATCTGGATGCCCTGGAATGCCCTGGACACAGTTGCTGTCACCCATGGTGAAAAATATGGGCTGTTCAAAGATCTCAGTGACTTAATAACCCTCTTTCCCCAAGGAGAGGAAGAGGCAGCACGATCCTGCTCTCTGGACCTGTTTGCAATAGTGCTGCTCAGATTACTGGGGAGGGTGTGCACAGAGATTTAATTTCAGGAGTTTTCAGCACTGTGGGCTTCTTTCTGCAAGTGAATCTTGTGCTGTTTTGGATGTAATAGTCATTGTTTGAAATGCCCTCCCAAAGTTGTTCCCCTACCAACTTTTATCTGTCTCCGCCATCATAAATATCATCTCATTTTATCTTTCAAATGGGCCCTGGAATGAAGGCTCTGGGCTGTCTTGAACCCCAGACTGGGGAATTCAGATTTTATTTGAAACATGCCAGGGAATTTTGTTTTCCAGTAACAACTTGTGCTGTAATTGTGAACTTCCTCTTATAATAGATCTAACTCCCCACTTCCCTGGAAGGGAGGCTTGAGCACTGCTGGTGTTTTCTAGAGTCCCCTTGAAATTCTCAGTTTTAGCAAAGCTGATGCAGGACAGGGATTTGTTCACCTTTTGATGCAGAAGATTTGGAGCGGAAGATGCAAGAAGGGTCCTTGCAGCTGGAGAAGGGAGGAAAGGGAAAGGGAAAGGGAAAGGGAAAGGGAAAGGGAAAGGGAAAGGGAAAAGGAAAGGGAAAGGGAAAAGGAAAGGAAAGGGAAAGGGTTCCTGCTTACCACCTCCACCTTTCCTTCCCAGCTCCTGTTTTCCTCTTCCTTTGCCTCCTCTCAGCATGCTCTGACCCCGGCCTGGCCCTGGGTCACCTCCTGCTGACCGGGTCAAAGCCAAGCTGGCACCTCTGGCCCTGGCAGGGAGGGCAGTGCTGCCCTGTCACCTGCTGCCAGCCTGGCCCGTGCCCGCCAGTGTCGGCTGCAGTTGGGATGGGAGAGGAGTTTTCTCAGCCTGCTCCTGCCAGACCCCAGGGTGATCAAAGTTGGTGTTTAAAGGCCATGAGATAGGGCTGGGAGGGGATCAAAGGCACGCTGCTTGCAGCAGCTCTTGGCGATGCAGAGCGTGGGGCTGTGCTCTCGGGGTGATGCTCAGCACTCCTCGTCCCCTTGCCCTGCTCAGTGCCACCCCCCACAGCCCTGGCTCCAGACCTGCTGCTTCCCAGCAGGGAAGGCTCCAGGCTATGCTGGGCACAGGCATTCCTGTGCACAAACCCCTTCTGCATCGGGACGCACGGGAAGGTGCCTGTGGCCCTGACATTTGGGGGCTCTTTGGTCCCTCCTGGGGGTCACACAGCACCTGGTGTGCCAATTCCAGGGGCTGAGCTGCAGAAATTGCATGCACATTAAAATGCAGCTTGCGCTGCCTGCCAGGCGTGGAGCAGCCTCTGTTCCCACGGACTCATTTACCTGCTTGGAAGTAGAAAGTGTTCAGTACCTGGCGGGCTCTGCTGAGCTAATTAATTTATTTAATAACAATTCTTAGCTGCTCTCCAGGCCTAGCTGCTTTGCATCCCAAAGGGTAATGTTTTTTTTTTTTTTGTTGTTGTTGTTTTTTTTTTTTTTTTTTTTTTTCAGAAAATCCCAATGGAGATGTGCCTGGTTTATTTATATAGATAGGTAGTATCTTTTTTTGTAGTCCTCCATTTGAACAGCATGTTGCACAGCAGGGCTCTGGCTCTGTACCCCTGCTCTGACATGCTGTTGTCATGTACATAAACACTGCCACCACGCTGGGGACATTGCTCTGGGGATGCTGTGGGCTCTGCCCTCTGGGACAGTGGGTCCCAGGGCTCCATGAACCAATGGGGCTGCAGCTTGAGCTAATGATCCAGCCTAATTAACCTGAAATCCTCCAAGGACTTGAGTCATTAGAGGGAGACTGGGGAGCCCCTCTGCTGGTCTGGGTGGTTCATGGTGCCCTGTTTCCCTTTCTCTGCAGTCCTCAGGAGGAAATCCAGCTGGCTCGGGGGGATGCAGGAGGATGCAGCTTTCCATCATGACTTGTCAACTGAGCATTGCTGCTCTTGGCCAACACCCTTCCCTTGGAAGTAGGGATGGGGCTGTGCCCTGGACTAGAGACGCACATTTCCTAGCAGGAATTAGGAAAGTCTTGTTACCTGATCGGGAATCTCTGCCTACTTTCCTGCTGCTCGTGGCAAGGCTGTTAGGACAGTTGACTCGAGGGAGTTTGTGTCTTGTTTCAACACAACATGGAAATGCTGATCAAGGCTGCCTTGCCTTCAGGGACAGGCAAGAAAACACAGGTGTGGGAAAAAAGCCTGTTACCCTGTAGGGCAGGTGCAGGGCATGCCACTGGAATTACCCAAAGCATTGCCCATGGAAGCCTCTGGGTGCTGGGGACACTGGCTCACTGCTGGGGCACAGGTGCAGGTCTTGCTGTCCCAGGGACTGGGCAGGGGAGGAGAGGAACAATGTCCCATGGGTTGGTTTTCCCAGAGCCTGGCAGTGGCACTGTCTGGCACGAGAGCCTGACTCCACGGCAGAATTCAGCAAGGTGCACCTGGCACCCAAACCTCCTGTGACCATCCTGTTCATGCGGGGGCCTGCGTGGCTGCATCCTGCCCTGAAACAAAACGAGGAAAACTCCCAGCACCGTGGCTGAGTGAGGAGCTTTTCCACTTGAGCTCTGACAGGGCTGGGGTGCAGAAGCCATGGCTGAGGAGCCCGTGGCTCTCGGGGTGGGCTCGCTCACCCCACACCATTCCCGGAGCCCTCTCACTGCTCTGCAGGAGTTTGTGAGTTTGTTCTCCTCCTCGCCCTGACAGACCTGGGTGTTTCCGAGCCTTTCACCCCCAGTTTGTGCCCCGGCGGGCTCCTCTCCTCCCCCGTTCCCCACTCCTACCCCAAATGGCATTTTTCTCTGCCGGTGAGTCACGTTGTGCTGTTGCAATACTCACCTGGCCACGACCTCAGCAGGAGCCCTGTCCATGCATGCAGGAGCACAGCGGGGCGCAGTGATTCAGCTGGGATCAGAGCACTTGCGCCTTTTCCCTGTGCCCAGCTGTGTGTATCCAGGAAAGCATTTCTGCCTGCTGGGGAGTGAATCACCCAGGAGTGGCTTACCCAGCCCTGCCCGCTGCGAGCAGGAAGGGGAATGGGAGGAGAGGAGGAGTGTGGGCAGCCTTCCTCCTGCACCGGGGACCGGGGCTGCTTTGCAATGCAGCACGCAGGTTTTGCAGAGGAAGAAGAATCAAGTGGGGATTGGCTGCTCCTGCACAGCCTTGCAAGGCACTCTGGTGGCACTGGTGGCTGTCACCCCCGGAGCAGAGCAGCCGAGCCTGCCCTGTGCTGGCTGCATGGGCTGCAGCTTGTCCCAAGCCCTGTGGCTCGTCCTCTGCTGGTGCTTCAGGCAAGCTGGGACACGGCCGCTGCGGAGGGGACGTGGCCGTGTCATGCACTGAGCTAATGCTGGGCTGATCTCTCTGCCGGTTCCCACAGCCTCTTGCTGGAGCTGGAGGCTGGGGATTTTCCAAGTGGGAAGCTGGTACAGGACCATCCTGCCTGCCCAGCTGTCATCTCCCACAGGCAGCGAGGACAGAGCAAACTCTCCTTGTGTCCTTTCTGTTGTGCTATTTCATTTGCTGTCCACTGGCTCAGAGCAGTTAAGAGCATCTAATTTAAGAACTGCTACAATAAAAACAACTTGTGGCAAAGACACCAGTTTTAAATGAAAGCCAGTTGGTGAGTCTTCCTCTTTGACCTGTCTGCTTTTGGTGCACTCTGTAGCAGGATGAGCATTAGTCACTTGGAGCAAAATCCTCTTTGCGCTACCAGGTCCTGGGAGATGGAGTTAGGAGCTGAGGGTAAGGCTGCTTTGGGCTCCCCGAAAAGCTAATGTGGTGGGTAAGTCTGGTGAGCATCTGTTTAGATGGGATTTGCAAAAATATGTCCCTAACAGGTTGGAACAACCTTATGGCCAGTCACTGAAAACCCTGCTGCACTCAGAAAGGGCAGGAGCAAGTAATGGGTACCACAGACATCCTGCCTGGGGTTCCCCTGTATGGAGCTGCTCTGTGCTTGGCTGTGTCTGACCTGAGTTTTCTGGTGGGAATATTGGCCAGGATGGTTGGGCCTTGCTGCTGGCTCCATTCAGTCTACCCAAGGAGTGATGTGAACAGCAGCAAAGCTGCGTCTGATCTGGACACAGGTCCCTAAAGGACAGCATGGCTGCACTCACCTGTATTTCCTCATCCTCCATCACATCAGACTGCTTGTTGCCTTCATTCTCAGGATGTATTATGGCTTATCCCACCCATCCGTGCATCCCTTCTTTGATTCCAAGGAATGGGGTTGTTCCCTCCTGGTCTTGGGCAGAAGGGGACGTCACCCTGGTGGTGTCACCATCCTTTAGGCACCTTCTTGGTGCCGTTGCTGCTGGCAGACACGTGCACGTGCCTGGTGCTGAGGCACCCCAGGAAAAGGGCTGCGAGGTGCTGTGGTAATCCACACCATCAATAACTGCAGGGGATGATCTCAGATACACATCTCTGAGCAGGGCGAGGGACCTGCAGCTCATGTATTCCTGGCACGGGAATCAAGAATGAAATTGCAGCCCCTGAAAGTTCAGTGATAAGCCTGATGGTGATAGGTGTGGGGAGGGAATTTCCTGCGATCTGCTGACTATAAACATGGCTATTAATATTATTCTGAGAGGATCTGGTTCATGATTTATTAGACCTCTGTGGGACAGGCTCATAGAAGGCATATGGAATAAATTAGGTGAAACCCGGAGCTGGTTCCACCCCTGCTACTGCAGTGAGGGTGGTGGGAGCGTGGCAGCCTGCGGGGAGGCTTTCCAAGGCCACCCCACAGCACTGGCCAGGATGGGTCTGAGGTCTGAAAACAGGACCTGGGGTTAGAAGAGGAAGTAAGCAGGATGCTGGGAGGTGAGTGGTGAGGAGCTTGGTCCTTCCCAGGCCCCAAAATGTCTGGGCTACAGCACTGTGCAGCTTGGTGCCCCACACCGCCGATGGAGAAGGGGGGGTGGGAGTGAGGCATGTTGCTACAGTTCTGCCATTACCACATCCAAAATTATCGTTCATATAAACAAGGCGAGCAAGAAGCAAACCTCAGGACAAACCAGAACTCGTCTGGGGGGAGCGGGAAAAGGCAGGAGCCACAGGGAGGGGAGTGGGAGGTGGGCTCCTGTTGCTGGCACTGCTGTTTAACCCTTCTCACCTGCCCGTGCTGCTGGACACTCTCGCAGCCACCTCACCTGGTGGCTGAATTTCCCCCGGTGCATGTTGGAAGGGGGAGATGTGGAGGTGAAGGAGCAGGGGTACCTGGGGAGCAGCTCCTCCGTGCTGATGTAGGAACTTCTCCCTAGCCCCAGGCAAGTATCCAGCAGCAATTATCTCCGGTGGGTGCCACCCAGAGCGAAGCTCTCCTGGGTTTTATTTCCCGGCCATCTCTTAAGCTGCCTGAAGAAAGCTCTGCTGTAAAACCTGTGTCCCTCCTCTCACAATGAGGGTTGTGCCTGGCTGACTTGTACTCGGATAAGTAACAGCAAATGGGCTCTGTGGAGGGCACTGGGCAGCAAAGGAGCCATCTGCCAGGGCACCAGAGCACCCCAGGCTGAGGTTTAAAGCCTAGGCTGGAATGCTGTAATAAATCATCTTCCTATTCAGCATCCCCACCTCTGCAGACTCTGGTGCACCCCTTCTCTCCACGGCTCTGTAGGGAGGTTTTAGCTCCATGGAGCCCAGGGCTTCTCTAAAAAGTGAATGTTGTGTGCCATTACTGCCCCTTGGGGCTGAGGGTGGCGATTTGACACTGAGTTTTAGAAGAAGTCATCAGGTATTAGGTGGCTTCTCTTAGGGAATTCATAGGGAATTAGCCTAAGGGTTCACACACCAGGCTCTGGAGGGGATGTCTGCTCCAGGTGGCTGAGCTGGCCGGTGGGGTCATTCTGCCTTCTGAGGGGCTCTCCTTGATATCTGGAGAGTGTCTCACTTCAGTTGCATTTTCTTGCTGTTAAGGTTTTATTTAATGCCAAATGAGTAATCAGCAGGTGAACAGCTTGAACATCCTTGGTGTCAAATCAGAGGGGTAAAGTCCCTGAAACAAGGAATTTGAAGCACCAGGAGAGGAGGAATTGAGAAATAACCAGTTCCTTGACTGATCATGGGAAACCCAGCCTTCTGGTCTGCTCTAGCACAAGTGTTGCAGAGATGCAGGCAGGCAGATGGATGGGTGAGATCTAATAAATATTGGCCAATACTGACATGGCTTGGTGTGTGTGTACAAAGGATGATTGTGAGCAGCCTAAATATGATTGTTGGGCAATAGTTTGCTGTTATGCAAATCACACCAGTGTTGCACAACCAGGGAGGGGTAATTCTTCAGGTGTCCCAGTGCCTCATCTGGGGCTCTGCTTGGCTGAGATCAGCTTGAGCAGCACTGTAGGAGCAGGATGAGGGGCACAATGTGCAGCTTAATGTCTTTTTCTGGGCTCAGAGGACAGATCCTGCTCCCTCTCTTTTACTCTGTTGTCACAAAATACACCCAGCTGGTTGAGGTGCTTCTCTCTGTGTCCATCTGCCACCGCCTGTCCCTTCATTTAACACTGTTCAAAGCTGGACAAAGGCACAGGAGCTGTGGCTCTTGCACAGAGCCTCTCCAGACACAGGTCTGCTCTCAGATAAGCTTGAGGCCAGGTGTTTCATCCAGTTTTAAGTCTGGAGAACTTCTTGCTTGCAGCCCCAGGGCTTGAGGAGCCCAGGCTGGCTGCAGCTGGGAACACACCCCTGCGTGTCAATGTCTCTTCTGCTGCTGCTGCTGCTGCTGCTGGGGAGTGTGGCAGCGTGAGGTGTTCCCATGTGGATCTGCACTGGCTGATCCTTGGCCAGGCCCAGATTGCTATTAATATGCTCTTAATGCTCCCTAAGCTGGTTATAGAGGAAATTCTACTTTAGACACTGCCGTGCGCTCCCGCCAGTCCTTAGCACAGCTCAGTGTATTTCAGCAACATGTAGGATTCCCAAATGAATAGAAAATTATGGGGCATAGCTTTGTTAGGTACTTGGAAAGGATTTCCTTCTGCAAAAGCAGCATGTTGTGTTAATGGGAGAAATTATAAAGGGATTAGGAGGGAACACACCTCTGCAGCAGATGGGAAAGGGCAGAGCAGTACAGGAAAGTGCAGTGGAGTTGGACTCTGTGGGCACAGGTGGGAGCTCCCTGGGCTGGGTACAGGGAAGCCTGGGGCATGCAGAGCTGGAAAGGGGAGAGCCAAAGCCCCTGGCTATGCACAGTTCTCTCAGTGACCTCAGGAGCCCATGCCAAGGCAGATCAGATCAGCCTTTGCAGCTTGTGCACCAAGAGCCCATGAGGCATCAGTGGTTGTGACTGAATCCCCAGGTGAGGGGGACAGCCATCAGCTGACACTTGTTCTGACTGAGCCCCTGAGGAGCCTTATTCAGGGTGACTTCAAACCACTGAATCCAAGGGGTTTAAGGTGAACAGAACCTCCCTGCTGGGCTGTGCTCTCCTCTGGGGAGCTGCAGTTTCAGGGGTGAAGCAGGTGCTGGGTGACTGTGCTGGGCATGCACTGACTCTGGCTGTGAGTCCTGGGAAGGCAGGACATCCATCAGCATAAGTGCCGAGCCTGGTGTAACGTGAGGGCAGGTCCTACTTCACAAAACAAGGTTTGGTGCCTTGAGCCAAAGCTTGCAGCACTCCTGGAGAGTGGGGCAGGTCAGGAGGCTTCCTGTGGCAGCTGGTGTGCCTGCTGGCCAGGCTGGCTCCAAATGTGGCCCAGTGTGTCCAGCAGAGAGTGTGTGCATGGACATGAGCCCCACAGTGCACAGCAGGGATGTTTGCTTCCTGGCTGCAGGATTTGACATTCTTCTGCTCTTTGTTTTCTGGCAGAACAGGAGAGTATGTGGACTCTCACGAGTTCTGGTATCTCTGATCTATCTCCTTTGTCTTCATACCTGAAATCACTGAGGATGGGGAAAAGAAAGCCTGACTACCAGCAGCACTGAAAGGGCACTCTATATTACCCTGTGGTTTATAATTTGCCAAGTGCTTCTGTCCAAAATTACCAGAGGGCAGAACGGCTGTAGGGAATGTGGAAACAACAACAGGATGGCTACAGCTTGCTCTTGTTTATACAGGAATGGACCAGCAAGGCAGTGGGAGCATGTGAGTGCCAGATGAACAAATGGACAAATCCCTGGGAACTCCTCACATGGATGTACCTGGCCAATGTTTTCCTCTGTGGTGGATTTTTGCATGTATGGACTGTGTAAATAGAGGGTAAAGGCAAATATATAGGTTGTGGCATTCCACCAACCTTCCTGAGTGTGCTTTTATTCTTAAAGAGACATGTGGACCTATGTGGGGCTCAGGAGACACTAAACTGAAGGTGGGGAAACTGCTCTCTGCCAGGGCCTTTGATGAGAGCCAGCTCTGAAGGCAGAGGTAATTCCAAGGGAAAGAGCACAGACGTTTGGGTGTTTTTAGGATCAAGGGATTGCCTTCAAAGCTGCTTGGGCATCTTAGGCTAACCTAAGGTAGATGTTGTAAATAAAACAAGTGACCTGTAAAATACACCAGGTCTTCACATCTCTGCTTTCTCTTGTGCTGGGCAGCCATGATGCAGAGGCTGGGGCAGGTTGGTGGGGAATGGTGCTGATCCAAGGATATGACACAGCAGTGGGGAAAACCATGTCGAAGTTGTGCATGAACAGAAATGAGTGGTTTTAGGGACATAGAATAAACACTTGGCATGTGTCCAAACATCTCTGTAAGGTGCAAAAGCAGCTGTTGATGCAGAGTGTATTTATGTGGAAATATGTCTGGAGGTAGTAAACACCAGTTTGTGCTCCTCTCCATGTATGTGCACACATGCCTTTCATGGCATAACGTGAACATGACTGAAGGGGAGGCCTGGTAATCGAGATGAGAAAAGATATGGAAGCACATAAAAGGCAGAGATTACACATTCTTGTAAAGCCTTCAAAGATGAATTCATGCACTGGTATACAAATATGCAGGGTGGGGGGAAGAGATGTACCCAAACACATCAACAGGGAATTATACCCACAGAGAGATGAGCAGTCCCCCTCTCTTTTTGGATGTATGTTTAATACCTTTGTGATGATAATTAAAGCCCCTGTTTGGGTGTTGCATCTTTTGATTTACTGCGGTCTTATAAATCTTTCAGCAATTTGAGATCTGCAGGGAACAAAGGTACTGCAAAGTTTGGAAAAGAAACAAAGAGAAGGAGCTGCACCACATTCAGCAGAGGGTACCCTGGGCTATCTGGAAAGAGTAGCTGATAGGCAGGGAGGGTAGGAGGTCCCACAGGACTTTCCAGCCCAGGAAATCAAAACCTGTTGCCTGTGGACCCCAATTCCTCCCATCAAAGGGAGGCACCCATCCAAAGTACCTCTCCCTCTGGCTGGCTTTTACACTCGTGGAAGGGGATGATTTTTCTCCAAAAGGGCAGAACCTTTTCTGATGGCTCCGTGCCCTCCTAAAGAGTTTGAAGAGGGGAGGGCTGAAGGTGGGCAGGGAAAGCCACGTGTGAGGTCGGCAGTGCTGTCGGAGGCTGAGGGTGGAGGCGGGCAGACAGAACACTTGAGAGCAGACGGAAGGGGGGTGGAGGTGGTTTTTGGGGAGCTGGGCAGGGAAATGGAGCCAGTGAGGGATGTGCTGGTGAGTGATAGAAATAGAGCAAAAATACTTAGATGAGATGTGTGAAATGGGGAGCTGTGGCAAAAGGCACTGGAATGCAGAATTAAGGTGGTGAATATGGTAGAGTCTGGAAAGAAGAGCCAGAGGTCTGGAGGGCTGTATGGAGACACACAAAGAAGATGTCACAGTGGGATAGAGAACAAAGATGAGATCTCTCTAAGGGGATCGATGTGTGAGAGGCAGGTGGGCCAGGAGGGCTCCAGTCCAGCACAGAGCATCCCTGCTGCACATCAGGGAGCGACCTTGAGGAGGGATCTCTTCCCGTGCAGTCTGAGCCTCTGACCGCTGGCAGTGGGAGCATTGCAGTGGTGTCTGTGGACATGCACAGACCACATCTCTTCCCTACCCTCTCTGTGACCTTGGCAGGGTGCTCCCTGTCCTTGCTTCCAGGAGGTGAGCAGGCTGTGTCACAGGCAAAGCCTGAGGGCTCGGTGTGGAGCGGAGCTGTGGCTGCAGCGTGATGGATGGGGGCTGAGTGACCTCAGAGGAGCTGGATGGCTCCTGGGTTTCAAAAACAGAACCCGCAGCCCCTTTTTGGAAAGTGCAGCTGGGAGGGAGACAGGAAAGGGCTTAGAGGCAGGAGGGGGCTCAGGTGAGAAGTGCAAGCAATGAATGGTGCTGATCAGTTGTTGCATTGCTGGCCTCCTCCCACGGGGCTGAGAAGAGACATCCTGAGGGCTTCACCAGAGCCATGGTGCCATTGATGTGCTGCTGCCTGGGCCCGCTAAGGAAGTGCCAGAACAAGGGGAAGAAGGGGTGACTGGGACAACACCTGGAGTGCAGAACAGCCCCCAGCTCTGTGGAGGATAGCCAGGCTGCCCTCCCACCACAAGAGAATGGAAATGGGGAAGGGACAGTGCAGGGATGGGGCTGTGGCAGGGATACACGATCTGCCTCTGGCCCAGCAGCACCCACCACACCATGTGCCACCCCAGCCCTTATCAAACAGACTGCGTGCTTGTGCCACCCTTCTTCAGGGCTTGTTTTGCTACTCTGAACTGAACTCATTTTCTTCTCCTTTTGGCCAGCTTGCCTGATGTCCAGTTGGCATTTGGTGGAATAGCAGTCATGGCCATGACAGCAGTCCTGACTATTCCTGCCAAGAAATCAAAGCTGAAGAATGTGGAGGTGGAGGTAATGGTGGGACTGAGGGATGGAGAGGCATGACAGACCATCTGCAGAGAGCATGGGGTGGTCTGTGCAGCTGACAGTGACAGTGAACACCATGACTTGCCCAATGGAGATGGTGATTTCTGGCTCCTTTCTAGGATGAGATCATTCATTGGATTCCCACCAAAAAATCAGCACTCCCTCCCGCAAACAGTTCAACCCTGCTGAGGGCATCTGTGCTGATTATTGCTGTAGATGAGTCTCCAAGAACGCCGAGGGGCTGATTCTTCAGGGAATCGAAGCCTGGCCACGTGTGGGTGGATGAGAAAGCAAATAAAAGGATGAAGAACTTGGTCAATTGATGCTTCCCAGTGCTAGAATCCTGCTTGTCATCATCTGAGTCAGGCGAAATGGGAGGCACTGGAAATGAGCAAAACTGGAAATGAGTAGAAGTCAGTGGAGGTTTTGGGTGTTTTTTTTTAATGATCACCTGTGTGATCATCGTCCCACCACTCCCAAAGCAGCACATGGCTTAATTCTGAGTTCTGCAAGGAAGGAAAATGTTGTTGCCAGGCTACTTCTGATACCCGAAATAATCTACAAGAAATCAAACCATCTCTTCTTCAGCAAGGCAGGGTCAAACTAAAAGTACTCAGATAAGAGCTGAGCCCCACAACCAATCCCATTCCTGAGGTGCCTGCATATAAATCAACTCAGCTGGAAAGCTGAGACCCTTCTGTTTGTGCTCATGATTTTCAACTTTGGTCCTCTGCAGGTCTCTAGGCAGAGGTCACAGGCAGGGTCCTTGTAGAAAAACGTGCTGAGAGATCAGTGCCTGCTCTTTCCCAACACCTGAGGCTGAGGGGGGAAGGAGAGAATGATGGGCCCAGGAGAATGAAGGCTGATATTGCCCTGTGGGTGAGCAATGGACTTGCCAAGAAGGTGGGGAGCAGAGCCTCCTGTTTAGCTCTGGGGAAAGGTTGACTTCACTCCAGAGGGATGGGGGTAGTGCTGGGGTGGCTGCTGGCTGTGGCACGTCTCTGGTGATTTAGATCTGGAGATATGTAGGAGGTTTCTCTGGCTCCCGGAAACCCTGGCACAGAGAGGCAGAAAATCCCTTCCAGCATTTCCTGGGAAGTCTGCTGGGTTCTGGAGAAGGCAGGATGGAAAGTGGGCAGGACAAAGGGGTCCTGGGGTGCTCAGAGTAGCTCATAGAAGCTCTCCAGCCCTGTGTGGGGACCAGTTTGGGGGCAGCTGTGGCCCCAAGGAGCTGGCTTGGCGGGATGGGACAGAAACAGGGAGAGGGAGTGGGGATGGACATGGGGTTTGGCTGGCAGCAGGGTTTGAATGGATGACTCCCATACAGAGGCACCCACTCACCAAGAGTTGCCTCTTGGGTTAACAAGCCCCACTCCTGTTCTCTGTGGGGCTGGTGTGGTGTCCATGGGGCTGGGAAGGGTCAGAGCCACCTGGAGTCAGCTTTACTCTCAGCTTAACTCACTGGGATGG
Organism: Vidua chalybeata; assembly: GCF_026979565.1. NCBI lineage: Eukaryota > Metazoa > Chordata > Aves > Passeriformes > Viduidae > Vidua > Vidua chalybeata. The sequence continues at coordinate 12,234,041 of NC_071544.1, forward strand.
GAGGAGCTGTGAAAGGATGAGCTGAGCCCAGGGAGAAGCAAGAGAGGGAACAGAACATGGAAGAAGAAGCAGAAACTTGTCAGATAAGCCAAGAACCCTGTTTGTGTGTGGGTGTGCACACGTGTGTGTGAAACACCACTCTGCCATGTGGTCTCGGTTTGGTCTGCATGGAAGGGGAAGATTTTTGCTCTCCCACCTGGATGGAAAGAGGAAAATTTACAAAGAAACAGGGATGCCAAAGCAGCTTCATTCACTCTCTTCACAGATCCTTTGGCATCCTCACAGAAGGAACCTTTTGCAGCAGGGGCATGTCTCAACCCCATCTTGTTTCCTCTGTCCCTATGGCTGCCAAGCAGAGCTGATTCCATCCCTCGCTGCCTCCTCCTGGGTCCATTCAAAGCCTTCCCAGACAGGGCTGGATCAGGAAACCAGGCCTCTCCCAGCTTTGGCAGTCCAAAGCTGGCCTTTCCCCAGCAATTCAATCATTCCTTCTCTCCCAAATGGAACGTGCCCCGACACCTTTGCTTGAACTGAGTTGCATCCAGAAGCCTGGGTTTGCCCACACATGTTAAAGGTACAGCTGGAGGCCAGAAGCAGGGAAGCCAGCCACAGCTCCAGTGTGGAGGAAAAGGGGAGCCCTCAGCAGAGCCCCGAGCTTGGGGCTGTGGAAGGGGGGCCGGCTGCTGGAGCAGCAAAGTGTGCCCTGACATCCCAGCCCAGCTCCTTTCCAAAGCAGTTCCTCCTCAGCTAACATTTGGCTTTTCAAACCAGAATTGAGCGTCCCTGGGGAGAGAAACCATCCAGAGCAGGAGGACTGGGTCTGCCAGGGGGTCACTGCTGTGGCACTGCAGCTGTGTGGTGGTGGTGGGGTTGGGAGGTGGCAGGAGAAGGGATGGGCACAGCACTGTGAGAGCGCTGGGCTGAGCCCCGCAGTGCCGAGGGCTGTAGAGGCTGCTTGGCTCCCGCCCGTGTTCTCCTCCCTGCAGGGCTGTCCCTGTGGGCAGCACGGGCAGGGGTTTGTAGGTGTGAGCTCTAGGTGCAGCACTTTCATCCCTGCCAGTTTTTAGGCAGAGGCAGCCAAGGAGAGGAGGATGATCTTCTCCTCCCTTCCTCTTTTGCCCTTTGAATATGGAGAGGAAAATTCATTCTCCTTCCAGTCTGTCTGCCATGCCAAGATCTCCAGGGGAAATGAGTTTCCATGGCCAGGGGTTGAAGTTTGCCAGCACTGGCTTGAGAACATCTGTATGCACAGGCCCTGTGTTATGATTAATGTGCAAGGGATATGGGCATCTGCCTCTGAAGGGGAGCAAACCTCTGGAGCCCTCCAGATTTCCCCTCTGATTATTACAGCATGTTTCTTCCTGCCACAGGTAGTTCATCCGATGCCAGCTGCCAGGCAAAGGAGAAGGATGCAAACAAGACATGTTAAGTGAAATACTCATGGATGAGCAAGCTGTAAAGGAAAAGGAAATTATTTCTGTGGAGCAGGATAAAGGCTCACCAAACAAGAGAGCATGTGGGCAGTGCTTAGAATAGGGCACGGCTCTTTGAAGGGCATGAAAATCCGCACCAGAGCTAAAACCTGGAGCTGGCTCTCAAGTGAAGGGGGAATCATCTGATGGAAGATAAGGTAAGGCTTTCATTAAGGACACCAGGACCAGGAGGAAACAACAGGAATCCTGCAGGATGAATGGTGCTGCTCAAGCCCAAGCAGACAGGGCATGATTGCAGGTGTGGTTAGAGCAGAAGAATAGCAGGACTGTGTCAGACCAAAGGTCTGCCCTGACTCATCTCTGCTCTCAATAGCAGATGCTTCAGGGAGAAGGAGCAGAGCAAACAAGTGGTGATACTTGACCCAGATATTAACCTATCTTCCAGACTGCATCCAGTTCAGGCACTTGTGAGCTGAAGCAGCTCTTCTTGGGGACATTTGTGCTGGGGGAGAAAGAGCCTCCAGTTTCCAGGAGATCTCTTATTTCACGGGAAGTAGATGCATTACATGGCTGGTCAGCACTAGATGCTCAATGTAGGAGTCCTGTGGTGGTTTTACACTGCTCCTGGCTGTGAAAAGCCCTGTGAGTGTCAGGTACAGCCCCAGCCACCAGGAATTGTCCTGCCAAGCATGGTTGTGGTGCCATGACTGCCCTGGGCAGCCGCAGACAGTCACCATCAGGCTGCGGTCAGGCTTGGCTTTGTGCACAGAGAATTTCGGCCCCTGAGCTGACGGCAGCAGAGTCTCCAAAACCCAGGCAGTAAAGGTGATCAGTGAGGTGTTTGGACAAGAAAGAACAAGAGACGTGTACAGTCTCCCGAATCCAGATGGAGTAGCAATCAAAAAGAATATGAAATTAAGAAAAATGTAGGGAATGCACATAAAAATGTGTCCTGGGGCGAGTTGTTTTCCAAGAATCACAGAATCAGAGTTTCTTTGATTAGGAGCATAATACTGAGCCTGACAAAAAATGGGCTTAGTTGGGAAACGGCCCTTGGTTTATGTGGTAGGACATAACATAGAAAGTAATGGAAGCTCTCCATGGGCAGTGCAGAAACTGGATAAACCTTGACACAAATAATTACTTACTGTGCAATTACCTGGCACCAGAGCACCAGGCCAAGCCCAGCTCCTGTTAGAAATCAGCATCACTGTGTCTGCATCCTCTCTCTGTCCTCAGGACACCCGGAGGAACGCCATGGCTGTGGTTTTATGCCCCACCAAATCCAGTTAAAACCAGCCAGTAGGTTCAAAAATTAGAGGGAATGGTACTGAGGAAGACAGACTGAGCTGCAAAACACAAAGGTTGGAATCCTATAAGCCATGAGTACTTTAGACTGCAAAATGGTCTGTGCTCCAGAAGGGCTGGGGGGGCTCGGGCACCTCAGGGTGGGATGGGATGGTGTCGTGAAGTCACTTAAAGAGTCACTGACAAAGGTACCAGCAAAAGCAAGTTTGAATGTAACTTTGTCAAACTGCAACTTAACAGTTTGATGGGCAACATCCACTCTATCACTTCCTACGTGGATGAAGCATAGAGAGGAAAATTGACCAAAATCATCTTAAAAGGATTTGCTTGGAGAACAGATACACAAAAAGATAGAAGTAAAAAGGATAAGGAAGACGCTCCCATTGAGTCATGAGGTTTAGAGTGGACCCCCTGGCCAAACTTAGCCTCAGATCTGGTCAACTGCTTTGTGTCTAAAGGGTTTAGCAAATGGATGGGATGGGATGGGATGGGATGGGATGGGATGGGATGGGATGGGATGGGATGGGATGGGATGGGGTAGCCAAGTGTGGTGGGGACGTAGCCCCTAAAGGGACCAGGGCTCTGAGCCGCTCCGCTGCAAAGGGCAGACCCCTCAGCTGAGCGGTGCGGGAGCGGGTCCCTCCTCTCTCCCTGTGCCCCGGGCAGCCCCGGGACAACCTGCCCGCCCCGCCCCGCTCCGGCAGAGCCTCCCCGCAGCGCCCGGCTCCATCGCCGGCTGCATCGCTCCCCCCGCCGGCCGCTCCGCGCCGCTGCCGCAGCCAGGGATGGGATCGGCCGGGAGAGGAGCAGAACGAAGAGGAGCAGGACGGGGAGAAAGGAGAGGACGCGCCTCTCACAGTTTCAGGGGGCAGACAAAAGTGTGTCTGCTTCCTTCCCCTCTGCCCTCCCTCCAGGCCGGCCGCAGGAGATGAGTCCCTCGAAGGGTTTCCCTCGGCATTGTCTCTTCGCTGGAGGTTGGGCAAGATTTTACTGAATTGGTCCATCTTTGAAACATACGGGATTTTAAGACAAAAGGATGCTCCGCAGTGGATATGGGCAGTTTGGGAGCTGCTCCTCAAATCGGAGCAGGGCAGACGGGTGGAGCCTGACACTGGGGGACACTCTCTGTGCCAGACCCATGATAAGATCCCCCCTCAGCAGTAATTCTGGGGGTGCTTGAACAGCTGTGGCAGAGACCTGTGTGTGAGATTCCCACTGGGAATGGTGACTCCATCAGCCCCACCACCCTGGGTACCTGAACACGGGTCAAAGCCCTCAGTTACACGGTTCAATTTTCCTTTGCAGGGCTGATTTTAGCTGATGAGACTTGAACCTGTGTGAAATACCGGCCTTCACACATGGAGCCTGAGGGAATGGTGTGAAGCTGTGACAGGGGAGGCTTAGGTTGGATATTTTCCAATATCCAGAGGGTGTTTGGCACTGGAAGAGGCTCCCAAGGGAAGTGGCCACAGTGCCTGCCTGATTGCGAGAAGCATTTGGACAACACGCTAAGGCACATGTTGTAATTCTTGGAGTTGTCCTGTCACAGAAGTCGGACCCAGAGATCCTTGTGGGTCCCTTCCAACTCAGAATTTCCTGTGATTCCACGGTTCTGTGCTGTAGGATGAGTTTAATTCCACGGGTTTCCAGTGTTACTGTTAGCTATAGTAGAAGCAGCTCCAGGTGCAGCTACACCTCACAAACTGTGGGGCTCTGAGTCCAGGCTGTTTCCAGGTGTGTGACTGGTGATCCCTGGCTTGTCACCTTTTTTCATCACCTGCATTTTGTACATTTCAGCCGCAAACCTTAATGCAGTATTTGTGCCACAGTTTGTTTCTCTTACAAAAGTAAGGGTCAGGAAAACAGACAGGACAGCACAAATCTCTACAGAAGTCTTTGTCTGCTCCATCTTTCCTCTCTTGAATGCAGGACATGGCTCAGTGAGTAACTGCACCAAAAGGAACCATCTCTGCAGATGCACTGTAGCACTCGGGTCAGGCTTGTGCTGGTTTGTGTTGTTTTTTTTTTTTTTTTTTTTTTTTTTTTTTTTTTTGTGGTTTTTTTTTTTTTTTTTTGGTTTTTTGGTTTTTTTTGGTTTTTTTTTTTTTTTTTTTTTGTTTTTTTTTTTTTTTTCCCGGGTTTTTTTTTTGCAGGTTTGCAACAAACTGTGTCCTCAGTCAGCACAAACCACAGGGAGAATTTCCACTCGGAAAGTACAGGCGAGTTTCTTTACTGCTGTGCAGGCACGGGAAGGCTCGATTTCGGCTCCAACAGGGAAAGGCTGTTCTGTTCCACCCTTGCTGACTGTCTGGGTCTGAAAGCTCAAAGAGGCCAGCTTATTCCTCAAGTCCTGACATAACCCCTTGTATGGCATTTGCCCCAAGGCAGTGAAATTCCAGCCACTTGATACTTCAGGCTGTGACCTTTGAAGGGTTAAGAGAGCCCCAGCTTCAACCTCCTGAGCTCATTCTGATGCTCACTTAAAGCCAGGGCAGCTGCACTTTGTCATAGCACTGGGTTGGCTCCTTTGGGCTCTGCCAGACTGCTGGGACAGGAGTGCTGTCCCATGGGATGGGACGTGGCCTTGGAGACGGATCACTGCACCTTCCAGAGCCGTGATAACCAGCTCTCCTGGTGCAGCCTGCCGGCTTTCCTGAGCTTGCTGCGACTCGGAGCTGACTCCTGCACCACAGGGGAAGGCAGGGGAGAGGAGGGCTGGAAAGCCTTCCCTTGCACAGGACCCAAGCTCCTGTGCCTTCTGGTGGCACTGGCAGGAGGGCTGAGCTGGAAGGAGTGGAGCTGCCTCTCACAGGGGAGTGGAGCGAGGGTTTCGGGCTGAGAGGGAGTGACTGGAAAGCAGGTTTGCACAGGATGGCTGATCTCCTGCAGCCCCTGCCTGTCTTCCTGTCCTCTCCCCTGCCCAAACCTTCTCTCAACAGCTCTCCAGGCCTGGAGGTGGGTCACATCCAGCTGGCTCTTGCAGGGGTCATGGGCAGTGGTGCCCTTCTCTGTGTCAGTTCTGCCAGTTTGTAGCAGCTGCTCCCACAGTGGGGAGGCATTCACTGTCTCCACTGAGAACCCCCCTTTGGCTAAGAGCCCTGGGAAGCAGTGTGGCCAGGGGGAATGGGTGCTGTGCTTCACCTGGCCCCTCTGGGCTTTGCTTTCCCATGGGGGTCAAACACCTTGGCCATACAGAGTGTCTGTGGGATCTGCCCCAGCTCTGCAGCCAGGAGTGACCCTGTGCAGGATCCGACCCGACAGCCCTGCTGGGAGCACAGCACATTCCACAGGGGCTGTCAACAGGGACCTCACAGCTGAGCCAGAGCTCTGGCAACTTGGCTATTTTTAGCCCATGCAACTGGAGGTGTTTATTTTCCTGTTCTTGTGCCTTTTTGCCTTTCCCAGGGATTTTATTGCTGGTGAAAGCAAGGGCCTGAAATCCATGTGAGTGTCTGTGCTGGCTGCTGCAGTGATCCCATCTCTGCCCACATGTTACCCATCCAATATTCCCCAAGCCCTTTACAGTGATGGGCTGGAACGGGCAGAAACACCTCAGCTTACCTTGGACCAGAACCTTTTTTGGGGTTTGAACCCGTGCATGAGGTTGGTGGTGAGGGGGCAGTCCCTCTCACCAGGATGGGATGAAACAGAGGAACATTGCAGGCTGGTTTATTGTCAGTGTTTCAAATCAGTATTTTTTATTACAGAAACTCATCAGGTTGCTCACACTGTGGCAGGAATTTAATTATATAAGGCACAGGGAACATTCAGAGGTAAAAAAAAAGAGTTCTCAGCCTGTGAGATTTAACCATCACTTTGCTCCTGTCAGGACCCTCTCTTATAAAGCAAAGTCCAAATACCTTCTCCCTTCCATCCTTTGCATCCCTTAAATCCACAACAGGAAAAAAAATATACTACAGCCTTTCCCTCGAGCATGTGGCAAACACGCCACTTTCTGGGCAGAAATATCCCTTCCAAGTCTGACACAGCTTCCCTGGAAGAGCAAGGCTGGAATTTAGGCACAGCCAAGGCAGAGGGGTGGGAAGTGCTTAAGGGCACTGTGATTTGGGGAGAGCCAAGAGCTTTATCTCACCTACAGCTGAATCACAACATCAGGGTGAGCCAGACACACCCCGGGGAACAGGCGGCCGCACCCCATCTCGCACAGAAAACACGACAGCAGCGGGGTCATTGAGTGATGGTGAAGCATGTAGCACTTTCAAACCTTTATTATTCAAGAGGATTTTACAGGATGGGAATAATTTCATCTTATTTGTTTTAAATTCTGTGCGCTTCCCTATTCGCTTGGTCAATTTATCTTTTTTTTTTTTTTTTGTGCCCAATAACTGCTAAATTCAAACCCTGGGAATGGGAGGGAAAAAAAAAAAAAAAGGAAAACAAAATCCTACCACTCTCTTTCTCACCCCTCTCCATCCTTCCTACCACAAGCTGGGTGGCCACAATGTCACCTGCAGCAGCTCTGCTTGAGAACCCAATCCTCCTACATCCTCTGGCTCTGCCTTCCTTCGCTGGCATCTGTGACTGGGGTGGAGAATCAGCTGAGAGGGTTTTGTGTCTGAGTGTCCAGGAACGTGCTGTCAGTGAGAAGTTAAGAGAAGTCCATCCCAGAGCGGATGGTGAGGCAGAGCAGATATTTAGCACAGGAACAAACAGCAGTAGAGACATAGAGAGAAAAGGCTGGTAAGAGCGTGTGGAAACAGCTGGGTGAGTAATCTAGTGGTGATAGATAAGGCTATGAATGAGGACTGTTATTTCTCTTAGCACCGTTACTACATATGTTTAGACCTATATTAGCACCTTGTTCCCAGGGAAAAACAAAACAAAACAAAAGCAGTTTAAAAACCAAAGGAAGTGGGAAGGTTAAAACATGACAAAGTTGGCAGCAGAGCAGGAAGGTGAGCGTTTAGATCACAAGATCCTTGTCTATATCCTCTGTGGAAGGAAAAGAGAGACAAAGTTAGGAGGTGGATACTGCCAGGGTCCCACTGTTCCTGTACCCTTCCCACTCCCCCCTGCTTCCCCTCACCCAGGGCTGGCTGTAATGCATTGCTTCATGCACAGAGGGGGTCCTGGGGGTGCTCTTCAGCCTCCCCTCCACCCCAGTTCCTGCCCTCCTCAGTACTTACGCTCCTTGATGCCAAAGCAGCTGGCCCACTCCTCCAGGGCGATGTACTTGTCGTTGTCCAGGTCACAGGCCTCGAAGAAGCGAGTGGTGCAGTGCTCCATGGGGATCAGGGGGGCACGCAGCGGGGCCAGCTCGGTGTGGGACAGGTACCTGCCAGGGTGACCAATGCTCACAGGAGGGAAGAGGCTGGCCCCAGCTCTCTGGTTTGGCTGATGTCCCTGTGCCCTCCCAGTATCAGCCACTGAGTGTCACAGACTGGTGTCTGCCTTTGCAGCCAGCTGTGCTGGTCACAAATCAGCCACCAGCTGGGGGTCTCTGCCAGTGCCCCCACCCACAGGCCTGCGTGTGTGATCACTCCCATGCCCATCTGCAGCCCACAGCTAAGCCAGCAGCTGCTATCTCAGCTGCTGAAGCTATCCCAGCGCCTTTGGACTAAGATATTTTAGGGCACTGTCAAAGAACAGTAAATCTGAGAAGAGAGAAACTCCACACCCAAGGGAGGTGGGAGCAGCTGGGGCTGGGGCAGGCCCCTCTTCCTGCAGCAGAGCAGTTTGCAGGAGGCAAAGGTGCCTCTACCCCGGCCTGGTTTGCCACAACCTCTGCCACCAGCCACCCACTGGTGTCACATCTCCAGCCTGCCTTGACACCTTCTACTGCCAAATCACCCTGGTCCTCAGGCAGGAAATGGTTCTGGTGAGGTCCTTGTCCTTGTCCTGCTCTGCTGGCACTCACCCATCAATGGGGTGCTGGTCCAGCTGCCCAAACTGCCAGTGCACAGGGAAGATGTACATGTTGTAGTTCTTCTCAAAGTCCCGGGCCAGGAGCTCCACGGTGTGGTCGCCGGCCTCCAGGCGCTTCTCGTTCTCATGGATCTTCTTCACCTGCCACGGGAGAGGCCGGGGAGGCCTTGTCAGCAGGGAAATGGGGTGCAAGGGGCGACCTCGGGAGGGTCTTTACAGGGATCCCACAGGTCATTCTGGACAGGTTCCCTGTCTGTGCTGGCCTCCACTCTGGGGGTGAGCTCCCAGACCCCTTCCCCTGTCCCCCACCTTGAGCTTCTGCTTCTCGGTCAGCAGGTTGTTGTCCTCGTCGCGCTCGTACAGAGTGATCAGCACGTTCTTGAGCCAGTCCCGCATGCGCAGGGGGAACTCGGTCAGCTCTGTGTCCAGGCAGGCAGGGATGACTGCAAGGCACACACAGGGCTCAGTGCAGCATCTGGACGTGCAGCTCCACAGCCTGGACACTCAGCCCTGCCGCCCTCCCACCTCAGCCCTGAGCTTGCCAGGGCCTTTGCTCTCCACCAGACTGTGAACATGGGGGCTGTGCCAAATTAGGGGTGCCTTTGTCTCAGGGAGTGGCTCCACTTACATTTGCAAGGCCCAATGTAGTCCAGGTGCAGCTTGTGTCCCTTCTTGGTTCCCTCCAAGGTGCACTTGGTGGCAAAGAAATGGCAGGAGGAGTCGTAGGTCTTGTTGTCAGTGCCACAGACCTGCACAGGAAGGGGAGATGCTGTGTGAGAGGCAGGGAGAGCCTCCAAACAAGATGTTGTTTCCTGGGGTGGGCAATGGCTCCTTCTACACCACCAGATGGGGACCAGCCACCCTGATTTTGTCTCCATGTGTCACCATCTCTGGCAAAGCCCTGGCCCTGCCCTGGGCCACCGAGCAGATCCTGCCCTCACCTTCTCGAAGACGCCGGCGGTGGCGGGGCAGCTGGAGGGGTCCTGGCACACACACATGGGCGAGTTGTTGTCATCCACCTCGCACACCTTGCCGTGCTTGCAGTGGTGGTTCTGGCAGGGGTCTGGAGCAGGAGGGGAGCAAAGTCAGAGCCAGCCACATCCTCACCTCCCACGAGATGCTCAGGGCACCTCAGCACAGAGGGAAGACTGAGACTTCACCAGGGACAGCCCCCACATCTATTCTCCCACTGGTTTCCAGAAGTCCATGTTAGCCCTGGGGCTAATCCTGGACTCCTTTCTGTAGCCACACCTATGGCTTTTGTGTTGCAAAGATGGGCTTACAGAGAGCCCAGGGCTGGAAGAAGCCATGTGCCTCTTGCTTTGAATGTACATCCAGGCTGGCATTGTCCTTGTGCTACAGCCCTTCCCAAAGGAGCCCCTCACTGCTGGGGGTGGCTAAAGCTCCCCCACACAGGGAGGGGACAGTGTCCCTGCCAGCTGGAGGGCAGGGGAAGAGTGACTTACTCTCTGCAACAATCTCCTCTACGTCCTCAGTGGGTTCCTCGAACTCTCCCACCTCCACCTGGACAGGATTAGCCCCCACAGGCTCCTGCAAAACAGGTTGGTGTTTCTGCTGTGGGTGCACAGCCCCAGCTCCTGGGGGGCAGAGCAGCCCGCCATGGCTCCCCAGAGCTTTGGGGATGCTCTTTCCAGAGCAGTGCTGAGGGGATGGGTGAGGAGGAGGGACAGAACCACCTACCTCTGTGGTGGGATCTTCGATGACCTCTGTCTCATCGGGCAGAGCCTCCTGCTGCAGAGGAAAGTGCACATGAGTGGGGGGTCCATGGGACAGACCCAAGGGGGGTGACCCACTGGAACAGGCAGTAGGGCCACTCTCAACTTGCCCCTCATTCCTCAGTTCTTTATTTGTTATAAAAGCAAATCCCCATCGGCTATTCCAGATGAACAACCCTGACTTACCGGCGCTGCCAGGGCTTTGCCTGCCAGGCAGAGAAGGAAAAAAATCCAGGCCCTCATCTTTCAGCAGACCTTGAATAAAGCAGAGGGAAAGGAGGGATGAGGAAGGAGGCCACTGTGTGCCGCTGGGCTCCAGGCTGGGCAGACACTTTGAGAAGGGTGTTCTCTCCATTTCCTGCCTTGTCTGTTCAGCATTACAGACCCACATGCTGGCTTTTCTAGCCAAAACCTTGGGCCAAATCGTGCTTCCAAGATAAATTAGTTTGATTTTGCAAAATGAGACTGTGGGGTTTAGATGTCTGTTCCTCTCCTGGATGCCTTTAGGAAAATCACAGTCAAAATGGCTCTTTCCTTCTCTGGAGGGGTTTTTTTTTCACCAATCTCCCCACATTTTTCATGTTAAAAATCCCCTGATAGGAGTGCCAGGTACAAAGAATGAAACTCTATCATCTTAGTTGTCAATCAGAAGAAATATGGAAGTGGATGAAGGAAAGAGATAACAGAGAGACAATGAGACAGAGCACTTGAGAATCAAATCCTTTAGAAAACCCCTTCCCCCATGGACACAGGCATCCCTAGGGGTATCAGACATCAGTCCCTCATCCCCAGCACCCCAGAAAGTTGGTTTGTCTATTGTTTTTCCCTTTCCTGCTCAGTCCTGAGCATCCCCAGACCGGGTTTGAGGGATCCAAGGCTTTGTGGCTGTGTCCTGCTGGGAGACGAGCTCCAGAAGGATGAGCCCTTTGCACCCTGCCAGTCTGGGCTGTTGCAGAGCCTCTGCAGGAGAGGCAGCCCAGCTAACAGCGGCTGCGGTGTGAGCCAGGAGAGCACAGCTGGTGACATCCCCGTGTCCTTGTCCCCCCCCCGGTTCCTGTTTGGCAGGGCCGAGCCGCTCTGTGTGCGGGCGGAGAGGAGCTCAGCTGGCCGCTTAATATGCCGGTGGCATTCCGCTGCTGACAGCGAGGGCTGCCCGCTCCCTTCCGCCCGCGGGGACACTGAAACACCCCCGTTCTGTCTCCTGCCAGCCAGGGGACCTGTGCCCCTGCCAAGCCTTCCCTTCCGCCTGCCCTCCTCCGCTCCACCTGCGCCCAGCCCGCCCTGGGGCCAGGCACGGAGAGGGATTTGCTGGGACAGAAAGTGTTGGACGAGGTTTCTTCTTCTCTCCCAGGATATCTAATGTCACTGCAGCCTTTTCCTCCTGGTGCACAGCAGCTCTCTGGGTGTGAAACCACACCAAACCTGCCCTGCTGCCAGGGCACCAACCGGGCTGGGCTCTGCTTCCTAATTTAGAGGGTTTGGCCACTCAGAGAAAATCCTCTTTCCAATCTCAGGACCTCACCCAGCCTCTGGTGGGGTGTCTGTGCTAAGTAGGTTTCAGGGAATGAAGGGCAGTTTTCTTGGGATGTCAGAGGGCTGGGAGGGGCTGGTGGGGATGGCTGCTGTGGTGGCGTGAAGGGCCTGTGGCAGAGGAGCTGTGGGGAGGGGTGATGAGCTCTTTGGCTCTGTCGAGGCTGCAGCTGAGCAGCTCCCTCCTCTCCTGCTTGCTGTGAGCTGTCCCTTTGCCTCGACTTGATTTGTTCTAGAGGTTTCTGTGAGCTCTGCCAGCATTTGCCAGCAGAGATCACTGGTTCTTTCTTCCTGGAAGGGCTGTTTGGGGAGGGAGGTGGAAAAGTACAGGTGATTCTGGCCATCTTCTCCCTTGCTGGTATCCCCTGGCTAGTAAAGGCTCCTCCTGGGCTTCTCCCAGGGGCTTGTTTGCTTTGGAAGGTGCTCCGAGGTTCAGTGATGTTCACTGGGTGCTGCCCAGCCTGGAGGAGAGGGCAGTGCATGCACTTGTAGAAGGTGGCACTAAGAAGAACCCAACCCCATGCCAAGGCCATCTTAGATAATTTCCCTGGCTTTAAAAAAGTCTTGAATTTCAAAGTCTGGGCATGCAGTAAGTGGGGTCAGGGAATTACATGTTTGCTAGGAGCCAGCAGACAGCTGGAGCTGCCAGTGTTGTGTTTGGAGGAAGAGGGAGCATGAAAAATTCTGAGCAAACAAGCTCTGCAGAACTGTCTTGTGCCTTAGATGGTAAAACAAATTTATTATAAAATAACAACATTTTGGAGGCAAAGCCTGTGCAGTGAGGACATTGCAGTGTCTGTGTGCCCCTGGCTGGGTTCCAAATGGTCATTCCTGAATGCCTGGTGGCCAAAAGTCCTGAAATAACAGCTCAGGAGGCCTGCACACAGGGTTGCTCTATCAGGATAACGTGGTCCACGGTGCAAGTCTCCCTCCTTGTGGAGCAGCCACAAGGCTGCTTGGATAGCCTCTTGCTATCCAAAAGGATGCTCTTTGGAGCTGGAAGCTGGGCTGCACCACGAGCTTGGCATCCATCCCCCTGCTGGAGGGACTTGGGAGGATCCCTGAGGGGCTCTGCACTGGGAATGCCTGGCACTGCTTTGTGAGCCCCATGGAGGGCAGAGGGCAGCAAAGGGGGTGCAGCCAGGGGGTCATTTTGGACAGAAGAAAACAGGGAAAAAGGTTTTAGCAAGCAGGGACTTAGGCCCTTCTGCATCCTAAAGGAATGAACACTAGCACGTCACAGGATGCTGGAAACCTGCACAGAAAGGGCTGCTGGATATAGAATAAGAGAAGCTCCATGGTCACCACGCTTTCCTCAGGCCTGCCCTCCTGAATGCTGTGGATTGAGCAGACAGCAGGGCACCATGGGCTGCAGGACACATGGGCTGTGCAGATTTTTTAATACCTGATCCCATTTGCATGCTACATGGGGACTTCAGCTCCCAGTCACTCTTTAAACAGAGTCTGGGGGCTCCCCCAAACCCCTCTCAATGGTTGAGCTCTCCAGCATGGCCCTCAGCACCAGCTGCTCATTTTGCAGCCATACCCCAGAGAAGAAAACCAGGGGGTGTAGAGAGGGCTGAGGCTGACCCTCAGCACCTCCACAGACTCCAAGCCAGATGCTCTGGGGAGCTCTTTACCACACTCCCCCCAAGCTTGTGGCACCACCATCAGCTCCTTCTGACAGGGAACATACCCTGCAGTGATGCACAGAGGAGAGTCTGTGCCACTGGGTCTTTCTGGGGACCCCATGCTGGGGCCTTCGTGGGTTGGGAGGGCACTGATGAGCGGGTGCAGCCTCCAGGAGAGGCTCCCTGCACCGTGGAGCGGGGTCCATGTGGTGCTGGCCCTGTCCAGGGTTGCGTAAGCCCTTTGGGATGCCACGTTAGCGTGGGGAGGAGTCTCTCCCTGGCCACTTTGACAGCTCCACCCCGAGGCCACCGGGCTCACCCCAGCTGCCACCCCTGCGACGCCGGGCGAGGGGCTCTGCTGCCTCCTCCCACTGCGGCCACGGAGGCAGGAATGGGCAACGGGGGGGCACAGCCCCAGCCCGGCAGCAGGGTCTCCTGCACCCACCCTCCCTCTGCTCACTGCTCATCCAGGTCTCTGGAGGATCTGACATTCCCCCACCTCACACTGAGTGAAAAGCAAAGCTGGTCCAGAAAAAGATTCTGCCAAACCCAACTGGGGCCACAGTGTTCAAGGTGCAGATGGGTGACCAAGTGTGACCCCCACGGAGACACCACACCAGCACTGGGTCCCCACTGCCTGGCCCTGCCCTCCCTATGCAGGCAAGACCCTCCGAGCTTTACTCAACAGCCACTCCCAGGCTAAAATTCCATTTGAAGCTGGAGTTGTTTGCGTGAGTTCCCATGACGCTCCCTGCTGAACAGGTCCCTGCTCGTTCAGTGCCGGCTCACCCAGATGTGCTGCAGCTGCCCTGGGTGCCTGGGGAGCAGGGCAGGGGACTGGGCAGGAGCCAGCCTGGCTCCTGCCACCTGCACAGACCCCTCTCATGCACTGTGCAGGCTCAGAAAGCCACGCAAGGTTTAGATGGAAGCGAAATTCCCTTTAGCTCACACACACATTTTGAGTAGAACACAGCAGGGGAAAAAATCTCCCTACCCCATGTGCCTGTGTAGAGTCACATGAAGACACGGCTACAGCACAGCACTGTGTGAGCCCATTCCCTGTGCTGGGAGCTGAGCAGCTCTGTGAGAGCTCAGAAATGCTCAGATCTTGCAGGGCTTGTTGATACAACAGCAAGAGCCCAGCCCCATCACAGCTGTGTGCTGAAGCTGTCATAGTTCCTCCAGGTTGCGGATTGAACCCATAATAGAAAACACTTAAATTAGTACCAAGAAAAGTGCCTGGATTTGCCATGGGCTGCAGGCAGCCACTCATGGATGAGCTCTGTGCAGACAGGCGAGACAGAATTTTGCTGTCCTGCCTGAGCTTTTTCTTTTGTGTGGGCTGGACCTAAGGGAGTGTCAAAAGCAGCCTGGATGCTTTGTGCCAGGTGCGGGAGGTCCCTCCGGGGGTGCAACCAGCTGATCCCACAGAGCAGGCAGAGAAAGAGAATAAACTGTCCGATAAATATTCTGCAAAAATGCAAACCATCTCCAAAGCATTCCCTGGACCTGCCCTGCCACAGCCGCTCCAGCGATAACAGCCCCGACATCCCTCAGACCAGAGGACCCAGAAAAGGTTTCCATGGGAGCCGACATTCCTCTGGGGCTGAGTCATGGAAGAGCAGAGTGTTGTGGAAGGAAGGGCTTGAAAAAAAGTTCGAAAAGTTTATTTCTGCTCTTCCCCCTCCCAACACCGCCCGCACCCCTGCTCCTGCCTATGTGGCAGACAATGGCTTGGCTTTAGCTGCTGTGCCGGACGCAGCAGCTTTTCTGTTCCACTTAAAACTTGCCTGGCCGACCCTAACAAACAACTGCGATTAACTTTTGTCCTTTTGGAGGGATGCTGAGTTTTTGGGCTGTTTCAAGTTGGTCGTCTCTGAGGACTTGGGAGTACTGGTGACATTCCCAGTACTCCTGGTTTCACTCCAACTTGAAACTTTTGCTTTTCAGTTTGGGTGGGAATTCAGCCCCCAACCGGTTGAATTTCCCTTTTTTTGGCTGGATGCAACAGAGTGAAGCTTTCTTAGAGAAGGGACACAAAGAGCAGAGTGAGACTGTCACGTCAGCGGGCCAGGAAGGACAGCAGCTGCCTTTAAAGGAAACGAGCCCTCTTCTCTTCTGTGAGGACCTAAAATTGTGCCTGACGGAACCCAAGTTCCTAAAACTTAATAAAACACCCCAAAAGAGCTTTGCTCCTCCTCTCCCGCAATATCTCCGTTTCCCTAACAGTCGATCAACCAGAGTTTGGCAAGCCAGGGCAGCAGTCTTGAAAGGCTTTCAGAGTTTGCTTGGAACAAAAAGCCGAGTGTCTTTTTTTTTTTTTTTTTTTTCCAAAGGAGAAATAAGATCGGCTACACTGAAAAAATAAAACCGCTGGCATGAAGTCGGCAGCTCTTTTGTTCTTCCTCTGGATACTCTGGTGAGTAAAATATCACCTGCCAACACACCTCAGGCTGGGAGAAGTGGGGACTGTTCATCATAACTACATCTGATTTTCTCTACAGGTTGGTTTGATGTGCCCAGACCTTGGTGTCATGGATGTCACTAAAGAACTACCCACCAGCTGAAAACACAGAGGGGGAAAAGGGAGGAGAGAGAAGAATGAGGGCAAGTTAAACCTTTACAGTCAGATGCCACCAAAGCATTGAAGCTCTGGCAGCGAAATTGAGTAAGAGACAGTTTAGAAGGGGAAATGCTGCAAAGAGGAGAAAGGGGTGAAGTCAGGAGGGGTCTCTAAATGCACCACTTGGGGTGGAGAGCGTCCAGCTCCCCATCCCGAGTGATGCATTGCCAGCATCGGATGCACTCCCCGGGTTGGGACAGCGGGTCCCGGGCCAGGAACCCCCATGAGCGGGGCTGTGGGAACCCCCCTGTCAGGAGCAAAAGCACAGCAAAGGCAATTGCAAAGCTCGGGCCATACCTCGCAGTCCCGGCAGCACGGCTGAGGGAACTTCAGGCGCTTGGACAGGCTGGAGGAATCTGCAAGTTTTAGAAGGAGGCAGGAGGAAGCCAAAGGGTGGGCTGGGTTTCCCTCTGCCTCTCCCCCTCCTCCTCCTCTCTAGCTTTCCAAATCGGTCTCTTCCTCTCCTCCGCTTCCCAGTGGGCAGTCCCTGAGCCTGGCTCCAAAGGATAGACCAGAGAAATCAAGCTGAAAATCAAAGGGTCCCTGTCAGGGGCAGAGCAGTCCCCAGCGCAGCCCTCCCAGCAGGGTCCTGGCACAGCAGTTGCCTGCAGTGAGTTTCCAGTTCTCCATCTCTCTCGGACTGACAGCACACGGGGATAGGGGAATGCCATCTCTCTGCCTGATTTTGCATCTCCTAACACCCCGACCTGCTGCAATTATAATGTTAAATGCTGTCATTTCTCAGCGGAGTAGCTCAGTCCCTGAACTGGTGTTTCCCATCCTCAGGAGGATGCAGAGGAAAGCAGGAGAGTTTTTGCTTCTTCATCCTGTCTCCTAACATTGCTGATATCTGTGACTGCCTTGTGGAGAGGGAGAGGAAAGAATGACCCAGAGAATGTGGAGGATAAAGACATATCTGAAATTCTGTAAGTAGGCAGAGAAATGCTGTGCTGGTAGATGTGACTGTCAGCACAGTGGTCTCTCTGTTGTGGTTATCACCCAGCAGATCTGGACTGATTGAACAAAACCCAGCCAGAATTGCCACTCAGCTGAATTTGGTGGTCTCCTCAGACATCACTCACTATTTTGACTTTACAGATCATAACTCAGCTGGAACAGTTGCCCAGCCAGAGTCAGCCAAGCAGCAAAGCTGTTTGGAGTTGAGTTTTCCCATCTGTTCCTCTCTATGCCCAGGGTGAAAACCCAGCTTCTCTCCCCTTGCTTCTCTCCATGGCTGAGAGGATCTGAGGTGCATCTGCTCCCCCAGCACCGGCATGGCCTTGGCACTGCACTGCAAAGGAGAACCAGTAGCCAAAAATTCCTACAGTTTGGGCATCCCCAAAGAATGTCTCTGTGCCATACAGAGCTGTCCTGAGCCCCATGGATAATCCAGCTCTTTGCAGCTTGTGATCCTCCTGTGGCATCAAACCTCACCCCGGGGCTTCTCTCCAGGGCAATGGAAGGTAGTGTCTCGTGTAGCCAGCAGGACTGAGGACATCTGGGCACCAGCAGTGTGATTGTGGATGCTGAGTGAAGGACACTCGAGATCATAGCAAAATTCGACATTGTGTTTTGTCTTGGCTGCCTGGGGTTTGGGTTCATTCTTGATTATGTGCTATCTTTGAGAGGGCTGAGACATGAACCTGGGTGGTGCTTAACCCTTGCCACTGGTGTTACTGAGGATTTAGATGTCAACACAGGGACTGGCCCGTGATGACCTGCCAGGCTGTGCTGGCTCCTTGCTCTGTAGGATGCCTTTGTTGTGGCTCTGTATCTGCTCACTCCTCACTCGGCCTTGCGGCACTTCTGCTGCA
The DNA here is from genome assembly GCF_026979565.1 of Vidua chalybeata. NCBI lineage: Eukaryota > Metazoa > Chordata > Aves > Passeriformes > Viduidae > Vidua > Vidua chalybeata. Next base: position 12,252,002 of record NC_071544.1, read on the forward strand.
TGTGAGAGGTCAGATGTAAGACTAAACATCCCATGGACAACAAGGAAAAAAATATAAACAGGACAGAAAGGGAAGGCAGAGGGGAATGGAGGAGGGGTTAATGAAAACCCATCATCACTTCCCAGTGAACAATCTCTGTGATCAGGCAGCTCAGGAGGCTGGTGGCAAAGAACAAGAGAAGAAAATCTTCTCCACCCATTTCTTTACCTGGCTGCACACTTCCCAAAAGCCATCCCTGGGTGCTGATATGAGGATGTTGATACCACTCACAGAGTAATAAATATTCCACATGACCCTCCCTGTGGAGGCTGGATTTGTGATGGTGTCTAAGACTCCATGGGTCCTTCTAATGCAACCGACTGGAGCACCTTGTCCTCCCACCACAAGTGTCCGTGCCTCCCAGGTGCAGCCCAGTGCCAGTTTGGCTCCAGAGGTCAGACATCCCCTAAAACAAAGTTTCATCTTCTTAAGTCATAACCCAGGGAGCTGGACACAGCTGTTGAATGCTCTCTGCAGTGGATTAGTCACGGCTCGCATTGAAATTGTACCGCTGCTGGTTCTTCTCCTAAGAAAAAAAAAAAAAAAGACATCTGGAAAAAATTTTAGAGAGAAAAAAAAAAGAAGAGAAAAGAAACCATGACTTTTCTAACTGACAACGTGGCAATTGCTCTGCACTGTAGCCTGAAGTTAAGCTCTCTACTTAGGGCTTAAACAAATGATAGTGGCCACAGAGATAATTACAGCAGGGATTTCTTTATGGATGTGGCGGCTTAGACCCTGGGTCTGAGTGAGAGCAAAAAGCAGTGATGCAGTCACATCTGGAAATGGCCCCCAAGCCCATCCTGCGAGCCCAGGGGATTGGGAGTGAGGGGTGCTCTGTGCACAGAGTGGGGACAGCCAGGTCCTGTGCATTGGGAAGGACACATTGCCTGGCACCAGCACTGGGATGGAGGGGGATCATAAACAGCCTGGAGCAACTGGCTGGCTCTTTAAACTCAGCAGCTTTAAAGAGCTCCTGAAATGACTGAGAGCTTGCAAAGGAAGTCCTGGAAAGTCCTTTCCACTCTTGTAAGGCTTAGTGGGGTCATCAAAGAGGAGATTTTTCTGTCAGGCTGCCACGAGGAAAACTAGACCTCACACATATTTAGAAAGCTGTTTTATGACATCTGGGGCACTGGATGAGCAGGAGATTGCCCAAGGGGCCTCCTCAGTCCTGGGAACCCTGGCAGGGCTGCAGCAGGTCTAGCTCAGGCTCCTGACCCTGTGCCAGTGGGTGCTTTGGGCACAGCAGATGAACCCCAGGGCTCCCAGTGCTCGCTCCCAGCTCGAGTGACTGCACAAACTCAGATGGAAACAGCAAACAGGGCAAGACCCTTTGGGGCTTGAGCTATTTTACTGCAAAGCCAAGAGGTCTGGAGGGGTGAGGTTTGAACTCCAGCTAACCCCAGTTCAAAATCCAAATTTCTTCATCCTGCTTTGAGCCAGGCTGGGCAGATCAGGACTGGTGCAGTTGAGAAAACCCTGGTGCTTTCCAAGAGGGGAACAATTTTGCTGTAAGAGATGGAGAAAAAGGCAAGTGAGCAGCTCTGTAGGAGTGATACAAGTGTGGATTAATAATCTTGCTGTCCCCTGGTCACAAGTCTGTCAGTGTGAGGAGCTTTTCCTTCCCTCTGCTCTGGGATGGATTCTCTAATGAGTTTTTCTCTAGAGGATGTATCTGCATTAATTCTGGTGGATGCTGCTGCAAAACAATGAACCCAAAGTGCATATAAATAAACAGAATGCCCTGGAACCACTGTGGGAATGTAATTTGCTAAGTCTTCATCTCTGGATGGGTGGCTGAAGGCTGAGCTCCTCGCAGGTGTAGGGCAGTGTGGGGGAAGTCAATGGCTGCAGGGGTGGGAGCCCAGAACCCAGCTCAGGAAAAGTTGAGAGTAAATGCAGAGCAGAGAGAAATCTGCTTATCCCAGGAATTTCCCATCTCTCCTGCTCTCTGGGAGTGTGTCAGCTGGAGGGTTTCTGGCTTTTTCCATTTCAGAAGCAGATCAGAGGCAGAAGGGCTGTGCTCTCTCTGGGCTTGCACTAAGCACATGCAGGGCCGCTGGAAGCACCATCTGCACAGGGCAGGATGAGCCCAAAATGCCCTTGGAACACGCCTGAGAGTGGCTGTCTTTGTCCTACGTGGGGCAAGGAATTCTTCCCAGTGGGATGGGACTCTGTCCCTCAGCTGAGCTGTGGGACTGATGCCTGGTTCAGATGGAGCAGATGGACACTCTCAGTCTCTTCCGATGCCTGCACTGGGGTGCTGGTCAGAAGCAGATGGAGAAGGAGATGGATTGCAGATTCTCAGCTGTAATCCAGAGGCCAGCAGGGCAGGGGATGGAAAGGCAGCTGTGCACAGCTCTGCAGTGACTCATGGCCTGGGAGCAGGCTGCAGAGCTAGAAAGCAGGACAGACTTACTGTGGGGTGTCTTGTTCTTTCCATGATGTGTGTGGACTCTCACAGCTGTCCCAGGGTTCTCTGGTGGAAGGCTCTTCCATGCCCCATGGGGAAGGTCTCTGCCTCTTTCAAGCTCCCCTTGCATTATCATCTCACTCACTTGCAAATGTGTGGGGCTGCAGTCTTGGGAGAAGTCTGTCTGTCCTCCCTGAAACCAAACTGAGGCCAAAGTGGCAGGGGAATAAAATCCATCACCTTCCTCAGCTGTGGAGCAAAAGAGGAGCTCTGTGTGCTGCAGCTGCCCCTGCATTGCCCAGGATGCTGCTCCTGGGCATTCCATGTGAACACACAGAAAGGGTGGTAGAGAGAACCCCTCTGGCTGTAGCCCCCCACCCTGTCCCTGTGGCAGAGTCCCCACAGCCCTGCCTGGGGACATCACACCAGGCACTGGCAGACAGGACACCTCCTCAGCTGATTTGAAACTCCCAGGCACATCCAGCTGGCTGAGTTTGGTCCCAGCCCAGCACCTACAGTATCCAAAGAACCTGAAATTCCATCCCAAAAGGCCTCTTCCTTGCTGCCAGGGGCTGCACCCTACTCTTCCTGGGCACAGGGATGTTGAGTGCCTGAATTACAGTTGGGTGTCTCAGCCCAACTCTGCTCTTGCTTGAGACCTTGTGCTGGAGTTGTGCCTGTGACTTGCAGAAGAAGAAATAAAACTTCCAGGAGGGAAGTGCTGCTAACTCCAGGTAGTCCCACCTTATTTCTGATGTTTACCTATGATGCACTTTTGAGTCCTCTTGAGCCTGACAAATGCGGTTTGGCAGTTTTTGAAGGATATGAATAGAACTTCTTGAGGAAATAAACAGGAATCCACTCTCAGGCCCCTGGGACATGTGGGGAGGGAAGCTCCTAGGCTGCAGTGGCAGCTCTTTTCCATGGAGAAATACAGTCTAAAAGGCAGCTTTGGTGGGAATACCCAGGTGAAGCTGTGGCAGCCCCAGAACATCAAATGTCATCTGGAAAGCAGAGGCAATAACCATGGGTGAGGAAAAGACCAGAAAGACAAATTCCAGGGTTCACAAGGCTCTCTGGGGCCAGCTGCATTTGTTTTTTTGGGCCATGAGTGTGAGGTCCTCTAAGAGAATCTTGATTCTCAGATGAGTTTGCCACTTACCCCACAACCCTTTTTAATTTCACCAGCCACACCACCTTACATCTAAGGGATGGAAACAATGGTTTTCCTGAGTCATTTACAAGGCTCCCCTTTGGGAACGTGATGCAGTGGTTAGGCTGGTGAGTGTCCAGTGGGGCCAGGCAGTGATGGGGCAGAGCTGCCATGGATTGGGATTGCAGCTGAGGCAAAGCAGGCAACAGGGTTTGGTGTCCTCAGGATAACTCGCTGTTCCCAGGATCCAGCAGCTGAGAACACGGGCTGTAAGCGAGGGCTGCTTTTGCTGCAGGATTGTGCATTCCCGGAGGCAAAGAGGAGGAAAAGCCAGTGATGGCGAGGGCAAGGCACACTGGTGACAGGCAGGCTGGAATATGAGTTGAAGCCTGGAAAGTTTAGCAGCTCCCCGCGGAGGCTGAAGAACAGGACTTTAGTGTCCTCCTATTAACCCTCATTGCTGGCAAAGCCCTATGAAAACATCCCCGCTCCCGGGCAGCCCTGCCCCGCTCACAGTAACTCGGTGTGTGCGCCCTCCGTGCTCCAGCTCCTCCCCCTGCACAGCCCCGCTCCTGCGGTGACACAAGCCAGGAAAGGCTCCGGACAGAGCCACCCCGAGAGGCCACATCCCCCCAGCACTGCTGCTGGATGAACTACAGCATCCCTGGGTGGGAACTGAGCTGTGCTGGAGCTGTGGCCCCATCCAGGCAGGACACGGTGCTTCAGGTGCCTGAGGTTCTTGGGCCACCCCTGGCTGAGCCTGCACTGATCCACCCTGAGAATCTGCATTTTTCTGTCCATTGCTCTGACACTTTCTGCTCCAGCTGAGCTCACTTCAGAACAAGCCCTGGCTTGAGATGTACTAGACAAGTGAGCCAGGCTGCTGGATGCAGGAGACTCCATAAACAGGGTGTCCCTTAGAGGAAGCAAAAGGGGATTGGTTTTGGACACATGCATTTGGGAGGATTGGGTACAGAGGGAAAAGCAAGTGTTGGTTGCCCACTGGGGTTACACCACCACAGCCAGTCACCGGCAACAAGCAAAGCTAAGCTAAAGCTGGCAAAGATATTAGGGGATGCAGTAGGAAATATTTTTTGACAGCACTTTGGGGCAGGATATCTTGTGAGCCTGAGCCACCCCTGTTGTGCAGGAGCTGTGTGAAGGGCTGTAGGGCAGGCAGGGCTGGTAGAGGCAGTGCTGGAAGCCACTCTGGGATTTTAGCATCTGACTGTGATTTACAACCACGGCCGCTCCAGGCTAATGCCAAGTGCAAGCACTGACCTCCACACCATCTCTGCTTGCTGGCTCCTTTCAAATCATCTCATTTGCACTTTTCAACTTCTCTAAGCTCCCCTGTCCAGTGTGGATTTTACTCTGGGGAGTTCAAGTTCCTTAAAATTTTCTCACCTTGAGCAATTCAGATCTTTAAGGCCATGTATAGACCCTTGCAAGGACCAGTCAGTGGAAGAATCATTTGCATCATCTGTATGGAACTTGATGGAATTTCACTGATCAGGGAGTAAAGGAAACCCAGGAGGACACAACCCCCTTAGCTGGATGAAAATACAGTGGACATATGTGAAAATACCTCGTCCATCACTGCTTCAGTGTGTGAGTTGTGGGGATCTCAATTTAGCCCTGAAGCTTGTTTACTTCCCTTCAAAAGCCACCATCCCGTTCGGCCGGGGTTGGGCAGGAGCGGTGCTGGGCAGGAATAGCTGGGCTGTGGGAAGGCTCGGGGCTGGTGCCACACTGTGTCTGTGGGCTTGGGGCAAGGTGGGACGTGGGCAGCCCCAAAATAGCGAGGTCATGTGGGGCCCTGAGCAAACGCTGTGACTTTCCATCCTGTGCCTGGCCCAGAGCAGGGTCCCTCCCTCAGGAGCTGCTGCTAAAATTAGCAGTGCTTCCCCAGCTGTGTGCCCTGCATATGTTATCAGCAGCTGTTTAAGGAGATGGAGGGACAAAAATCACAGTTTAAAAAAAACCTATCAGATTCAGAGAAGTCCCCTTTAAGCTTCTTTTTTATGGGAAAAGCAGAGAGACAACATCCTTCCTGAAATGTGGGAGAGAGAGAACACTGGGCTCTCTCCTGTGTGATGCTGCTGTGAGACTGCTAATGAACATTAATTGTATCAGGCATCTGCAAAGACTAACCAGAGAATTTCAGAGATGAGACACAGGCACTGGTGATGTCACCCTGCAATTCTTTAACTTCAGATATGCCCAAAGGTACCCACTGCAATCTCTCTCCTGTGCCTGCCCACGTCACCCCAGGGAGCAAGATTGCCCAAGATTTACTACCAGGATTAATGGAGTGGATTTTTAACGGCATGAACATTCAAAATTGTGTTGTTCACTTAGGGGGAAAAGGTGGGTACTGGGAAATTACGGAAACAGCAGCTTTCTCAATGAGTGGGGTGGTGCAGGGAATTGTCTGGGCCCCTCTGGAGGTACTCACCTGCAAAACAGGAGGGAGACTACAGTGTGCTTTTGGGTTATTGAAGGCCACCCAGCAGGATGCAGGCACCAAACCTGCCGTGGGGATGTTCCTCTGCTCCTTCACTAACGCATACAGAGGCTGATGAAGCTGTGGACAGTGAGGGCATCCGGGCAGCTGCTGATGGAGCTCGGCTCCTGCCTGTGCCCAAGGGCTCCTTTCCTGCTCCTCTCCCCCAGGCAACTCTGGAGAATCCCAGAAACATACAAGAGTTTGGATTGCAAGGGACCTTTAAAAATTATCCACTGCAACCCTCAAGAACAGAGGTCCTCCCTGCCTGAGGTGTGCCTGGCCTGACATTGATGCCATCTCTCTCAAGGCTGGGCCATTCATGCTGGTTTTTCTCCAAGGCATTAAAAATAATGAGTGCTACCAAGGGAATCTGTGCTGCTTCTGGATGGAAAGTGTGGGTGAAAAGGCTGGATGAGAAGTGACACCTCTTTCTCTGACATCTCCCCAGATCTCTTGGTGTTCAACCATTTCCAGTGGAATCAGAAAGTTCATCCCACTTCCTGAATTTCTGGGGGCTCTGGAAGAAACAAAGGGAGGAGCAAGATCTCATCTCCTGGCCCCTCTTTTTGAACCTACCAATGGCCACATCTGGAGCGTGGCCCCAGCCTGGTGTGTCTGGGAGGGGGCTCCAGCCCAGGAGCCAGGTCTGCCCTGCGAATGGGGAGGGTCCATTGCTGCTGGGAGAGGGACACTTTCCCTCCTGCTCCCCACATGGTGTGAAGCTGAGACAGAGGGCACAGAGGGACAGCTGGGGACAGAGGGACAATGCGGGCGTGGGGAGGAATGCCTGGCTGTCAGTTTTATGCAGACACACAAACAAGTTTGCTGCTCTGGCAGGAATTGGCCGCTCCTCTGTTGGGGTTGCAAATCTGGAAATAACAGCTGGAGGTTTTCAGCATTATGCTGCTCTAGGGATGAGTTTTAAACCCCTCTGGCATTGGGTTGAGTCTATTGTTTTCCATGGCAAAGAGCACTTCGTGCCCAGCTCCCTTTGCCTCAAAGTGGCTCTTCAGCATTGATCCCAAGCACAGCTCCTGCTGCTCATTGGATCTCTGGGTGGCCCACAGGGAAGGTTTCTTGGCCTCTTGCAAGGCCTGGGGTGCAGCTGAGCCTGTGCCATTCCACTGGCATGCTAAGACCCTGTTTGGAGGAATTGTGAGCAGTTCTCTGCCAGGGGGAAGGAAAACAAGGGTATGGCAGGAGGGGGTTGGAGACACTTTGCTGAGTTGATTTCTGGACTTCTTCTGGACACACCAGGACTTGTATCTTCAGCTGGTCATAGCACAGGTGACCAGCACTAGTGGCAGAGGATGATGATTCATACCTGGGGATACACATCTGTGTCTTCTGCACATGGACCCTTGGTGAGAAGCTCAGCACAGAGCTGTTAAGAGTCAGAGCTGGCCTCCTGCCTTCCTATGCTCTTGCTTTGACCATACTTTGACACACTTTGACCTCAGGGCAAGGCAAGCTTGGAGGGCTGCTCCTGAAACTGGAAAACTAAAAATCCCCCAGCAGTTGTAAAGCCAGCTGGAAAGACTCTGGATGTGCCACATCTCTGCTTTTTTGGCCTCTTCCCTGGCAAAGGACAGGCTGAACTAAGAAAGCAAACGGAGAGGAAACTGTGGAGAAATAAGAGCGGCTCTGTGAGTCGAGGACACTCTGGACTCAGTCCCGTCCCAGTTGCCCTGGAAATTGGATCATTCCCACCGAGCTGCCTGCTTTGCTGGCTGCTCCTGGGAGGCCACAAGCATGGAGCATTGCACAGATGCAGGGGAAGGCAAAACCACAGGGAAATAGAGGTGTAGATGCTGGTGTCAGAGTTTTCTCCACCAAAGGGAGACCCTTTGTCCCATGCCTTTGTGGGGATAATAAAATAAAATAAAATAATATAATAATAATAATAATAATAATAATAATAACAACCAGCTCCCACCAGCTGACAAAAGCAAGGGAAAAGCCAAAGGACGTTAGGCTCTATTTGTAGAGCAGCACAGCACAAGCCTGGCTTGTCTACAGATGCTGGACAGTCCCAGGGACCCCAGGGCTGCTCCCTACACTTTCCCAGGGACCCCAGGGCTGGTCCCCAAGCACCCCTGCCCTGAGCCCTGGAGACAGCCCCGTGTCCCAAGCAGACTGATGATGCAATCGATGGGATCACCCTGACAATAGCTGTGTGGGATGGGGTTTTTTTAGGCTGTGCACAACAGATTAAGCTCGAGGCCCCTGTTGTCATTGCCAGGCATTGTGCACCCTGCTGACATTGGTTTCTGCAGGCCAAGCTCTGCCCACAGCCCAGCAGGAGCTTCGGAGGGGGGGAAATTGCTCCATCAGAGATGGAGCAGGAGGGTACTTGCACACAGTGGATTCCTGCTCCATTCAGGCATCTCCTTTCATTTACAAGGGGATGAGTTGTGTTTGTTTGAACATTTTCTCACCCATCTGTTGAAAATAGGTGAGCAGATTGCAGATGGGCTGAGAGAGATGGCCCTGCCCTGGGAATTTCATGCCAGCTGGGAATTGTGGAAAAGTCTGAAATGCCGCAAGATCTCTCTTCTGGCTATGTCTTGCCTCAGTGACAGCAACCCACTAGTGTGAAGTGGTGAAGAGGAAACGTGAAGGCAGTAATGCAGCACCCAGCAGTGCTTTGGGAGGTGCTCAGGAACAGACATGATGAGCAGAGGGACAATAGCAGGAAGGGCCAGGCTGAAGGCTCCCGTCTATGCAGACCAGTTTCCCTCATCCCTTTAGGGAACCGGGGAAAGGCCCTTGTAGCAGAAGAGTCAGGGGGCAGATCTGCTCCCCCCAGAGCAGCCAGGGTCCTCACATCGTGTCCTGTGCATCTCACTGCCCCTCCGAGGGAGCTGCTCACTTATCAGAGCTGGCTCCCACCCATTCTCTGCCTCTGCCCCAATGTGCCACTGCCTGCAGCAGCTGTGGGGCTGTGAGCCTCGGCTCTCCAGAGCCCAATAAATTAAACCTTAGTCCAAAAGGGGCTTGGGCTGTCTTTTGCAAACAGAGGCTGCACAAAAGCTGCCTTTCTCCCTCTCGTTTTGACTTTGTTTTCTCTCCTTCCCCATCTGCTTTTAGCCAAATGGTTGAATAGCTTCAGTATATACTGTGGGAGCCTAAAGCCAAAGGCTGGAGCATGGGGAAGGATGCAGAACAGCAGTGCCCTGTGGCTGCTGCCTTCCGGAGGGGCTGGGAACTGTTTGCTACCCTTGCTCTGTAACCCAGCCTCGATCACCTTACTGAACCCTTGGAGAAAGCAGCTCCAAAAGAAAATATTTGTGCTCTGGCAAGCACACGTGTGCACATTTCCTGCTCTTGAAGTCCTTAATTAAGTCTGTTTTTTGTTTGTTTGATTTGTTGGTTTTTTTTTTTTTTTTCTAAAAAAACCAGGAGGGGGAGTCTGTCAGAACCCTGTGTGTTTTCCTGTTTTGGAGGGGGAGTCTGTCAGATCCCCTTGTGTTTTGCTGCTTTGGAAGCTGCAATGTGGAAAGCTGCCTGTGATAATTACTCAGGGAATCTGCATGTATCAACAGGGGAGTTGGGAACCAGCCAGGCCTTTGATGTTGCTCTGCATGTCAGTGCTGCACTGGGACAGTTCTGCAAATCACCCAGCGCAGAGGGGCCTCAGCCCAGCTGAGGCAGATTGGGTCTTTGCAGACCTTATTTAAAAGATTAGAGACCAGCACATTTAGCTCATGGAGATCACCAAGCTTTTTCCAGCCAGTTTGGAGTCCTTCTGAGGGACCACATCATTTGCAGAGATGTTTGACCACTTCAGGTAATGCTTTTGACTTTGAACACCCAGCTCAGGGCAACCTCCAGGTCCAGCTGCACAGCTTCAGCTCAAAGAGCAGCTGCTCAGGGCAATGTTGCTGATGTTGACCCCAAAAGTGTGGGGGTATAATCCTGCCCACCAGCCCATCAGTCATGGTGCTCATCACCTCCCAGCTCTGCCACTGCCGTGCCTGGGCTGGGAACAGGCAGGCAAGCGAAGGTGGAAGCCTGGGTTGGGTTGTTTCTTACAGCAAACATTTAAAAGCACAGTAAGACTAGAAAATCCCCATCTTTTGGTAATGAATTCCCCATGGAACCATGTAACACGTGTGTCTTAACACCCAGACACGCCACGCCTGTGAAATTCCTGAGATTGTTGCAAACTGACCCCTTCTTTCCCACCCTGAAATTTCACAGCAATTTACCTCTCCAAGCCACCCGGAATCACCATTTGCAGGCACTGAGGGGGTTCTCCTGTCCTTTGCCTGCTTTCTGCAGCCCGTGATGCTATTTTGGAAATTCTCTCATTTACTGGGTGGTTCGACTGAGTACAACTGCTCCTTTGGCTAAAATCATCCCCTGCCTGTCATCAGGTAATTAGAAAGTGCCCAAAACCAGTGGTGCTTAAGGCAGCCCCGGGATAACCACGGCTTTTCTTTTGTGGATAAAGGACTGGGCTTTGGAGGCTGTAGACTTTTCCACCTAAATTGGATTTTTGTTTAAAATGCGGGGGAAGGTAACACTGGGTGAAAAATGACACCCAGAAGCACAACAGCAACGCTGCAAACACACAGAGATGGGTGAGAAAAGCAAATGCTGTCTGCTGGAAACACTGTGGAGGGGGGTCAGGGGGAAAGATCATTTTGAGGCAGGAGAAACAAAAGAACTTTTTGAGCCAGTCCCTCAGGGTTTGCCCAGTTCCTACTGGTGCTGCAGCTAGAGGCAGTTTGTGGATTCTCACAGTTCAGCTGGAGCTGGGCTGAGACCTTTCTGAAGAAACCAGAAGTGAAGAAATTAAACAAAAAGAAAAAAAGAGACCAGCAGTGAAGTCTCCCTGCAGCTGGGATGACACATTCATGGATGGCAATAAACCAGCTGCTCATCCTGCTGACACATCACTCTTCCAGCAAGTCACTGGGATGTCCTGCACAGTCTGGGTGTCTGTGGTATAGGAAAGCTCCTTTTCCAAGTGCCACCCTTTCCTGTTTGCATTGCAAGCTGAGCATTTCCTTGTCTGAAAACAGCTTCACAGCCTCAGTGTCTGGCATACTGTTTCCTGTAGAAAATATTGTGATGATGTTATCCGTGTGGGCTTTTCAGGGTCCCTCTCCATGAGATGCAGTCAGGTTCAGGCTAACATGATAAATGAAGATGTTGCAGTTGGGCAGTGGTGGAACAAAGACACTGTGCTCAGGTAGCGACTCTCTCATTCTTTTAGTCTATGAAGTTATTTTTTCTCCCAGAGCTTTGCCATAAACCTTTCAGGCAGCCACCCTGCAGCTCTGTTCAGACTCAACCATCCTGCCCTAACTTCCCTATCCCAGCTGTATTCAGCCCAAATGCAGCCCACACTCCAAAGCGAGGACTGTCACAAGCTATCAATACTCAACAGGCCAGAGCTTAAAGCAAAGTCTGAGCTCTGCCCACACTGAACAATGGAGGGGAGAGCTGGGAGATTGCAGCCCTGCAGGTTGGGGTATCTGCATGAACCTCCTGGCTGGCTGTGGGTAGGAACCTTTCCTTGTCTGCCTCAGAGATAAGCAGGCTTTACACAAAGCAGAGCAAGGACGAGGGAGCAGAGCAGCCAGGGCAGCGTGGGCAGCATAAGCTGCACCCCAGACACCAAGGACAAGCAGCCTGGTTTCAGCAAGATGGAGTGGGAGCTGTCCTGTGTGGGCACCACACTGCCACTGCCCCCTGCCAGCCTGGCAGACAGCAAGTGCCACCAGGACTGCTGGCTCCAAGGCCACTGTGCCAACCAGCTCCTGGCCAGGCTGCCAGCACACGTCCTCCCCCAGCCACCACCACCAGAGCTGAGCCACTGGCACTGGCTGGGCACTGGCCAAGCCTGGGAGGAAGACGAAAGCAATAAATAATAACTGAGATTGGCAAACACCAGCTCAGAGCAGCAAAGGCAGCCTAGGGAATGGGAGTCACTCATTCTGCAGGACCCTGGAGGGGTCACACTGGGCATCTGAGTGCATGGACACGAAACAGAAATAGGTTCTGGTTCTGGATCTTGGCTCTGGAAACTTCCTGCCCAACTGGGAGACTTTAAGGCAAGAAAATAAAGCAATGATGTTACACTTGTAGCCTTTAGCTTCCCTTAATTTAAACAGTAATAAAAAGTGTCTGCAACACATTCCTTGAAGTTCCTCTCCAGCCCCCTGCAAGTCCATCTACAGCAATTAATCATGCTTGGATCAAAAGTGAAGAAGGACTTTGAAGCAGTAAACTACTCTAAAAAAGAATAAATTGCAATTATGTCAAAACTAATCCAAATTAGTTGCAAAAAATCTCTGAAATATTGAGTAACCTTTTCTTCCAAACTTTAGCTACTTTTCCTTTCTGTAGAACAAGCCTGGTGTGACTGGTAGGTGTGGGAAACATCCCCCATGTGAAACCAGACAGCAGACTGGGACACACACATGCAATCCCTCCACTGGGCTGAAAAACCTGAATTAAATGAAAGCAACAGTACAGTCCAGAAGACTGGTCACTGGGCCAGGAAATAAGAGACCTTGGATGTGCCCACACCCTTCTCCTTCCTCCATCCTGCATTTCTCATCAGCTCAGGCAATCTCTTTTGCACACTTGTGCCTCAAGGCCACATCAAGCTCGAAAGGACACTTGCTTATCCTTGACTTGCAGGGGCTGCAAAAGTCCCTTCTTCCCAGCACTTGCATTCCAAATGGAAAGTCTGTTTGTTCTGTGATAGAAAAGCAACTTCCAAGATGCAGATTCCCTGAATCTAAGTGACATTCAAGCACAGTCCTCCTGAGATGTGTTCCTCAGGCAGAGATTGCAGTCAGCTTCTAAGGATAGCTGCAGTTTCCTGGGAGACCTGTCTTGCATGGAGAGCGGAGTTTTCCATCCCAAAAAGCTGCCTCTTTCACAGAAAACCACTCAAAGCAGTACAAAGACACACAGGACACACAGACACGCACTGAAAGTTAAAAGCAGTGCCTTGATTTACTGTGGGACTAGAAACACCACACAACCTCCTCCTCCAGCCCTCTCCACTTCTGGAGCCCAAGGCCCAGCTGTCTCCTGCCAGCCCTCTGCTTTCCCACATCTGGCAAAGGTCAAGTGACACAGCAAGCTGGGAGACATGCAGACAGTTAAGGCATCTTTTTGCTGAAGTCATGACTGAGTTCCTGCAAAATAAATACATAAATAAATACATGAATAAACGGAGGGGAAAGAAGAGCAAGGCCCAGAGGAGATAATGTTATACAGAGATGCCCTCTGCCGGTCAAGCAGGAAGAGGACCAAAGGAAATCTATCCATCAGAGCCAAGGATCTGCAACTTCCCTCCCTCCTTTTACAGATGGGCCCCTAAAAACATTCCCTATGCAGTGTGCAAAATTTAAATTTAGTGGATTTTCAGCCTGACTGCTGAAGTGATCTTGCAAGGGCAGTCCAGCCCCCCGCTCTCCTTTGTTTTGGGTCTTAAGATCCTCGGATAAGTCAAAGAGCTTCAGTTCAAATGCAACAGGAAAACAAAGGCATTCAGAGAAATGTTCTGCCACGCTGGCCAGCTGAATTGACTCACCGGCTGCCTTGATGTCATATAAGGAAAGAAATGGGAAAACTGGGCCAGGAAAAGTGACACATCCCCCTTATTTGAGACTGACTTTGCTGTAATAGTTAATTTCTGCAGACACGTAGACCACAAGTCCTTGCAAGCTGTAACAGCCCTTGCAGTCAATACTAGGAAACTGAAATACACTGAAAACTAATTGAGGCACTGATCAATTCAGATCAGCCTCCCTCTGTTAAGTGGGGTTATTTGATTACAGCTATGACTTTAAACAATATCTAAGAAGCACCAAGAGCTTACTCAAATGATACAAACTGCAGATTTAAGATCTGTTGTCAGCCTATTAAACAATGCAGATCTATTGCACACACATCGCTATCAGCTCAGCTCTTTCTTGTATCAGTTTAATTCCTGCTGGTATAAATCCCTGATTTAATTTACTGACTGGGAATTAAATCAGCATGAACTGGTTTCAGTGCATCTGTGCTGGGTATTTGTGAAGATCCAACTAGACCATTAAAAAATGTCACTGGATCAGAAAGCTCCACTGACAGAAACAAATTCTTGGGAGATGGCATGTAACAATTTTGCACACTAAAGAACGATACATGCAGTGAGTGGGCAGCCCTCTCCCATTTTATTCTTTTCACTGAAATTGAACCTTGTCTGCCAATATATTTTACAGTCAGCAGAGTTTTGTACATGTCTTCATAATGCTGGAATTCTGGGAAAATTGACAGGCTGCAACAATCAGGTTGTCACTGGAGTAGACAGTTGGCCAGGGAATGTGTGTACTGGGAGGTATTCTGAAACCCAACATTTTACATCCAGAAGAGTGCCAGGGAGCTGCTGTTTTTCCATCCTTAAGCGTGGTGGAGGATTAACAGCCTTATCATGAGAATCAGCTGATGGAGGTCCTTGTGCTAAGAGCCAACCCACAGCATCTCACACCCAAAGGGCTCTTTGTGTCCCATCACCCTCCCTGCTATTGCTGGGGCTCACCACTCTCTCTGGCCAGCTGTTAAGTGTGTTTGGGATTTGTTTTCATGCACAATATGCTCTGGCAAACTCTAGGTTCAAATGGGAATGGCACAAAGGCCGTGTTCTACATCTCCACTACAGCCAAGGCTGGGGTCACACAGGCTGTGCAGAATAGCTAAGGGGTCCCTGTGTGTGCTCCAGCTGCTTCTCTGACTTGAGGGGTTTGCTCAAGCTGGACCTGCAGGTCTTTTGAAATTTGTGCTTTCCAGGAAGATGCCTGTTTTACTGGGAGAGCTGGAAAAAGCTCAGCTGTCTCTCTTCCACACTGGGTACAGCTGGTATATACCTAGCTCCTCACACCAGGCAAGGCTACTGTGCAGACTTCTCCCCGAGGTAGGAAGCATTCTTTCCAGTCTTCTTGAGGGTTTCCAAGAGGGTATCAACGTTGTGCTCTGAGTCAATATACACCTTCTTGTTGGGCAGGTCAATATCAAAGTTGACACCTATGAGGAAAAACATTTTGCTTAGTTAGAAGCAGCCAAATGGTGTAAGCACAGGGGAAGCTCACCTTCACACATCTGTGCTCCCCAGGGCATCAGTCAAATGGACATTTATCTTCTGCCAGCACACTCTGATACCACCACCAGCCAGCAAAATCAACCTGCTGTCCTGCCAGCAGTGGTATGAAGGAAGCAAAATCTGCTTTAGCTCCACATCAGGTACCACAGTCTCTCAACTGCTTTAATCTGCTCACCCCACCTTGGATCAACACAATCACTCATGAAGGAACCAGAGTAAGCTGAGTTCAAACCAACCACTACAATTTCCATCCAGCCCAGTCTGTGCTCTGGTTTAGTAACAACAGGGTTAGGAAAGGCTCATGACAAGATGCCTAATCTGGTAGTACCACCTAACAGCTGGAAGTAAAAGGAGGGAAAAGACATTTTACCATGTGGATTTCCCAGTGCCTAACAAAGGTGAGCCACTCTCATCCCAGTGAGAGGAACTGGACATGCAGTCTCTATCCAGTTATGTATTTTTACAAAACCTGTAGGTATGTATCAGCTTTGAGAGCTATGCCTCATCATCACATGAGGCTGATACTAGCCAGCCTGCTGAAGAGTGATGGAGGTGCTGACAACCACACACAGAGAAAATGGAATTGTCACAGCCTGGTAATGGGGTCTGGAAGAAGTCGCAAGGCCTTTGCCTTGGTGGCTGGAAGTTCTCCCTCGGAGGGAGCAGGTCTTCACAACTGATGAATGCAGGCCAGATCCTTCTCTCTTGGAAATGCCAGCAAACAGAAGACATGGGTTGTAATTTTTATAATTTTCCAGGTGGTATTAAAAACAGGCTACACAGACAACCACCAAACGCTCTGCTCAGCAACTCTTCCCTGTGACTGCTGATGACACATCTGGGGAAGCACCACAGACACTCCAGGCCTCCTTGGAAACAAGGCCAGGCAGGACATTCACCTCCCTTCCCTCTGGCAGCCTGAGCAGGGGTCTACCAGTGTCCTTCCCAGAGGGCTCAGGGTGAGGCCCTGGTGGCTCAGAGCCACCTGCAGCCGCGGCAGCTCCTCCCTCCCTTGACACTTCTCCAAGAGTCACAGACCTGCAAACAATCAGCAACTTGTGACCAGCTAAGGAACAGCCTCAGACCAGAGCAAGGACAAGTCTCCAACTTTCAACTTTAACCCACAGCGCTACCCTTCAGGATGGAGGACCCCAGGGCACTGCCCCAGAGCTGGCTGTCCCACACCCAGCACTGACTCACCTCCCAGCCTGTGCAGGACACGGGTGACCGCGTTGGAACAGCCCTCACAGGTCATGTCCACGAAGAACTCGTGTTTCTGGAAGGAAAAGAGGCAGTCGAGGGGTCAGGGAGAGCACAGCTGGAAATGCACCATGAGCACGCCACACTTGCCTTTTTCCTTGGGGAGGTTCAAAGCCTCCCAAGTCAAAAGGTCCATACACACACCACTAAGGGATCCTCAGCAAAACTGAGAACTCTTGGTACTCCTCCCTGCAGTGTCCTTGTGCTGTCCCCCACAGCTTAATCCTGAGGGGCCTTTGGAGATTGTGTGGCTACCTCCATATCAGTACAAATGGCCATCTCCATGGCCTGTGCAGGGCTTACTCAGCCTGTGCAGGGGACCCAAGGAGAAGCAAATCTCCTGCCTCCAGCTACTCGCTGTCCTGACTTAAGTCTGTAGGTTTTCAGTGCTTCCCCACCCTATTCTTCTTGCATCTACAAGGCTTCTGGTCCCTAACATAATAAAAATAAAAGCAAACCAGAAATTTAAGGACCATTAGTGCTGTTTTTTTCATCCCTCCACTCCACTAGGGCCCCAACAATATCTTCACTACTTGTGAGAGCGACAATGGGTCAACAAAACACTGTTTGCCTGTAACTAACCACTGCCTTCAACCTTTGGCACCAGATAGGTCCTAATTTCCTTCTCTTGCACGTGCTTTTTACTTTCCTTTAAAAAGAAAAGTAAAACTATTGTGCATTTGTTACTTGCTATCTGTATTACTTTCTATTCAGAATCACCCTGTGCCCCCTGCCACTGCAAAGCCAAAACCCTCTTGGGATCATTCACCCAGGAAGGAGCTTGGGATGGAGGTTCCCATTAGGGTTTTTTTTCAGTGTAATTGCCATTTTCTTTGGTTTTATTTCCCAAAGGCCCTGGGTGCTTTGGGGAAGTGTGCGAGCAGGGGGGAAGGAGGGTCCCATCAATGCTGCCCTTCTGTGTCCAAGCCCTGGGAGTTGGGGGCATCCCGGGGTTTGGGAGAGTTCAGGACTGGGGGAGCCTCGGAGTGTGGGGGACCTGCAGGATCTGGGGGAGCCTTGGGGTTCGGAGGAGCTGCAGGATTTGGGGGACCCTGTGGGTTGGGGGAGCCTTAGAGTTTGGGGGAGCTGCAGGATCTGGGGGACCTTGAGGGACTGGGGAAGCTTTGGAGGGCTCGGGGAGCCCTGGAGAACCAGGGGAGCAGCGAGGACAGGAGGAACTCTGGGGGCTGGGGGAGCCTCGAGGACGGGGAGAGTCGGGGGGTTTGGAGGAGCCCCGGAGGGCTGGGAGAGCCTCGGGGACTGGAGGAGCCTCGGGGGATGGGAGAGCCCGGGGCGCTGAAAGAGCCCCGGGGGTTCGGGGAACCTCGGGGAGTGCGGGAGCACCGAGGGTCGGGGGAGCCCCGCGGCCGCTCCCGGTAGCGGGCAGCGCCCTCCCTGCCCCGCCGCCCCGCCAGCCCCCGGCCCCGCAGAGGCCCTCGGGCCCCGCACCCACCGGCATGGCGGAGCCGCGCTCCCGGTTCCCGGATCCCGGATCCCCGACCGCGGCTGCGGGCGCGGCGCGGAGGAAGGGGCGGGCCGTGCCCGGCCCCGCGGCGCGGCCGCGGCCTCGGGAGGCGGGGATGCCACGCAGGGCGAGGGAGGAAGCGGTGGAGAGCGTTTGCGGGGTGGCTGGTCCGTGCGGAGCTCCAAAACGGGTGCTCTGCTGGCTTCCAGGCTAGGGATCAGCACGGACAAATGGCTGCGGGAGGGAGGTGGGGAGAGCCGTGAGGATGGGGCCGGGCTGCTAAAGAAAGCTCGTTCGTCTCCCGTCTTTTGAGGGTTTGAGATTCATTGGCTTGGGAGAGCTCGGGAAGACTGGATCTTGAGGGCAGGAGGTTTGAGAACAAGGGTTCTGGTCCCTGAAGATGTGTCTGCTTTTTTTTTTTTGTTTTGTTTTGTTGGTTTTTTTTTTTTTTTTCCTTCCCTGGCTGCATGGTCATTTGAAGGAAAAATGAGCCCCTTTCTGAAAAACTTGAGTAAAGGTAGAGGACCCGGGAGCAGCTCAGGAGCTTTCACAAGGAAGCTGGATGCCAGAGCATCACATCAGGGCTGAGAAGAGCTGGCAGAGCTGTGGTGCGTGTGACACTTCCCGACCACGTGCTGGGTTTCAGCATCTTCCCGTTGAGAAGCCCAGCCTGTAGCAGGGAATGTAACCAGTGTGTTTCTTGTTCTCTGCCTCACCAGCTGGGAGCCAGGGCGTTTCTTTTGAGATGCACAGGATGCTGCTGCTCTACCGATGGTTTTATAAAAGAGGAATTCCTTGCCCCACTATTGCTCTGCAGAGAGATGTCCAAGATCCCCCTGGCAGAGTTTATTCGGGGTGGGCTGTTGTGCTGGGTCGCTGGGCTCACGTTAAACTTTGTAAAAGTCTGCAGTGCTGATTTATGAACTGGCAGATTGCAGCGTGGCTTAGTCTAAAAATAGCCAGGAGGTACTGGGGGAGGATATTAATGCCGAGCACGGCCCACGCCAATGCCCTGTCTGTATCCCTTGTTGCAAGGCATGGCAGGGAGGGGTTTAGGCAGCGCTCAGGGATGTGGCGGTGGGCAGGAAGTAATTTTTATAGGGTGAAATCCATCTCTGAGTGCTTCGTGTCATAGATGTGTGTGGGATGGGATGTGACACAAACAAATGGAGAGCTATGGCTGCCTGGAAGCTGCTTAGCTCTGGCTCACTGCCTGCTCCCATTCCCTCCTGCTCGCCGGGACCAGCAGCCGCTGGTGAGCAAAAGGATCTGAGAACTTCCAGGCCTTCCTCCTCCTTTGTAGCTGTGTTAGAAAACGCTCCTGCATGCATTGTCTTTCCTCTGCGGCAGATGATGCTGAGTCTGCTTTGCTTAGAAGCTGTGAGGGAAAAGCAGCAGCTGGATGAGCCTCCCGTGATGGGCAGCGGTCAGTGACCACCACTGACCGCCACCTTCGGCTTGGCGTGAGCGGCCGGGGCTGGGTGTGGTGGGGGCGCCTCGGCCTGAGCAGCTCCTTCTGCCCACCCGCACTGGGGGTTTCTCTCAGGTGCGTGTCAAGCAGCCTGTGGAGCCACAGCCAAAGCGGGCGGCCGCTGCCTGTTCACTGCTGGGAGTCCGCCCTGGGTGCCCCCTCAGCCCCCTCATGGCGCCCGCCGCCATGTTAGCGCCTGCCTCCCTCCAGCAGGGGGCGCTGCGGAGCGCGGGACGCCGCCCCGCGTGGCGGCCGCCTGTCCCTTTAAGAGCCGCGGCGGGGACCTGTCCGTCAGCGCGCACCGCGCCCTCCCATTGGCCACCGCGCCCCGCGGGTCCCGCCCCATCTATAACGGGGTTTACCAGCACCTTCTCAAGGGCGCTGCAGTGCGGCTCAACCACACTGCGGCGTCCGGCGCGCGCCGCCTTGCGCGCCTGCTGGCGCGGGGAGCGTCGTCCCATTGGCCAAAGCGCAAATCTATCAGCAGTCGCCCACCGCTCATTGGTTTGCCCGCCTGTCAATCATTCTCACGGCCCCGCGGAGCGCTGCGGCGTGGTTGGCTGGCTGAGCTGCCCCTCAGCTCTCCGCCCGCCTCCTCCCGGCTGTGAGCCAACCGGCATCCGAATGAGGGCGAGCGCCGCTCTCTGACTGGCTGGGCCGCGCCCGCCGGGGTAGGCTGCGCGCCGGATATATGTAGCCGGCGGCAGAGCACGCCGCTGCGTGAGGCGCTTCTCGTCCGCCGGGCTCTGTGGTGAAGCGGCGCCTCCACTCCCGTCCCGCTCTGCCCGCAGGTGAGGGGGTGGGGGCGCGGGGAGGCACCGGCGCGGCCGCGCCTTCGCGGGGGGACTGCGGGCCGCACGCAGCGCCCCGGAGCCGAGGCGTCCCCGGCTCTCGGTAGGCCGCGGGCCGTGCGGGACGGCGCTGCTGGCGCCCCCTCCCCCTCCGTCCCGCCCGGTCCCCGCGGCGCTTTGTGGCGGGCGCCGGCGCCCTCCCGCCCGACCCGCGGCCGCGCGGCCCCCGTGGGGTCCGCAGCCTTCGCCCGAGCTCCCGGTGCCGCCGCGGCCTCGGAGCCGCCGGCGGGAGCGGTGCGGGGCAGGGGGGGCGGCGGGGGATCGGCTGCTCGCGGGCCCGCATTGTGCGAGGCGAGGTGTGCGGGTCGAGCTTTGTTCTCGGCTTTCCACGCTCGGAGGCTTTTTCGCTCTCAGCTTTTGGGTTTTGTTTTGGGCAGGTGGGGCCGGGGAGGAGCCCACCCAAAGCCCGAGGTGTTCCCGGTTAACAGGGAGTTGTGGCTGCGGATTGAGGGGCAGTGCTGGCTGCTCGCACGGTCCGGATCTGGCTATCAGCTCCAGGTGCCTCCCTTGGTATAACTTTATAGGTGAAGGAAGTTATAATTCGAGCAGGAGAGCATGGATATTAACCTGGTTTACCGCATGACCTTGGCTGAGTCCGAGATTAAGCTAAGATTTAAATGCGAAGTAGTGCTTGCAATGAGACTTTCCAGCATCCTGCAAGGCCCCAGATGTACGTGCTGGAGAAACCCCAGAGAAAAGGTTTCGATGCATCTTCCAGTAGCTCCTAGTGTTGATCTGGGTGTTTTACCGCGTTCCTAATTCCCAGCGGGCTTACCTGGTGACCTTCTGTGTTAAGGCTTGCATGAATATAATAAGTAGTCTTTACCAAAAAAAGGATTTTTTTGTTCCACCGTCGGGGGAAAGCAGCATTTGCAGCAAGCCGCCATGTTTCCAGTGTGTGCTATTTTTGGCAAGCCCCTGCTCTCACAGCCAGGAGTGACAGATTTAGGAAATCTGGACACTGCTATCAAGCTTTGGAAGCTGATGCTTCCAGATGCCATAAATCAAACGTGGGGAGGGGTGTTTTGGATTTTTTTTTTTTTAGCTAACAAAGCTTCTTATATTGATGTCATAAAGGGAAGTGCAGAAGTTTGCAGACAAAAACTGCATTTCAGACCTTTCCTGATATTTTTCCTTTCAAACAGATTTTCACTTTTATTCCCTGTCTGTAAAGAATAAGCTGAAGCAGTATCACATAGTGTTGTGATATTTCCATGGTGCTGATGCTAGCATCTTCTCATCCTGTGAACTGAACTCACCTTTCCTGGGATGTTTCAGTCACCATATATAATGATGTAAAGTTGTGAATCTAGCTTTTTTTTTTTTTTTTTTTTTTTTTAGTGGATGGTATATGTAGCTAATTTGAAGGTTGGCTGGAAGTATTCATTTGCTTAAAGTCTTACATCCTTTATCATGGAAATCTCACGACCTTTTTGACAGCATCACAGCATCATGTGTTGCAGGGACTGGTTTGCCTGAAAGGCACTACTGAAATCTGCTAGAAAGTGTATTTGTACAAAGTCTGCTAGGAAGAAAAAAAAATCAATGCTGGAACCTTTGCAAAGGTATATCATAATTTTATAAATCAAAGTATTTTTAAAAACCTTAGGCTTGTATACATCGGGAGGTAAAGAGTGTCCCCAGTTCCTGACTGGTGTGAATTTGCCCTTTTTTGCTAGGTTGTGTTAAGTATGAACTCCTTAAGTTGAAGGCAGGGAAGCATAATTAAAATTAAAGTAGGAAACCTGGTGGACAGGACTTAGTCTGTGTGTGCCAAGCCCATTAGGAATCTTTGCATTTGCAGTCTGAGAAACAACAAAAGCACACCAGAGGATTTGTTTGTGCTGTGATGGCAGGACCACTGCTCTGCTGCTCACTTTGGTGCTGGCACAACAGCATCAGTAGAGTTCAACACAACTGATGGAATTTGAACATCTGAATTTTAAACAGAACCTTTATGCAAATTATTTGTTTCAGAGCTTTATTTTTCACCTAGCAAATTGTAAGGCAAACATACAGAGCAACACTTTTTACTGAAAGGGAAGTAAAGCAAAGGTGATGTTGCTTTAAGTATATCTTGGTATTTCTGGTCAAAACAGTAGGACCTGATGAGAGACCACTCATAAGGTTGGCATAAGTGGCCTGTTAGAAAACACTGTTCTAGTTTTTAATATTAGCACCTGGGCCTTTTTGTCTTACTGAGGTGATGACTGAAGACTCAAAGAGGAAATCCAAACAGAGCAGGACTTCAGCAGGGTGGTGCTAGTTGCTGTGCTGGCTGTAGTCTGCTCTCCTTTGGACAAACTAAAAGTGATAGTTTGCTCTAGAAGACTGGGTGGTGTTTTGTTTTTTTTTTTTTTAACAGGCGCCTATATAAAGTCTGCAGAGTTGAAGTAATTATTTGATTTCCTGGGGTACACCTGCTAGTAGACTTGATTGGTAACCTTAAGCTACCTCATTGAGTAATTAAAAAGAAAAACTGAAGTCTGATCCTCAAGTACTCTAAAAGAATCCTTAAACTTTGCAGGCAGTGAGTGTTGTGCTGGCTTGAGGTCCCAGTTTTGCTATATTAAGTCTGGATCTCTTCCAGGAAGACATGGCTGGTGCAGTGCAGCTTTCAGAGCAGGAGCCCGGCTGCTGTCACTCATGTAGGAGTGATCTGTGCTGAACCTGATTCCTTGCTGAGGCAAACGTGCAGCGCTGCACTGGAGAGTGCTGCTGCCCATCTTCCACTCCCATCTGCTCTGCCCTGTGCTGTTTCCTGGCTGCTGCTGGGCTGACTGTGCTTTGTTTTTAATGTAACAGTGCAGTGATGGGTCAGCCCTGAGTGCCAGGATACAGCTGATACATCAAGTTTAAGCATCTTCTGTGACCTAAGCGGGTGGAGGTGAAAGAGTTGATTTTCTTTACAGTTCTCTGATGCTTGGCATGCAGAAAATATTTTGAATCTTAATCTTGGTGATTCTAATCTGAGTGGCACTAAGCTTGAATTTCACTGTAGTGTTAGTGTAGTTCAGGGTTCTGATCTGCTTCTTCTGACTGCTGATGAGTAACTTTTGCTTTTTTACTTTAAGAAGCTGCTCTGGAGCCAAATGGAAAATTTGCAGACCTAAGAGAAGATGACTGGACCTGCTGCCAACTTCATCGAGATGTTGGAGCAGCTCCTGGATGTCAAAACAAAACCTGTTCTAATGGCAAAATCACAGGGTCTGAGTAGCTGCTTTATCTTGAAGCAGTCTGGAGAGCAGTATAGGCAGAAAGCTGACTTATTTCTTATTAAAGAAAAAGTGAACAAACCATTCAGCACTATCCTA
The DNA here is from genome assembly GCF_026979565.1 of Vidua chalybeata. Classification (NCBI taxonomy): domain Eukaryota; kingdom Metazoa; phylum Chordata; class Aves; order Passeriformes; family Viduidae; genus Vidua; species Vidua chalybeata. The sequence goes on from NC_071544.1 coordinate 12,275,589, forward strand.
CTGCCGTTCAAGTCCTTCCCCCACGTTTGTGAGCCCATTTAGGATAACCTGATTTTAGGATTATTGAAAATGCAGGAATATTTCTGGGAATTCTCAAGGCTTTGAGTTTTCAGAGAACTCAGATTTTGAAGAGGAGTTCCTTTTTCTGTCAAATCACAAGGGCCATGTGTTTTTCTGTAGTGCTAAATGTAACAGAGCTCTTGTTTGTGAGGATGTGAAGTGTTGCTTGTTAGGCTCAGGACAAATCACCTTAGTTTAATGTTACAGGTAACTGCTGAATAGAAGTGATGATTTAGTGGTATCAAGCAGAAACTTGGAAGCCAGGTGAAACAGCTTTAAAAAGGAAGGGAAAAACCCCAAATCCACGCCATATTAAGCTCAGCACTCTATTCATCCCACAAAGTGTTTTGTGGGATGAATAGAAAACCCAAACACCTTGTTGAGAATTTCTTACTATATCGCTTAGTTTTAATAGCAAGTTTTCAAGATTCTTCTGGGTTTGATTTTTTTTTTTTCCTTCTCTTGTAAGCAGTACCTAATTTGGTATTTGTCTTTGGAGCTTCATGCTCTTAGCCACAGGAATAATGTTTGGTATCATTTTCCTTACCCAGATGAATGTTTGTCCCTTACTGTAGGGGTATGCTGATCTCAAGTACCCTGACTTACCCTTCAGGTCACCTTTGTGTTTTTAATCTGCTTAATTTGACCTTAATGCCCTGGAAATAACATTTCTCCAAAATGGTGTCTTTTCTTTTAGATTGTGACTAAAAGCTTTAGAAATCTTCAGTTTGTCTCTTTCTTGCTTGGTAGAGCTGAAAAACACAAGAAGTGCTGAATTTTGTCTAAGAAATGGCAGACTCCACCATATCCATCAACTTGTGGATCACACTTAGGTTTGTTAGCAAAAACACAGGCAGACTTCTACACTGACAGCTCTTCAGCAATTGCTGGTGTGTTTATTTGTATTCTCCCAGTGTTTGAAGGGCTGTGCATTGCTGCTGAGTAAGGCTTCCCATCTGCCACTGGCAAGCAGAGGGGTTTTTTGGTACTAGCATGGGCAGTGCTGAATGTAATTCTGAATTATTTTTTAATCTTGTGATGAAAACTTCTTTTTATTGTGCTTAAATTTTGTTTGATTGGATGATTTGATTAGAAAATAGTTAAGCTTCTAACTTAATTTTTCATATCCATGTGTTGGTGTGATATATGGCTTTTCTAGAGAGTCCCTTGTCAGTGTGTCTCAGACTTCAGAAGGGGCTCAGGTATTGCTCTGCCTTTCTGCTGCATCTGGATAATTAAGCACAGAGAAAGCTGATTGCCTGGTGAATGCTGTGTGATTATTTTTTTAGGATCTAGTTCCCTGTAACACCTCAAATATCTTGTGAATGTAGACACTGCCTTTGTAGGTTGTGTGGGTCATTCAGAGGAGATGAGTCACAAGTTAAAGGAGAAATAGCTGTGCTAAGTTTGACAGTCTAGATCCACGTTTCATTAGGTGTTTGGAAGATTATTAAAGGCTCCTCTGTCTGCATTATATGTCTGACACTTCATTCACACTGCTCTGAAGTGACTGCTTCTGGAAGATCCTGGTGAATATTCATCTTACAGACTATCTCACTGTTTCCTGGAGATGCTAGTAAGAATTGAATGCTGGTAACTTCACAGCTTGTCCCAATTTGATCCTCAAATATTTATTTATTGCATAACTTACCTCATCATTGAGCTTCCATTGAATGTGGCTACCAAGCATCTTGCCTTCTGTGGAATAGTGCTGATAACTTGTTCCAGGCTGAATACTGAATCTGAATCTGTCAAAAGGCAGAAAAGATGAACTGGTTACAGGTAGGCAGCAGGGTTTGAGTCTGAAATATAGGCTGTGCTGCTGGGACACTGTCCCAGTGACATTGTCTGCCTCTGCATGCAGTGGGAGGCAAGTAATGAGACCTATTTTTTAAAGCAGATTAGTGTTTTGGGACTTCATTTGCCTGCTTATTTGAGGTGCATTTTCATCTCTCTATAATTTAGGCTCAATTCAACAACTGGATTGTTTTGGGTTTCTTTGTTCCCCTTGGACAGTTAAGGCTCTATTAAAATAAGGGTATCTCAGTGTATCTGCAGTCTTTGTGTTTTAAATACACATTTACTTGATATCACTCTTCCTACTTGAGACCAAGGTGGTGTGATGATATAAATCCCCAGCTGAGATGGGCTCTGGAATTTGCCATGAGATGCAAGTTTAGCTTGTGTTTCATTGTTCACTTTAATGTTTGGTATCATGGTTCACACAGGTACCAGCCTCATAGTTTTTTACCTTTATTGCTTAGTCAGCAGCAGAGCAGGTACTAGTCATGTAAGATGTATGGAGAGTTGGAATTAACTGTATTAGTTGTTTTGTAGTTAAACTTTGTTTATATCATGCCTCTTACAGGCCTACTGGTGTTTTCTTCTGTTACTTTAATTTTTTTTTTGTCCATAACAGCAGCAGTAACTGCTTCTAGAGCTGGTTGTTCCATCTAGATAAATGGTTTGTGCCTTTGAGCATGCTCACCTGTTGCTAAGCAACTTGGAGAAATCCCAAATGACACTTAATTATGCAATCCTATTAACTACTGACCAGACCTTTAATTTCCAGCAAAATTGCTGTTTGCCACATTTGTGGTGTGTTGTGCTTGGATACAGACACCTCTTCTCTGTGTAAGCTTCTTGTGCTGTTTCTTCAGTTTCCAGAATGCCTTTTTAAGTTGAGGAATTCACTGATACCAAAATGAGGGAGTGGAGTTGTGTGAAAAGTTTGACAATCTGAATGGCTGTTTTGGCACCCTGTAAGCTCCACCAGTTTGCAGAGATGGAAGGAGTAGAGTTCAGATGGTCACCTTATAGCACCTGAGTAGCCAAAGGAGAAGGGGTGAACTGCTGTGCAATATTCCAGTCAGGACTAGAATGCATTATAGGAACTTTGGGTTTCTTGAGAAGGTTCCTTGTATTAAAATGCAAGTTAAAAAAGTAATTAAAGATGGCAGAGAACAACGAAACTATTAAATACACCAGAGCCTGTGGAGATTATGATTCAATTTTAATTTGTCTTCCTACTTTTTTCTTTGACAGACGTTTAAAATTGCTACACTCTTTGGGAAGTGAAATTTGAGTTTTGGTCCTTTGGCTTGTTACATCAGGCCAAGGGGCTTTTGCCTGAGTCTTGGGACTGGTTGTCCTGAGAGCCCAAACATCCTGTGATGAGTATAAGACACTTCTGTTGTGTAGGGAGTCAGTAGAAGCAACATTCAGGCTAAACTTGTCTGATTCAAAAAATTTTAAAAAAACCCAAATCCACAAAAACCCCAAACAAATTGAGTTGGGACAGCAGTGATTAGTTTGCTTTCACCATGTTGCACTTTGGTAAGAAGATAATATCCCATGCTAGATGTGAGTGCTGAGTCCATTTTCCTGAACACTAATATACTGATAGGTTTAGTGGACCTAAATCTGAATTTGCTAATGCAGAATTTACATAAATGGCTCTAATTTACATAACAGTATTTCAGAAATTTGGTGCCTGACATTGATTTTCTGCCAAGTAGGAACATTGTAACAGATGGTGGAATTTTCCATCAGCCAGGTGATAACCACTGTAAAGGAGGTATTTGTCTTCCTCTAAATCCTTGGCTTAAGGAAGGGGCTCAGTTATGTTGCAGAATTGTTATGGTGTACTTGTTAAAATTTGACTTATCCAATTTGCTTTACATATGGGATAATATGAATGCATGATTATGAATGAATCTTAAATAATCAGATTTTCAGCTTTTCCTGTCAATTTTCACCCTTTCATCATTATGTCAATTGACAGGAAAATGTGTGGATAAGCTTTTATCAGGAGTAGCGTAGTGACAGTTCAAACATTTGGTGCTATTATGTGCTGTGCAATGAAAATGTAGTATAAAGTATTAGCAGCTTTTCTTGGATCGGAGAATAGTGGAGTAGTAAATTGCCCATGAGTGGTAGGGAGCAAATGCTCTCTGAGGAGATGCTTGGCTTCCACCATTCAGGTTGTGCTGGCTGGAGAACAAGAGCAGATGGCAACTGGCAACGTCGCAGCAGGTGCAGCAGCAGTAAAAACAGATTGTTGTCCACTGGTTAGGTCATGTAAAGGTCTTTCCCATTTCTTTTCAGATCTGCTTGAGAACAACTGGGCACTCAGCAATTCCTCTTTTCATGTTAGGAGTTAGTTGTGATAGATTTTTCACCCTTAGCAGGAGGGAAGTTTTTTATATATATTTTTAAGCATGTGAGTATGACAGACTTAACCAAGCCACTTCACTTCCAATATTTCTTGAGACCAGCATGGAAGATGATGTGTCTGTGGGTTAATGTAGGTAGGGCTTTCACTGAAGATCAGAAATCTGAAATAGCTGTTGGTGAATCGGCTGTTGAAGTTTGAGTGCTACAGGAAGATTTTGCCATAATGTGAGAGTGTCAAGCATTGTACAGTGGTGTTCTAGGAAGCACTTGAATCGGGCTCTTCTGAGAATTATTTTCATAATTTATCAGAACTGAATAGAAAACCTGCCTATTTACATCTGAAAGAATAAACTTGAATTCCAGGGAAGCTATATCTTCACAAAGAAATTAAGTGTACCTTCTGTCATTCTCCAGATGGTGATCTTGGTGTATGGTAGGACTGGCTTCCTGGCTGTAAACTGTCAGCACAGAAGCAAATTTTTTAACTGTTGTGGAGCAAGGAAATCCTGTGTTGTCAGTTAAGCTGACTGGAGCTAAAAGTGTAGGTTGTGTCTGTCTGTCATTTCTGCTCCCTCTGCTTTAGGATTGGCCTGCTCCTTCTAGAGCTTCACAGGTACTCAAGAAGAAACAGAGTGGGATGAGGAAGTCAGCAATGGTAGCCACCACTTAGCTGTACTTTACCTTTGCTGTGTTCTCTTATTGTCTGATAATATTTTATGGGGATCTCATTTAACATGCAGTAGAAGGCAAGAGTTCATCTCTTGGAGGTTTTTGTCACCTCAGGCTGTGCTGGGTGTTGTACATGTGTATCTGTAATACATTACACTTTGAGTTCAAAGGCTTCTGCAAAACCGTACATAGTAGAACCTTCCTGAAATGAAAGTGGTTTGCAGAATCTGAGCATTTCCTGCAGGCCAGACCCACCCATGGACTATTTCTTCCTTTCTGCATGGTTAGCTCTTGAAAATATCCTCTAACAGCTGAAACAATTTCTGAATGTTTTGAAAAGCCTCTTTAAATTCTAGGTCATGTTTAGTCTTACTTTTTCTGCACATTATCATGTAGGCAACATTTCTTTATGTGGTGGTGATAGGCTCATATCCTGCTGAAAGAGAGGGAGTGCATGGACACATCCTGTGGTGCCCACCAGATCTTTCTTGCTGTGTTTAAACCTAGAGAAAAGTGTGTTTTAAAATAGAGTGGGAAGACTTCTCATTTATTCTAGACTTAAAAAGATGGTAACGTGTGATTGTATTAAAAGCAGAGCAAAACATATAAGTGTATACAAAATTATAGCTCTGCTGTTATGTCTTCTGGCTTGAGTCTTAGCTGCATTCCTCCATCACAGTCGATTGCAGTGCATTCTGGCCACTGCTGGGAGTTTAGGTGTGATCACATCCTCGGATCTATTACCTGGATGTTCTGACAGTGTGGCTAAACATTGCCTTGTGCCTAGATTACCATCTGTTGGGTATTTGTCCATTGATTGAGATGTATGAAATTTGCCAGGTTCATTTGGACTTAGCTTCACCCAAAGTATAAGCTTCCATGGCATCTTCTTAAATACATTCATCTCTTTGAGGCTTAAAGCTTCTGTTTTGCATTCCTGGTCCATCCAGCAGTGTTGTTGTGACTTCCTTTGCAGCCCTGTCTATGTTGTGTTTGAAATTGACACCAACCTGGTCACCTCTGTCTTCTGAAGCTCTGCTGTCAGTTTTTGGTGTTTAAAGGACAAGTTCTCTGAAATTCACTAAATACAGTGAGAATCAAATATTTAAGATCTGTGGATGAACTGGGATAGGGCTTAGTACAAGCAGGTGGGAAATCCAGTCTTTTTCTTTCCCTTTTGCTATGTTTGAAGGATAAGTTGTGGGCAACTCAGTTTTCCCAGGATATGGGATGCTCTTGGGTATAATGACAAGAGAAAGAAAGCTTGTCCTAAGACATGCCTGGCTTGGCACAAGCTTTTGCAGGCTCCTTCTGGATTATTCTATGCTAGAAGACAACTTAATTTGGCTTCCTTTTTTCCCCTGATTCTGTGTTCTGGCCGTGATCCAGTCTGGGTTTTCCCCCAGTCATTGATGCCACATTTCTTGTCGCTGTTTATGGTTATCAGTATTAAATAAAAGCAGGTAAGTAATCAATGATTCCTGAATTGCCTTGTAGAGGGCTCAGCTGAATAGTGTCAGTTTTGGCTTTCATGGCACACCTGGAGAATGTGCATATGGAATTTGAATACCATGTGTTTGGGAAAAGGGCTGTCTAATGAAGGAGATTGGGGGTCAGTAGTGGGGAGAAAGTTCTTTCAGCAGCAGAACTGTTTGCTAAGCCCCCATTCCTTGATTGGTACAACTGAGTGTGAAGCAGAAAATCTGCTGTTGGTTCTGTATTTGGTAATAAGAACATGCTCTGCTATTGGTGTTTATCCCTGTGAGTTTAAAACTATTTTGAATGAGTTTGAACAGTGTTTGAGTATTCAGTGACAAGGAAACGTGGGAATCTGCTTTGGTTTGGGCTGAGGATACGTGTATTGTGTAACCTACCTGCAAATACTTTATTTTTGTAATTTATATCTCCGTAGAAGGTTCCCAGATGGATTTGTCCCAGATGAGCATGGGTGGTGCTGTTCACTTGACTGGTTGTCTGAATTTAAGTGAGAAATTACTTGCTGAGATTGGTGGAAGCAGGGGAAGAGCAGTATAATAGTTTGTAGCATAATTTTAATATAATCTAATATTCCTCCAGAGTGCTTGACACTCACAGCAAGTAGTGCTGTGCTGCTGATAAAAATAGATTGGACTTATTCCGACCTTCTAAAAATGCCCTTAATACAGTAGCACAGGCTTTGCCTGAGAACATCTGACTTTTAATTCTGATTGTGAAGTCAAGTGAGGTAAGTAGAATTTGGATCGACTGTAAATGTCTTAGCCACTTAGCAAATCCTCTTGAAGAACCTTACTTGCTTGCCACCTGCTTTTTACTGAGGATATGTGGGATGCTTAACTGGCATATCCCCCATAACTACTGGCAGGTTATGAGGTGACCTCCCTCGGCCTTGCAGCCTCTCCCACCTCTGGTTTGGTACCTAGGAATCCTCTCCCTGGCACCAAAACTCTGATGACTCTGAAAACACATTGCTTAAACTGCTTACAGGGGTAAAACACTCCTGGTGCGTGCTTTCCGCTGTGATTAGGTGGCTTATGCAATCAGGATGAGAACAGCCATTTGAAATCCTCATGGTTTATGGAGCTTTTGTTTTTTTTTTTTCCATAGTTTTCAGTTGACCAAAGAAATGGTGATGGAGAAGCCAAGTCCCCTGCTGGTCGGGCGGGAATTCGTGAGGCAGTACTATACCCTGCTGAACCAAGCACCTGACTATTTGCACAGGTAAAGCTCTGCTTCGCTGTGAGCTGGTTTTCTCTGTGAATTTCTTAACTTGTGTGCTAAAATTGGTGAATGATGTTATTACTATGTCTTAGCTTGCTGAATTTGGTCACTTAAACTGATTTAGTCAAGATACTGAGTGTTGTTTACTTTTGGTTTTGATCAGCTGGTTTAAAAGATGGATAATAAAGATTACAAGAATTCTTTAAATATCTGAGTTCTGGTTTTAACTGAAATGCTGTTTGCCACTTCTGCTTGTAATCAATATAAACTGAAGTTGGAGAAATACCACTTAGTTAAGCATTTCTGTAGTTTTTGGCTTGATAAAATGCCCCCTGACTAGGAGGAAACATTTAATGAGTTGTGTGCTTGTCTAGTGGTCTCTCTTGGGAGTCACACCAGCTCTTTCTTAAAGGAAAATCAGGAAATTGTGGATATGCAGCCAACTATAATCCATTATCTAAACAGATGAGTCCTGTTTGGTGTGACAGGCAGCCTTCCTGAAACTAGTCTTGTTTATTAAGATACACTTCATTTTGTTGTGTTCTGAGTACCCAGATAAAGTTTCTGAAACCTTCCCCCTTCTAGTCTCAGGAACACTTACTCAGAGTGTTTCTCCACTTAGGTGGATAGCTGACCTCATCCCCTTGGGTCAGAGGACAGTTGACTCTGTGCCATGGAATCCATTCCAGTCTTTTTATCTGCTGGCAGAGTGCAGTGCCATGGTGCTTGGGGCATTTCAGCTGGTAACCCCTCAGTTCCAGAAAGAAAGATTTACCTGCAATATTTTTTTTACTGTAGAACAGAACAGACCTGTTGCTTCTTGCTCACGCTTGAAGCCAGAACTTGAGGGGGAGTCTTCAACATTGTGGATGTTCAGACTGTTGCTTTAGGGACCTCATGCAGAAAGAAGAAAATGGGATTGGATCTTGAGCTCTCATGAGACTTTGGTTTTGCTTCTTGGTGCTTGGGTCTCTGACACATTTGAATGCTACAGCTTACATGAGAACTTCGTTTTCCCCCCAGACTGAGAACAGGATTATGAGATTTTGTGGCTTTATTCTAGTGATTCAGACAGCAAACTTACTTGAAAGTGTATTATTCATGCTGCACTCTAATGTAGAGGCTCAATGTTCTTACACTGCAAAGCTTGGCATTAAAATATTTCTTTCCAACAGGTTTTATGGGAAGAACTCTTCCTATGTCCACGGTGGCTTGGATTCCAATGGAAAACCAGCTGACGCAGTCTATGGGCAATCTGTAAGAACTTTTAAAAAGAAAGCTGTTCTTTCCTTCTATTTTGTCACCTTTATGGTTGAGAAGAGAAATTTATCCAGCTGTGATTCACTCCCACACTGTTCAAGAGCTTTCTGTAAAAGAAAAAAAATGGGGAGGGAAAAAACTCTTGACTGTGGACAGCAATAGTTAGGGAAAATGTGCTTCCTTTATGGAAAGCTTATAATGTAAAATTGCTTGCACAGCAAACTTAACAAGTATCCTGCCAAGCTTTCTCTCCAGAGTTAGGGAATGTATCTTAAACCAGTTTTTATGATTTTGCTTTCTCCAAAAGCTGCGAACTTGACAGAAATGGCTTCTGCAGCATAACCCACGTGTACCCTTCTTTCCTAGGACATCCACAAGAAGGTGCTGTCACTAAACTTCAAGGATTGCCACACAAAGATCCGTCACGTGGACGCCCACGCCACCCTCAACGATGGTGTGGTGGTGCAGGTGATGGGGGAGCTCTCCAACAACATGCAGCCCGTGCGCAGGTTCATGCAGACCTTCGTGCTCGCACCTGAGGTGGGTGTGCTGGGCTGCCAGGGGGTCTGACACCATTGCTCTGACACCACGCTCTCTGCCTCAGGGTTGCAATCTGAAGGGTTAGACTGGGAAGATAACTTGGCACAAAATTCAGCAGTTACATTCTGAAAATTCCTTTGGGAATTACACTACTTCTGTATGACTGTACCTTGACCTTGGATATTGAAATCGGTTATAAATATTCTGACTTTGGACTCCTAGGTTAGTGCAACACTTTTTTTTTTTTCTTAAGCATATTAAAATTATGTTCTCTTTGATTTGCTATCCTAGCAACTGTCTTTTTACTGAAAAAGAAGTAGAAAGAGGGGAATGCTTCCTGTCACTTTGAAAATACGGCTTCCAGATTTTTTTGTTCATAATATGCTGACATGGCATTTGAAGTTGGCATTTTTAAATAGACTTTTTTGAACAAAGCAGTTTCCAGAATTGAAAATGATAGTGAAGGAGGAGTGTTGCAAGATCACTTTGTTTTACAATATGACTTGGAGATAAAAATTGATACTTTAGACACCAGGAAGTTGTCACTCACACTTCTTCAGTGTTGTGAGCTATTGGAATTAAAAGCACTTCAACAATTTTTTCCTTTGTTCCGTCCACACTTGACTTCTTAGGAGTGATGTCTTTTTTTCTTTCTCGTTTTCCTGCCCCAAATAACATTATTTTCTTAAAAGAGGCAAATTTGAATTAATCTTGTGGGAAGGACCATTTGCTCAAACCTTACTTGTTTTCATGTTATTTGAATTTTTACATTACTGGATTGTTGTTATTGATTCAGTTCTTCCCTTTGATTTGCTTTTAGGGCTCTGTTGCAAACAAGTTCTATGTCCACAATGATATCTTCCGCTACCAGGATGAGGTGTTTGGGGACTCTGATACTGAACCTCCAGAGGGTAAGTAGCAGAAATTTTTGGATGGTTCTGGATCTATATCAGCATTCTATTCCCAGATCAAAGAAAATCTTGCTGGAGAAGACAGATCAGTATTAGGTTTCATGTGCTTGTAGGTTTTTTCCTTGCCTCTAGTTCTTCACAGTCCAGCAAGGAGCTGTGACATGCCGATGATTGTTTTTCTGGCATAATCTGTTTCTGGTACAAGAAATGTAGGACTTATTTTGGCAGCTGAAGTCAGATTTGTAGGTTATAAATCTTGTTCTCTGAAGTATTTGGTGCATGTTTTTTAACCTTGGTCAAAACTGAGTAACCAAAGTGATAGTGGAAATACAAAAAAAAAGTCTGTTTCATGTCACATCTCGAAAGTGCTTCCTGTGTGTTTTTGGCAGAAACTTACCTGTATTTTTGATAGGTGCCTTATGTTTGAGCTTACTAAAGATGTGTGTTATTTTTTTTTTTTCTTTTCTAACCTTATTTAGAATCAGAGGAGGAAGGGGAGGAACCTGAGGAAAGACAGCAGACACCTGAGGCTGTTCCTGATGATAGTGGTGCTTACTATGAGCAGGCTGTCAGGTAATAATACATTTATAGATGAAGTCAGGTGTTGTGTGAGACAGGCTGCTTGTAGAACAGGTCACATGAATTTATTGCTATTAATAGTTTTCTTCTGATAGTCAAAAAACTTGTTTATTGATCAGCTGAAATTAAAATGGTGTTAGACTGAACATGGAGATTGGACCTTTTTTTTTTCTGCTTTATAGTGTACCAATGCAAAATTTGGATTTTTTTTTGCAATGTGGCCTTACTTGGCCTTGTTTTTCCTCTCAGATGTCATGTGCCTGACTTCTGTATTGCATAAATAGCACTGCTTATCACCAGTAATAGAATAAATATAATACCACCTTTTTCCTGCTTTTTGTGCTGCTGTATAATAGCAATGACATTGAGGAACAACTGGAAGAGACAGCTGCAGAGGCAGAGCCTGAGCCAGAGGCAGAACCTGAACAGGAACCTGAACCAGAGGTGCAGGAAGAAAAGTCTGAGCCAATATTAGAGGAATCAGCTCCAGAAGAGACTGTGGAAAAGAGTCCTTCTCCAGCTCCTGCTGATCCAGCTCCTGCAGTGCAAGAGGACTCCAGGGTAATGACAGTGGATCTCTCTTTACTCTGATGTGGTTTCATCAGAATGGCTCTCCTGTCTATTTACAGAGCTTTATTTTTACCTGGGGATTTTTGTCACTTATCAGTGTTAAGGAAGGTAAAGTGGACAGACTGGGACTCGGGAATCCAGTACTTTGGTTAACCTTGATGTGATACTTGGTGTTGGGCAACTGCTGTGTCCTTTTTCAACTCTGGAATTCAGGAATAGATTACAAGTGTGACACCATTATCATGACACTGAGTCTTTTGAATTTAAATAATTGTAGGAAATTGTGGGGAAACTGCTATTGGCTGGCTCCTGATTTTCAAGTACAAGTTAAAAGTTGTTCAGGTCATCCTGTGTCTCTTAGCTGTCCTATAAGTAATATATTTCAGAAGGAGATGCAGTTATGTTTTTTTATTTTTTTTTTTTTAGACATTTTCCTGGGCATCAGTAACCAGCAAGAACCTTCCTCCCAGTGGGGCTGTCCCAGTATCAGGAATACCACCTCACGTTGTGAAAGTACCGGTCTCGCAGGTAGGACTCCAGCACCTGGAGAAGTTTAAGTGCTAAACTGGCTGATGGGGAAAAGGAGAGTGAAATCTGCTTGCTTCTGATTTGACTTCCCAGGCCCCAAAGACTTTAGCATTCTGTGATCCTCATAGACTTTATGAAGATATTATTCCTTGTTTTTTGGGTTGATAATTGTTTCTCATGGAGGAAAACAAGGGAATGTTCATGTAAATGCTGCTTGCTTTTAGCATATAAGCCAACATGAGCTAACATATATTTTAGTCACAGGTGGGAAAAAATATTACCTTTTCCTGTTTTTTTTTTTTTAATTACCAACTTGACAGTGAGCTCTTAAAAGCTGAACCTGCTGGTATGTCTGTCTGACTCTGAACTGTTCACTCCTTTTTGAATTGATGCAGCCCCGTCCTGAGGCAAAGCCTGAATCTCAGACCCCCCCTCAGAGACCTCAGAGGGATCAGCGAGTGAGGGAGCAGCGAACGAGCATCCCACCACAGCGGGGTCCTAGGCCAAGTAAGAGAAGCTGCAAAGAAGCTTAAAGGTTTTGGGGAAGCAATGTGATAATTAAAGTTTTTAAAATAACATTATTTTTGTCAGTAAGCAAATGATTTTTACTCAAATAAAAATTCAAGCTTGGCCTCAGCCAGGTGATTAAAAAGCAAATTATTACACACTTGCTAGTGTAGAATGCTTTCCTTTTTTTTGTATATGAATGGATAGAATCAATTCACATTGTCTTTCTAGTGGTGATAATTCTGACCATGGCTTGTTTTTCTGTTTGTTGTGGGGACTGACTTTTCTAAAATCAGTTTTTGCTTTTCTGTTCAAGTTCGCGAGGGTGAACAAGGTGATGTGGAAACCAGGCGGATTGTGAGATACCCAGACAGTCATCAGCTGTTTGTTGGGAACCTTCCCCATGATGTGGATAAATCTGAACTTAAAGACTTTTTCCAAAGTAATTTGATTGCTTTGCTTCCTCTGAGGGGTTGGGGGTTGCAGCCATGGGCGTGGTCAACAGAGCATTCTAATGTATGACCCAAGAACTTGGCTTTTCTCTTGCAGGCTATGGCAGTGTTGTTGAACTCCGCATCAACAGTGGTGGAAAACTCCCTAATTTTGGGTTTGTGGTGTTTGATGATCCTGAGCCTGTTCAGAAGATCCTTAGCAACAGGGTAAATAAATTTCTAGTCAGTGGTTATTGGTGTGTTGACATCATCAGAATTTTTCACCTTAACAGGAAGAGATTGTACTTGGTCCCTTAAGATTTTTTTGAGCATATTAAAGTAGATGTGATGTTTTTTCCATCCTATTACCAAGATTTGTTCAGTCTTTGTCATTGAAGTAGCTTGTAGGAGCTCATTACAGAACCTTTTCTAGTGGGAGATTGCTGAACACAGGAAGTGTATAAATAGCTTTCAGGAAGACAAGGTAGGGAGAGTCTGATTCTATGGACAAGTAGAATCTTGTTTGTCAGAGGCTGAAAGGAAGAAGCTGTATTGGTGTGCACGCTGAAAAGAATTTTGCTAACAAAGGCAGGAGGTACCTGCTCAGCCTGTCAGCAGTGATTGCTAATGCAGAATGTGTTTCCATGCCTGCCTGCTGTGGTAGGCAGGGACTCTGGATGCACCCTCATAGCCATTCAGGGAGTTTGCTTACAGCTCTGCTCTTTTCTAAAGCACATCAGAATGGTCAGTGTTAAACCTGAGATGGCTTTTCAAGGGTCAGTCCTTCACATCTTTTTTTCCAGTAAAGCCCCAAGACTTGGATGCATGTCTTGGCTATTGCCATTGTAATCCTAAGACCTTTCAGTCTTTAATGGAGAGGAGGATATGAGACGAAGTTGCAGGAATCTGCTTGACCTTGAAGAGTTCCAGGTGACCCATTAATGACAGTACCTTCTGTGCTTCTGTTGCAGCCCATCATGTTCAGGGGAGAGGTGCGCCTGAACGTGGAGGAGAAGAAAACACGAGCTGCCAGGGAGGGTGACCGCAGAGATAACAGACCCCGTGGACCTGGAGGCACTCGTGGGGGGCTGGGAGGTGGGATTCGAGGGCCTCCACGTGGAGGAATGTCCCAGAAGCCAGGATTTGGAGCTGGAAGGGGGATCGGGCAACGCCAGTGAATTCATCGCGGATGTTGACGTGGTGGCGCAAACCCTTTTTCCTGCAGATTTGTGAATTTCAGCCTTGGGTGTCTTGGAATGTGGCCCTAGCCTGTTATAGACTGCTACGTTTGATACTATTTTGGCCCCTTTTTGTTTGTGTTATGGTTCTGTGATTTTTTTCTAGTCCTTGTCCCAGATTCCAGCTTTGTGGAACAACGTTTTAGGAAAAGTGGATTTTAAAAAGAAAAGAACTGAATTTTTCCTCTTCACCTCAAACTTACGGACTGATTTTTGGTTTTTTTTGGTACCAGTGGTTTTTCTTAAAGGAATGTCTTTCTTTTTTCTTTTTTTTTTTTTTTTCCTCCCCTCTTTCTAATGAATTTGGGTGCAGTCAGCGGAATAATATTTCACGTGCATGCGTTCAAGAGCCTGTAGGAAAACATAGTTCTTGGCAAGTATTCCAAGGGCAGAAAAGCAAAACTCTTGGTGTTTCTTTGAGGGTCATATGAACATCCTCCGGTCTGGAGACATTGCCACTTGAAAAAATTGACTTTCACCTTTCTCTCTGTGGCGCTGTAAAAGTGGAATAATGGGTATCTGTAGAATCTCTTTTCCTTTTGATACATGATCACAGCAAGGAATTCGAACTACTGTTTTACCACTTTGAAATTTTGGATTGTGGGATAGGTTTTAAATGTCTAGAACTTGACTCTTCAAACACTTTTCCTGAACTTGTGAAATTTTTTATTGAAATAGGGAGTTTTTTTCATGTTTAGTTTGTATTTGTATAAAAAAAAGCAAAATTGTTGTGCCTTCTATTTATCTCTCATTCCAGTTTTGGCAAATTGTTTAAAAAAAAGAAAATAAAAAAGGTCTAGATTTGCTTTATCAAGTCAAGAGTATGTTGGAGTTTGTCCAAGGGGAAGAGGCTCTTCAGTCACTAGGTTTACAAGGCAGAGGTGGTTGTAGCTAAAGCTTTTAATACCTTCTGTGCATCACTTTGCATTTAAATTATTGAAAAAAAATACTTCTTGGATGCAGAAGTTAATAACTTGAACTTGAAGCTGGGCAGATCCTGTTGTAACTATTGCAAAAGTACAAGCAAAGCAAAAATACCTCTGTCACATCCTTTACAGTTCCAACTGCTGTAAGTAATAATTATTTTTGCAGTACTTCATTCCTTGCTTCAGACCTGAAGTGGACAAGAAGGAATTTTTGTCAGAAGTATGAAAGGTGCTTGTCTGTCCTGGTGTTAAAATGTTGAACACTCTCCACTGCCTCTGAAAGAAGATGAAACTGAAAATAAGATACAAAACTGGGTAATTTCAATCCAAGAGATCCTGTAAGATGGTGCTGCACAAAGCAGTATTTCTGTAATGCTTGGTGTTAAACACCTGGATAAAAATGGTGGATTTGTGTCTCCACTGGACCTCCAGGTCTCTTGGTAGGACAATAGAGCTGCGTAGGGAGTTTGCTAATCTGTGTCAGGTGTCACTGTTTCCATGTTTCTTGGTTTATGACTGTAATGACTGTGCATATGCAGTGTATCATCTCTTGACCTGTGCTTGCTGTAAGCCCTGGAGCAGAGCTGCCCTCGGTATTACCTGTCCCCAACAGTCATGTTTTGCCTTTTCCTTGCCCTACTTACTGGTTGAAGCTGGTTGTACTAAATGTTGCTGGAGTGTTGGTTTCTGTTTTATTTTTCTCTTTGCATTTGTTACACTATTTGTCCCTTCCCTCCTTACAACTGTATCTCAGACTGGCCTCTTACCATCTGTACCTGGAGATTTGATACCTTAGTGAACTGGGGGAGAGTGTGAGCTGTGGTGTGCTCTCACAGCCAGCATTTGGGGAAATTCTGCTGCTTCCTCTTGTGGTGGTAACTGGTATTTTTTTAAAAAACAAAAGCTGTCTGCATTTTTCCTGTCAGGAATACCTGCGAGGTGAAAGTATGCAATGGAGGTCTTTTACTGAACCCTGTCCTTATTGTTTGTGATATGTTTTTTTCCCCTTTGTTTGGTTTCTGCTGTTCTTGACATTGAATCCGAAGACTGCAGTAACAGGTTGCACTTCAGACTTATCAAAGTGCTTTTAATAGAAGCTTCTATACCTCTTAACCAAATCTGCAAAAGCATCTGTAAGCTTGAACCCCCATTTCTGTAGTGGGAGTGAAAGAAGAGTGTCAGTAAAGAATTTTAAAGG
This sequence comes from Vidua chalybeata, assembly GCF_026979565.1. NCBI lineage: Eukaryota > Metazoa > Chordata > Aves > Passeriformes > Viduidae > Vidua > Vidua chalybeata. Next base: position 12,291,900 of record NC_071544.1, read on the forward strand.
GTGAAGTGTGTGCTTGTTCTCATATGGATCATACTCGATATCTTGACCCAGAAAATCATGTTCTTGTCCCAAGATGACAGGCAAATAAAATATTTACATAAAATTCTGTGGGAATGTCTTGCAAAGAAATATTTTCAAAAAGAAATTTATGTTGTAGAGTGACTCTTGGTATTTGCATTTTGGTGGCTCTGTGACTTGCTAATAACAAAGTCCTCTAAAGATACCTGCTGTAAGATGTTGCACATTGGTTTTGATGTTTAGGTTTTCTGTAGCCTCCCGCCCTCCTGGCTTCTGCCTTGCTGTACTGTTAAAACCTCAGTATCTCTTGTCTAAGGCCTCCAGTGCTTTGCATGGATTCTTGAAGATGACTATGAAGAAACCATGATGTGATTTGCCTCATCTGGCTGCAGTGGGCTACATGAGCTCCAAGGAGGCTAATAACCAAGGTAGTCCAGCTCTTTCTAGGAACCAAATGCTACCAAATGTGTCTCCTTTCTGGTGCCTCCAGTCAGGACAAGGAGGTGGTGGTACTGAAGTGCTCTTGGTCTCCCAGTGCTCTGCAGGGAGTTGGGAAGTGAAGAAAAGCTGTCTAGAGCTGTAAGACTTCTACACCCATCACAGCCACATGGACAGATCTGGAATAACCTTCATGGTCACGATACCTTGATCTGCCCTTCTGGGAGTACAGAGTGTTTTATGTGTGACTGGTGTGATCTGGCCTCTTCTGCCTGATCTTAATAGTGTAAGACAAGCAGAAATGAGGGCATTTCACATGCAGGGGTGTTTTGGTACCCAACCATGGCTGGAAACCATGATCTGCCTCTGCTGCCTTTTCTTCCTTCAAGAGCATTGCACAATTTAAGATTTAAGTTACCCCTTGAGCACAGAGAAACATCTGCAGTACTGGGATGCACCAGCAGACTTGTGTGGGGCTGTTTTGTAAAGCTGAAATGAGATCTTTGTGTGTTTGGGAATGCAGATGTTGGTTCTGCATTCAAGGATTCAGACTGGGATCACTTAATTTCTCTGCAGGGCCCTTTTTTCTTATTTTTAAGTTTGCTCAGACTGAAGCTCTGGTGCTGCTGGGTATCCATTATCCACATACAGGTGAGTGTGGAAGTGGTGAGCTTACTGAGAGCTTGGCAGAGAGGATTTACTCCCAAGGTAGAAAACAGCCTGTGTGGTAACAGCGAGCTCTGACTTCGATCTGAAAAGCTTCCCTCTGGTGCCACATGGCAGAGATGTCCTTGAGACCTGGCAGTTCACTGACCAGAGTGAAAAGGAGGGTTCTGAGGGCAGGCATGAAGATCTAGAGTTGATCTCTGCAGCTGCTTATTCTGTACATAATGGAAGGGCATATTTTTGAACAAATTGTGTGTAACTGTTTTTGCTCTGTTAAAAGGTTTTTCTTGGGGATAGGAGCACACGCTATGTGACGTTTTAAGCTGTGTGTGCTGTGGGAAGAAGGAATTGCCTCACTGATTTAATTTCCCAACAGTAAGTTGGGAAATTAGTTTGCATGTTATATGGAATAATGGGGAAACGTGGTCCATTAATAAGTTTTTTGGTTAGGAGATATGGAACTGGGTAAAATTATTTCAAACTCCATCATCACTTAAAGACAGTTTTTAGAGTAATGGCATGTTCTCAGAATAAATTTGAAGGACAGGATGCTGTCCTATTTTTTTGTCATAAAATGCCACTTGCCGAGCCAAGGGGGACCTGCCATTCCACTGGTGATATTTCAAACTTGACAAAGCACCTGACACTGGAAGGAAAAACACTTTATTGTGACTGTCTTTGTGATTCAGTGTGAGTCCTGCATTCTGAAATGTCATTTTGGGTGTTTGCACCAAGGTCGCTCCATCTACCAAAGAATTTTAAAGCTATGTATAAATAATGTCCTAGCTTGCAAAATAGTACAATAAATACATTTTTTCTTGGTGTTTCCAGCTGCTGCGTGGAACAACCAGCAGTAAAAATCCATGGAGAGAAATTTCAGAAAAGTCTTTAATTTTTTTATTGGAATCAGCATGAATGTATGATTCAATAAATATATTTTATGTACATTTAACAGCAGAAACTTTACATTCCGTCTTCAAACTGCTGAAATAGAACTTCTGTTTTAAAATTTTTTTTTACAAGCCAGAAAAATAATTTGCCACTGTGGCTGTGTGGTCATGCAAATTGTCTAAGTTACAGGTTTATGTCTTCATGATGTAAAAATACTGATTTGAAGGAAGCAATTGCTTTGCACTCTGACCAATGTAGCAAAATATCCTTAAATGGAGTGTAAGGCCATACCAATTTTGTGTATGTATAGATTTTTACATATGTATACATAGTAAATTCATACAGAAAATACAGGGACATCCCTTTTTAAGCTGGGTAGGGAGAAGCTATGTAAGTATTTGATGATTAAGCTGGTTTATTAATTTTCAAAAATTTTGCATCTTATGTTTTAAACATGACTGCACTTTATATTTTTGTATTTCTCACCTGCCTCCTTTGTTCTTGAATGGAGAGTAGCATGATAATTAAAAAGCACTGACTTTTCCATTCTTTTTTCAAATTGTGTAAATGAACCAGTAGAGGTACTCAGAGAGCACTTGCATTGCCCACTTCTTTTCTCCTTCTTACATTAACTCCAGGGATTCTTACTCTGGATATTTTTCTGATTATCTCCTGTGAAATGTGGATATTTCAGCACCCACCTTGCAAACAAAATACAAAAACAGCTGCACATGCATCTCTTTCGTTGTTTTAAAGAGGCTCATGTGAAGTTAAAGGGAGATGTGTTTTGTCCTGTTAAGAGCAGCTACTCCTTTTTCCTGTGCTGAAAAGTTGATCAAATTGGGCCAATTTAATGTCACTGCTTCTGAGATCTTGATAAGATTGAAGAAGGAAAACACTCTGACCTTGTTGCCATCCTTTCCTGTTGATGAACAACCTTGAGAGAATGTCTTTTTTTAAATTTTACTTTTAGCAAGCACATGAAACCCCACATAAATAGCTCAAATCTGAGCTATTACTTAAAAAAGAACACTGGTACAGGGGCTGTGGTGGATGTGTGTGTCTAGAGGGTTTGTCCTACCCCACATTCTAACCCTGAGGGGAGGGTGGCTGGCATTGCCCTCCCAGGGGACAGGGAGTGCTGGCAGAGGGATGGGACACCCCGTAACATCTCCCACTGCTGCTGCTGAACCAGCCCAGCCTTTGGCTGCCCCTGCTGTAAACAGCATCAAGGCGCTGTTGTGTTTGGGAACAAATGAGCTTTAGTAAGCCAAGTTTTGGAAACAAAGATTTTCTTCATACAAACGGCTTGCAGATGGGAGAGATACAGAAAATGGGGCAGTACAATGGCACTGCTTAATAGGCTTTTTTTTCAGAAGGTTTTGTGAGGTATTCTTCCTAAATACCAGATGCTGAAGGTTTGACTAGTGAAGTAAATGCTGTGGGAAACTGAGATAATATTTATCAAAGACAGAAGTAAAATGCTGTCTAGGTGCTGAACTGTTGCCACCTCTAATTATTTTGCATATTTTCAATTGGAAAATATTCCTGCTTTGTGTGTTTGTATCTCCCCTTCAAAACAAAACCAAGTGTGCAATGGTTGTCCTGAAGAGAAATATCTTAATATATTTTATTTTTCTTCTAAATTTATTTACAAAACCATGTAAATGGGTGTGCGTTTATAGTTGGATGGGAGAAATTCTTGGGTCCTCCCCCCCCTTTTTTCATGTCACTTAAGTGTAAATTTTTCATTACTCCTTAGCTGTAATTTAACAAGCATGATATGCTGTACACTGTGGTAGAAGGTGAGAGGCAACACAGTCCATAAAATGTCACTGTCCACGATGTTTAGCCTGTTCATGGCTGTGGTTTGATCTCAGGTGGATGGTGACAAACTGCTGGGACAGGCTTGTGCATCTTCAGGGTTCCAAGGCTGCTTCCAGAGTGGTGTCACCAATGCTGCAGGATGGCAAACTGCGATGGGATGCAGTGACCTTTGCATGTCAGGCCATTTTTGGGTGAAGTCCTCTGTGTGTTGCTTTGTCTTTACATCTCTCAGTCTCTTAATCCACTGAAGTTTTGCTGTATCTCACACACACACGAATATGAATGGCTTTTAGCACAGTTACCTCCTATTTCAGTTCTTTTGAAACAGTCAAACTTTTGCTGCAGCTTGATAAGTCCATGAAAGAAGAGGTGAGCTCTGGCCATGATTAGTGCTGTCAGTATGTCATGACCAGACTTGGGAACCACACAAACTTCTCTTTTTGTGTAGGAATTCCATTTCACAGTAGGCTTGAGACACTCCAGGTGGTGCATTTTTCAGGATCATTCATTCCACATGCATGTGGTGAGGTAAGTCCCTTGGTCTTTGTGCCTCAGGTACCTCTGGAGCTGCCAGTGTCCCCTGACCCCTGCCCCAGTCACAGGGAGCACCAGGCTGATTGTACAGTGAGAAGGAGCTCAGAGGCAGAGTTCAAGCACAACAGGTCACTCTTCCCAGCGAGGAGAAGGTTAACTGCTTACCTGCCTCTCAAATTCTCACATAACATCACTGTTTGGATCATAATGTTTGTTTCCCAAAAGTTACAATTTGAACGCTCCCAAAGCTGACAGATCCCCAGATTAACCTGCTGTTGTGACCTGATTTAAGGATGGATGGATCAATTATGGTTCTGAAAGATGTGTGTCTTTTAAATGCCTGTCAAGGTAAGTGGCACTGGTCAGGGCTGGAGGCCTGTGAATGGGGTGGGGTGGGACATCAGTCTGGGTGTGGAGCTGCTGTTTTTACAGTTCTCCACTCTGAGTAGGTTAACTTGGGGATTTGTCAGCTTGGCCCATGCTGTTTCTGAGCTTATTTTCTCTTCTGATCTAACCATGGAATTGGAAGAATGACAATATTTTGGACAAAAACATAGCAGATGTGGGAAGATTGGAATAGAAAGGAAAGTACAGATTCAGTGTAGGCAGAGCAGAGTGTTTCAAAGCCCTGGTTCAGTTGTTTCCCTGGCCTAGATATGCACAAAGCAAAGGAACTTTGCTCACTTGTGCTAAGATTTTGTTGGGTCAGCCTCTAGCTGAGCATCTCTTGTACAGCTGAGCTCTACTGCTATGACCAAGGGACTGGCCACAGCCACTTAAAATGGTAAGGACAGGATGTAACAATAGCCTAAGTAATGAGAGATTTCTTTTTTTCTTTAATCTAGTTATCCTGATCAAAAGTGGGATTGATGGCAAGTGGAGGCATGCATCTGACCAAGGACTTGCCAGGATAGTTACACTCCTGCCTGAGAAGGATGTACCTGTGTCCCACACCTTGGCATGCAGCAAGGTGTGTTCCCAGCACCATTCTTATGTAACAGGGGCTACCCCTCCCCACTTCCTTTCCTTGCTGGTTTCTTGAGCCCTGTTTTTAGAGGTGATACTGCCCATGCTGCCCCATGTTTCTTCCTCCATGGGACAAGTCCAGCCTCCTGAATTCTCTTTCCAGCCCCTCAAGGAGTAAGCAGCAGTATTTAAAGCCTTGACTCCCAGGAAGATCACATTGGTTGCAGTGACTGCACTTCAGCAAGGAGTGAGTACTACAGGTTCCTCTGCCTTACATGATCCTTGAGCTGCTCTTTCTCTTTTTGGATCCCTGCCTTCACTCTACTCTTGGAGGGGCAGCTGAACTCTTAGGACTCTTCTACTTTCTAATAGTGCAGCCTCAGCAGAGCAGACCTGGCTGTTGTCACAACATGGTTGTGGCACACCACAAGCCCCAGAGCTGGCCCTGCTCCTCAGGAACTCCTTGGCTCTTCACCCCAGCCCAAGTAACTGTGGTGAGGATACTTCTGGGAATGTGTGAGTGCATATCCAGGAGAGGTGGCTAAGGCACCACCCGTGGCACAATCTTCAATATTGCATAGTCTTCCTTCAGTAAAGGTCAGTGTTTTGGGATTAGGTGCCAACAAACACTGGAGCACAGGCCCCAGTTCTGTTTCCATTGCAGGTCATGCCCTGCTGGTGTGTGCAGGGCTCTGACAGGGCCACACTGCTTTAAGAAGTTACTAGGCCTCCACTGTAATTGTGACTGTGATGGTGTCATCACTACCAAGGTGGTTCAAGCTTGAACCTGGAGCAGTAATTTAGTGCCCAAATTCTGTGGTGTGTTTCACCTAGGCCATCTGGTTCAGCTGGTTGCAGCCTAAAGCCTGATTCATGTTTTTGTCAGACAGGTAACCCAGCAGTGCTGCAGTGTCACCAAGTGCCTGGATAAGACAGATGTCCTCCCACAGACCCTCTGGGGAAGGGGATTTTGGCTTGCTAACAGTCCCAATGCTAACAGTCCTGGGCCCAGCTTCCCAAAAGCCTTAGCAGCAAAAACTACCTCTGAGCTCTGTGTCCCTCAGACCTGGCATCTCCAGGCAGCTCTACCTGCCCCTGCTTGTGCCAAACTTGACTCATGTGCCACAGCAGTGACATGATCACAGCCTGGCCACGTGGTTACTGATGATACCTCATGCTCCAGTTTCCTGGATAGGTGAGGAGGATGTCCTTGTTTGACTTAAGCTACTTATGCAATTCAAGTGGAAAATCTGTAAATAAAAGCTAAATTCAAGCTGTGCTGATGGCTTATTTATGCTGGTATCATCCTCTGCCCAGGAAAACATGGATGATTTTATACTGGAAGCACTGACATACTTGACCCTCGGTCTGGGGACAGAGTTTGTGTCCCCTCTCGTGGCTGGGAGCTGCTGCTCCCTCTCCCTTGTGCTTTTTGAGGCTCTGAGTGCTGCAGGGATTGTTAAGTCAACACACAGCAATCCCCCTGCCTTTCCCCAGAGTGGCAACATCAGCTTGTGCTGAATCTGTTCCACCTGTTCCCTCTCCCTGTGCGTGGTCTGGGTCAAACCACGGCTGACCCAGCTCCAGCACTGTTGGGACCCAGTCCTATCCCAGGATGGGCTTCAGCACTGTCTGTAATAGACCCAGGAGCAGGAATATCACAAGCATAAGACTCCCTTATCCTTCCTGCTCAGAGAACTGGCAGTGAAGTGCACAAGGACTGCAGCTTAGGTTTGCCAGACTTGATGGTCTTATTTCAATACATCATGTCATTCCTGCTGCCTTGCACCATCCTTGTTGGCACTGCTGGCCTTGGATGGCAGGAGTGATGTGGCATGCAAACTAAACCTCTCCTAGTGCTTTTCCTTCCCCTTCCCCTTCTCTGCCACTCTTTGCCAGGATCCTCATTTGACAATTTAACAGTAATTTCCTCTGCTGGGGGCTGAAATCATCCCTCTTCTTGTTTCCTGCCCTGTCGTTTGTGTCCTTTCCAATGTTACAGGAGCAGACACGTGATGCTGGGACAATATGATCAGGTGAGGGAGGAGCTGAACCAGGAAAGTTGCAAACAGAGAGGTCATTGTTCCTGGGCTTGGGGGCTCTCAGGCCAGGATTCCTCACCTGGCACAGGCTGTGCTTCCCACTGCCATGCTGGCTCTGGTGCCTCTAACCTGGGCTGTGCCCTTTAGTGCTCCTGCAGCCTGGGGTCACCTGAGGGCATCACCCCAGGGCTGCTCATGCCAGCAGCTCTCAGAGGAGAAGGTCTCAGCCCCTGCAAACACCTGCAGGCAGAGCTGGGGCAGCTCTGAGTGGATGCTCTGCTCAAAGTGCAACAGCTCCTTCCACCCTTCCTGGTTCACAGCAGCTGATTTCTTGTGGGGCCCTCTGCTCCACACCACGGTAGGAGACTGAGAATGCAAGAACCTGATTTCCTGTAAGCAGCTGCTGTCTAGCTGGATCCTTGTAAAACAGGGAGCTCTACAGGAATAACAGCCAGAGACTGAATTCCCTCTCACTGACCCAGCTTTCTTTCAGAGAGCACAGTCAAGAAAGCTCTTAGTGGCCACCTTGGCATTCCCCAGGAGTCCTCTCCATGCCTGGCTGGCCATGAGAGCATTTCCCTGGGCTGTCACTGTGCCTGCCTCGGGGAATGGTTTTAGTGCCATATTTTGCCAAGACACTGATCCCAGGCCCTTCAAAGTTTGCAGTGCTGAGGAACTGAGCCCCACAGGAACGAAAAAAGGGGAGATGAACACAGAGAAGTGAATTAGACTTGAATGAAGTGAGAGACTTGTGCAGGTTCACTTGAGCAAGAGATGTGCAACTGCCCTTAAGAAATAATTGTTAAGGAGGAAGAAAGAAGGGAATGGGAAAACTTAAAGAACCTGAAGTAATTTAAGATGCTAAAATTAATAACTATTAGCTTCTGCTTTGGTGCTCATCCTAGCACCCTGAAGAACAATCAAGTATCTCAATTTTCTACTTAACTAGTACATTCTCTCCATGCAAATAATGGAAAACTATTGATGCAGGAGCAGCACAAGATGCCCCTTCCATACACCTCTTTTGAGAAGAAGACAGGAATGTGTGGGTGTTTCCAAGCTGGGAATGGACCAGATAATTCCTTTGCTGAGCTGAACTCTGTGGCATGCTGCAGCAGGATTGGGGGTTGAGGTACTGGGGTCCACATTGTGCTGTCCACTGCTGCCAGTATCAAGGTTTTGGAGTAAGGAATAGGACATTGAAAGAGATTGTCTGTCTTTGGCACAGGGATAAGCACTATGTTTTATTAAGTAATGGTAGTACAGTACAAAAATATGATTGTATACAACCTTTGAAAAAGATGGCACTGAAAACAGCCTTTTTTCCTTTCATATGTTCCTTTCTTTTCATAAATATATATTGTAAATGCTTCTAACTTTTTTTTTCTACCAGCACTGGGAAATGAAGTCTTTAAATCACAGTCAAGATAAAGGGCAGCCAACAGTGTAATTTGAATTATCTTTGCTTTGCAAAATGAAATATCTTCAGAAGAATAAGAAAATCTTTCAGAAAAGTCTGAGAAAAACAAAGCCAAAACAAATTCCTGTTTGGAGAATATGAGGTTATTAATCATTTGAAATTATTTGATGGTTTTAGAAGCAAAGTCCCCCAGGCATGACAAGCAAAGGTTTGTAGGACAGGAGAATTAGGGCACCACCAGAGCCATGGAAGGAACGACCTGAGTGTTCCCAGGCAGCTGGTGCTTGGCCAAGGCCAAGGCTGAGCTCTGCAGTTTGCAGCAGCCCACGTCCTCACTGCTCTGTCCTGGACCCTCTTCAGCACCTCTCTGACTTCCATGGCACTGGGATCCCAGATGGATCAAGTATTAAAGTGGGAGAAACTCTTCTACCTGATCAAAATATAATAAGCTGGTGGTTTTTTACTCTGGACAACTATATTTATGTGTAAGGAAAAAGAATTCCTGCTCACAATGCATTACATCTCCAGCAACATCTGGAAATAATATTTAGGATAAAGCTCTCCTTCTCCAAAGAAGCCAAGTGAATTATGACCCAATTTTCTCTCTTTACTGCCAGACAACTGCTGTTTTTATTCAGAGGTTTTGCTTCTGAGCCTCATTCTTAAGGAAAGATAACAATTATGGAGTTAAATTCCATCAATATGCCTGGAAGTTACCCTGCAATATAAAACCCTGTGCGTTCTTACTAATAAACATAATTGCTGGCCCCATTAAAACAGCCTACTTTAAAGATGAGATAAGTTATCAAAACAAGTTATTTTGCAATACAGAGACTAAACACAACCTGGTACAGATGGAGGGAAATCTTTGATTTTGAAAACTACCCAGACCTGCCAGGGGATCATAGGACAGTCTAAAGTCTTGTCTAGGTGGTGAGTCTCTGGTAGGACATCCCTGGGACAGTTATCTCAGCCCTGTCACACCTTCACTGAGATTCCTGCGTGTTTCCTGTTGGGATGAGAATGCTGCTCACTGTCACCCTGCAGGCAGCCCTGGGGCTGCAAAATGGCCCAAATGGAAACTGGCAGCTTAAGGAAAAGAAAATAACACTGCTTATGGTGAGCATCAGATGTGCCCAGAGCTTGGCAAAGCTGAACTGGAAACCAAGGCAGGCTGGTAAGAGTGTGATTCTTATTTCAGTCCCTAAACTTCCATGGGCTTCACTGGCAGGTAAACTGCTTCTGTATGGGGAAGAAACAGCATCTTTCTGATGATTTTTATTCTCTGCATGCCTTCCTCCAGCCTTATTCTGTGCCAAGAAGTGGCACTGGAGCTCTAGTGAAGCAGCAGCTGTGACATAACTGCATGTGCACCCAGGAGTTCCAGGATGAACACGGGATTCTTCGATGTACAGCTGGAGCAGAATGAAGTGAGGCGGAAATGTCTTCCTCCTCCTTCCTCTGCTCCTGCCCTCGGGGTTTGGGTTTCATGTAGGACCAAGTCTCAGCTAGGTGGGAAGATGGGGCATGGGATTTGTTGAGCTACAGGCAGCTCCTTTAGGAAGGAGCCCTGCAGCCCTGCTGTGCCCTGGAGAGCCAGCCCAGGTAGCCGGGGGGCACGGAAGGGGTGTGAGCCACGGCCAGATTGCCCCACTCCAAAGTGCAAGGTCCAGGCAGTGAGACGGGACATTTTTACCCAAATGACAGCAATCTGAGGTCATTCACCTGCATGAGGAAGGAGCTGTGGTATGTGGGCTGCCAAGCCTCTGCTGTGCTGCCGGGCAGGGAAGGAAATTCCCTGGATTTGCCTTTCATCTCAGACAAGGACACGCCGTTTGAAGCAATCGCAAACTGCAGCTGGCACAGCCGGCCCTGGCACATGCAGGGATGGTTCAATAATTCAGCAAAAAAACCCAGAGCCAGCAGCAGACTTGGGCTCCAGCCAAGGCTCGGGATGTTGCCCCAGCATCAAATAACGCCTCTGCTTGAGATCTCCCTGCCTGGGAAAGCACCGTCTGCCAGGGGAAGGAGAAATCCTCAGCCCACAGGTTTTCTGCTGCTCCAGTGGAGGGAAAGGGCTGATGTGCTGGTTCATGCTCCCAGTGCGTGACCTTGTGACCTGTCCCTGTCTCAGCAGTACAAAGGGACTCAGAAAACTGGGTGGCCTTTGCCAAACATTTGCCCTAGTCCACACAGTGACCACTTTTCTCCCTTTTTTCCTCTTGCTATTTTTGTCCTTTGTTTCTTTCATTCCTTTTTTTTTTTTTCACCCTTTTTTTCCTCTTAAACGAAAGTGTTTTTAGTGCTGGTGAAAGGTGCTGAATGGCAGCCTTGGAGATGGATGTCCCTCTACCCAGCTCCAGCAAGTGCTGGTGTTTTCTCTGGTGTTTCTCCTCCTGGCATCATCCCTGTGCAGGACAGCTGGCAGGTCCCAGGCTCCCTTGTCCTCTCACCTGCTTCTTTCTGTGCTGGTTGGGACACCCATGGCTAAGCATGACTTCAGCCTCCCATCCCAGGCTTGGGTGCTGCTGACCTGGGCCAGGCTGGAGCTGGCAGTGCCCCAGGGCACTTTGCTGTGAGCTATTCCAGCCTCTGCAGGAGGGAGCTGTCTGTCCCCACAGCAAGCAGCAGATCCACAGCCCAGCCCAGCTCTGCTCCCATCCTGAGCAGGAGAGGGAGGAGAGTGGATGCACCCCATGGGTGCCACTTTTCTCTCTGCCTTCTTTCGGTGCCTGACCCAGACCTGACCCCAAGTGCTTCAGTGCAGACTGATTGTCTCTTCCTTGGTGCTTTCACCTCTCTCCCTAAAGTGCAAACAAACACAACAGAGTCACCCTGGGTGCTGCAGCCAGCTCACACCCAGGGGCCCAGAGGGACAAGTGGGACATCAAGCCCTTGGCTTGCCCACAGGCCCCAAGCCAGGCTTTCAAGTAACACCCTAGAGGTGCTTGGCACCCCAAACACCGATGCCAACCTGTGCTACCTCTTGGGCAAAGAGAAACCCCTTTGCTCACCCCTTCCCACCTCCCTCCCCCCTGTCCCCATCCCCACCAAGCTGTGCCAGCCTCCCCCATCTCTCTGCCAGGCAGCAGAGAGGGGTAAAGCAGCCTGCTCCATCTTCCCATCCGTGTTCAAGGTAAATGCAGCACCAAAATAGATACAAAAATATAATTTTGGGTCCATTGGCCCAGCTTCACTATTAATATAACTGCTATGAAATGTCAGAAAATAAAAGCTGCTCTCTCTGTACACACCTGCCCCCCGCCCCCCTCACTGACAGTATTGCCACATGCCCGGTCCTGTCAAAACAAGGCATCAAGATGCCTGTTTTCTCTATATTTTAAATACAATTGCTTCCATCCCCCTATTGTAAACAAACATGACAGAAAGGGGTTTGGAAAAACAAAAGAACAAACAAACAAAAAACTATTTAAAAAATCCTTCATAATTTCTATGTTCTGAATAACATTTCTGCCTCCTGGGACTTCAATCCTGCCAGGTTATTTAAAAGGACAGAAGGTACCTGTGATTTCTGATGAAGGCCCTGATGTCCTTCTTGGGTTTCCTTTGGACGCTTTCTGGTGGGGATGAGAGAGATAATGTATTTGCTTTCCTCTATGCAAAAGTCACAATGTGTTTGATCGGCAAACCCGTGACTAAAAAAAGTAAATATATAAAATAAACAGCAATCCACAGCCTCTTTCTTAAGTTTCCCCATCTATCTGATTTTCAAAGTGCAAAACCTAGAGAAGAACAGAATGATTTTCTTGAGGTGTTTTTCCTCTTTTGTTAGGGGTTTTTCCCCCCACGTACTTGACTGGAATGGCCTTTCTATAGCAAAAGTCAGATAAAGCATAATTGCAGTAGTTTCTGCACATGGAATCATGAATCATTCCAGTGACTTGAGAATCTAAGCTGTTAATAGGCTAAAAAAAGGATTTTTTTTTGTTGGTCTTTTTTTTTTTTTTGTTTTGTTTTTGCATTATAATTAAGCATGAATATATATTACTATATTACACTGCTTGGATTGCAGGAGCAATCCACATCTTCCTATGCTGTAAAACTAACTCCCACCCTGTGCTCCCCAGATCAAGAGCTTCTTTTCTCCTCCCTGTGCCTCAGTTCACATGATTAAAAGTCCCTCCCAGCCCCTTCCCCATTTTTTTTTTTTTTTTTTAGTAGATATTGCCGCATTCTTTAAATTCATGCATTGCTGCATTGCTATTGCACATATATAAAGGATTGCTCGCTCCCTCCCGGCTGCTCCCCTCCCCTCACTGGTTGTGCACATCCTCTCTGCGGACTATCTTGTAGATGATCCAGTAGAAAATGTTGAAGATGAGGAAGGCCATGGGGAAGCCGATGCGGGAGATCTTGTCGATCTTCTTGGCCCTCTGGATGAAGAGCTTCCTCATCTCCTCGGGGGAGCGGGACGGCGGCGGCACCGGGTTGGCCGTGTTGTTGTTGTTGGCTCCCTTGACAGAGATGCCATCCTTGGCTTGTAGGCACGCTGGCCCCATCCCGTAGGCGGTGAAGTTGAACCTGCCTTCACCAGCTTCGTCCTCCTGGAACAGATTGAGCATGGGACTCTACTTAAAATGAGATATAGGCAGTGCACCCTCGCTATAAGGCTCTCCGCTGACAGCGTCCTGCTCTGCACGGGAGAGATGCTCCCACCATGCCCCGGCCTCACCCTTGGGCAAACCCCCTGCTCTTGGGAGACCAGCCTTATAGAGGGGTGCCAGCTGTGTGGTGCACAGATGCAAATCAGGGGATCCAGGCACCCCGTGGAGAACAGGATTGACTTCCACCCTGCTGAGGTCTTTGACATATTGAAGGGTTTGTGGCACTGCTTTCATTTTTCCAATTGCATCCCCTGTTTTGCTTCTGCCTCTCCCTACCCCACCCCACCTCCTCTCAGCACCTTCTTTGCTTTGCCTGTGCAGTTTCAGCTTGCCCAGAAGGAGTGGGCTCCATGTAACTCCTGTAGCCAAAGCTGCAGCTGCTTCCTACAGAGTTACATGGATGTGCAGGAGCCAGGAGCTGTCCAGGAAAAGAGCTCTGCAGGCAGCGTGCAACCAGCCCTTACTCGCCTGCCCACGGCACCCCACAGCCATCCCCAGGAGCCAACTTTTAGGTGAGGAACTGAAGTGTCCTTCTGTGGGTCAATGGTAAGACATGGCTGCTTGTGCTAATGCCAATTATTGAAAAAAAATATAATTTGTTTCTAATCTAAAGGCAAATGGTGTTGCTGTTTGGGTTTTTTTTTTTTTTCGTGAAAGCTTTGCTGGAATCCCAGAATGATTTAGCCCCATTTTATTGAACACAGGGATGTAGTGACAGGGAAAACTTAGTTTGGCCTGAGTAATTCAAGCAGTGATTTGCAGAAACAGAGTCAGAACCCAAAATCTCTTGACTTCAGGTCACCAAGGCTAATTGTAGAGCAGTGGCACTAATTAATCATTAACAGAGGCTGATCCATGCTGTGTCCCCCAACACTGACCTAGCAGCCCCGTCCCTTGTAGCTGCCTGTCCACTGTGCCCTGCTGCCCCTTCCCCTGTCCTTTGAAGTGTGTCTTTTCTGGATGGCCCCTGCATCCCATGGGCAGCTGCATGGGATGAGAAGCAGGACACAGAGGATACTGCCATATCTAAGCAAAACAAAACTACCCAGATAAAATCAAGATCTGGCTTTCTGCAGTACTCAGAGCTTATGGACCTTCATCATGTCTGTAATTAATGCCTCTGCTCTTTTCCCATTGCACAAATAAAGTCTGGCACATGTCTGGCTTAACCTAAACCACTTGATCCTCAATTTACTGATTTTTTTTTAATCTTTTCATTGCTGAGGGGCCACTCGCTGTGACTTTGTTTTGACCACTGTGGCTTTGTTTTGGTGACTGGTGTACTGGGGCTAGAGAAGACAATAATGCCTTTTCCAAGGTGCCATATCAAAGGAAAAAGGCAAAGATCACCAGCCACACTGGGAAGTGTCTCCAAATACACTCCATGTGGGTCTGATGATGGTGTCATGTTAACCAGACTGGTCCATACCACTGCAATATCTCACTTTTTTTTAGCCTAGTGTGTCATGCCTAAACCAGTCAGAGCTACACAGACAAGTCAGGACATCAGGACAGAGCAATTAGTGCCTTTGGCAGCTGCATTAGCCCATTTACATATTAGCAATCAGCTTAGTTTTCTGATGAGCCTGCAAACCTTGTTCATTTAGCTTTTGCAAGTGTTTTTGTTTATGCTTTGCTCCAATTAAATAGCTGTGAGATTGAGCAGGGACTGTGCTAACAGCCTTGTGTTCAGTGGAGCAGCTCTGGCAAATATCCCTTAAACTTGCCTGAGTATCAGTGGCTTTCTTTTCCTTCTTACTGTTTTATCAACAGACTGATCTGCATACAACAGCACAGATCCAGAGATGGCATGCCTGAATCCAGATGAAGAGATAAATGCACTATGGAGGCACCCACGTGGGTGGGTTTAGCTCTGCCTCTGTTCAGCTGCATCTTCTGAACCAAAGCTTTGTTGATTTTGGGATGGCAGAACCAACCCTGTTCTGGTCAAACAAAATCAGTGGGTGCTGAGGTCTCATCTGTTACTTCTTTTCCCTTGCATTTGTCCAACACTTTTCATCCCTGATCCTGACTGGGTTGAGCACAAATGAACAATTACCTCCTGTTTTGCAGATAGGACAACTGAGGCAGAGAGAGACAAATCTAGAAAAATACAGGGATTCCTGCTCCTCAGCCCCACTTCCTCCTGGAATGGTAGCAGTTCTGCAAGCACACACTGTGATCTGCTGCAGGACTGGTTAGACCCTGGGAAAGACTTTTAATGGCTGGGATAGTGAAACAATGGAATGGGAGAAGGTTTCTGGATGGGATGGATCATGGAAAGTAGACAAATACCTATGAGGAATATTTAAGGCAGACCTTGGTTGTCACCTATGGGTTTGCTTGAGATTTTCATCAGCAAAATTGTCTTTGATTTTATCTCCCAGAAAATGTACTGGTTTTTAATGCTCTCCCAAGAGCAGTCTCTCAGGCCTGGTGCTGAAATTTTGCTAACCCCTTTCCTGATTCTACCACTTATATAGGGACAATTCTTAAGTGCCTTTGGCCATGTGATCACAACCACCTTTATGTTTCTTTCTAATGTGATCTGTGAGGTGAAATCTTTGCTCTTGGAGCCCAGGCTGGGGAGCTGTCGGAGCTGCGTGCATGCTCAGATTGGGATT
Source organism: Vidua chalybeata (assembly GCF_026979565.1). Classification (NCBI taxonomy): domain Eukaryota; kingdom Metazoa; phylum Chordata; class Aves; order Passeriformes; family Viduidae; genus Vidua; species Vidua chalybeata. The sequence continues at coordinate 12,307,951 of NC_071544.1, forward strand.
GGGATCAGCCACGGCAGGTAAGCATGGAGCAGGCTAAGGCTCAGAATAAAGCTCATTCCTTCCAGGAGGAATTTGCAGTCAGTCTGAGAAGCAGATGCTTTTGAACATGGAGATGGCAGAGACAAAAGAGGTGTCACTTACCTCTGGGCTACTGCAGGCTGTTGTGTTGGGGGTGCTCTCTCTGACAGACACCCCTCATGCCTCCCTGCCTGCCTCCCCCCAGCCCTGGCTGCAGCTTCTGGGGAGGAGAACTCACACCAGAGCATTGCTGTGTGACAATTGTCCTGTTGAGAACAACCCTTTTGGCTGAGCTAGCAAAACCCAGCTTGCTGGACTCCCGGGGTCAGCAGGCTGTTAGAACAAGCACAATTAATTGAGGCAGCTCTGCTTTTTGGTGTGTGAGCCTCCTCAACATCTGACCAGATACTGGGGACTTCCCTGGGGGCTAGTGGCTTGGTTCAGTTGACCATGGTGTTCTGCTGGGACAGATTTCACTGTGTCCTTCATGCTTTATGTATTACCTTATGATGCCTCCTCTTCCTTCTGAACCTGAGCAGCTCTTTGTGCTGCCGAGACACGAAGTTGACGGCAGCGTATTCCAGAAGGGCAGAGAACACAAACAGCAAGCACACGGCCATCCAGATGTCTATGGCCTTCACATAGGACACCTAGGAGTCAGAGAAAGAGACAGAAATGGGGTGGCTTCCTTACCCAAATGCATTTTTACTTGGTGTTTTACATGGCTGACATCTGTTCTTGGATACCAGAATCATGCTCATTTAACGTAAATATGTTATCAGGTCACTGAAACTCCTCATGGGCTCTTAAGTAGCAATAATTCCATGGCTTTTAATTTATTCAGGCCTTGATTGTGATTGTTTATATGCAAGGAAAACAGTAATCCACCATACCGGAAGCCTTTCATAAAGGGAAGTTCAGTACTATTATAAGAGTAGGATGGTCAAGTGACTAAAAAGCTAAAATGTAGAGTGCACATCCATGTGTGGTTGTTGCAGGGGTTTGTAAAGTACAGAGCTCCTGGTTACTGGGAATTGTGGTGAGTGCTCAATTGTAGGGGAAGTTTTACTGCTACTCATACAGAATATAACATTTTTCAGGATGGGGCTGGAATTTGCTCTGTTTGTCATTACACAGGAACTGTGCAAAGGCACCAGGAGGATCTGTGTCAGGATTTCCTTAGGTGCTGTCCCCAAAAGGAGCATGATTTCCCTGGTGTTCCAAGGGTGCTCCCTACCTTGGGCAGTGATGCTCGGGAGCCAGAGCTCTGCGTGGTCATGGTGAGCACGGTGGTGATGCCCAGGCCCACACGAGCAGGTGCAGCATCCATGTTGATCCAGAAGGAGATCCAGGACAGAATGACAATGAGAAGGCTGGGAATGTACATCTGGATCAAGTAATAGCCCATCTGCCTCTCCAGGTGGAAACGAGCTTCTATACAGGTGAACTTGCCTGAGGAGGATGGGAGATACATGGAAGGTTATTGGTAAGGCACAGTGAGCCTCCTGTTTTCAGCCAGTGGCTGGGGATTTTCCTTTTCCTTGAGTTACCTAAACCAGAGTCTTTTTAGGGGAGGAAATGAACAGCTGTTGCCCAGGGCATGCCCAGTGATAGGACAAAGGGGAATGGCTTGAAACTGAAAGAGAAAAGGTTTAGATTAAGTATTAGGAAGAAATTCTTCCCTGTGAGGGAGGGGATGCCCTAGCACAGGTTGCCCAGAGAAGCTGTGGCTGCCCTGGAAGTGCCCAAGGCCAGGTTGGACGGGGCTTGGAACAACCTGAGATAGTGAAAAGTGTCCCTACCCATGGCAGGGGGTTGGAGCAATATGGTCTTTAGGGTCTCTTCCAACCCAAACCATTCTAAGATTCTATGAACATTAACATAGCAAAGAAAGCCCTTTGGCAGTATGTCCTTTGTCACTTAAATTACAAAGACAAAAAAAGGTTCTAGGAGAGAAGATCCCAACCAAACACCCTTGAATTGATGCAGATGTTATCGGGGACAAGAGGGTTTTGCACATTTATGTCCATTAGCTTCCAATTAGCTATCTGTTTCCACTTGTCTGTTATCTCTGGAAGTGTAGGACAAGGCCAGAGTGCCATCAGACAGGGCAAGAGACTCTGGCAAATGCACAGTCCTGAATTCCTCTCTACTGAACCCCTCAGTTAAGGGTTAATAGCACTGACCTGTGTTGTAGTGCTTCGTGCAGTATCTCAAGTCTTTTTCTTCTTTGAGGATAAACTGAGGCAATGTCAGCCCGTCAGCAACTTGCACTGCTCCTTTTTCTTGCCACTCAAATATGAGATCATTCATTGTGTAGCCAACTGTTGAGAGGAAGGGACAAATGTCATGTGAATCCTATTAAATACTGATCTGGAAAGGGACAGTGTTGCAGAAGAGAGCTTGGAGGCAGGGGGGCATCCTGGCCTTCCTTGACAGTGCTGTCATGAATGGGATTTGGGTTGAGGCAAAATTGCTTGTTCATATGGTAAGAGCCAGGGCAACGACCTCCACTGGAGCTGCAATGGATTTTCTGCAATAAATAACATTTTTTTCTTGAATTTGGCTTGCTGAACTGTTTTCTACTGTTTCCAACTTGACTGCTTTCTCTGGAAGGAGCTCATCATCTTTCCCTCCTCTGGGATAAGCAGCATGTACAAGTGGCAGATGTTCATCCAGAGAGAAAAAATTCCACTTGCAGCTGAAAGCACTCCCACCTCTCTCCTGCAAAGTGAAAGGCCAATGTAAACACGAGCAAGCCAGGGCTCCTCACATGGGATCTTCTGAGGTTTGGCTTTCCTAGCAAATGTCACATGGGCTGAATAAATGGAAAATCCTAGGCACGAGGTTCTTGAGCAAGCCTCCAGTGAAGGCTGGGCTGGGGATGGGCTGCAGCTGGGAAAGGAGATGGCAGGGGAGAGCAGCATGGAGAAGAGATTGTCTCCTCTCCAAAATGTGCACAGGACTCACAGCTTTCCAACTGCATGATGCACGTCTGCACGTCCATGGGGAAGTTCTTCAGGTCCATGGGGCAGGCCAGAGTCAGCGTGATCCTGAGGAGAGAGGAGAGCACAGGGAATGCCAAACAGCGGGCACTGCTGAGGGCTGAGCTGGGGCAATGGCAGAGCATCCATCTCTTCCTGCCTGTGCTCTCACTCTGGAGCTGGAAAGCACCAGAAATGCTCAACATTTGGGTCTGTGATCCATTCCCAGCAGAGCCTGCTGCTCGTTTCATTGCAGTGCTGTTTGAGACTGCGTGCAGCAGAGTTCACAAACAGTTCTGCTGCTTTTCCTGGCCTGACTCAGGTTCACAACAGGCTGGGTTAGCAGAAAGCCCAAGGCCACTCTCTGGAACCCCCAGAGGCATTTCTAGAGACTGGCACTGTTCGTGAATCTCTGAACAGAACATTTGTGTGTAATAAAAAACCACCAAAAGGAAGTTTGATCAAGATCATATGTTTGTGTGTGGGGAAAGAAAGACTTCAGTGGGATTTTCTGCAGGGAAAATGCCTTGTGCTAAGCCAATATGAACTCCTGTACCTTCCTGAATTCCTGCAGAGCCCTTGAGACCTCTATTTCTTTCTCCATTTTCCACTAGGTGCAGGCTGCATTTTCTGTGTTATATTGCTGTGCTGCTCTGTACCATGATCTATGCTTAAAATGTTTGGTTGGTTCAACAAGCTGAAACTAAATGATTTGCTCCAGATAGTTAGACTTGAGTTATGTGGTTTGATAATGTTGAAAATGTTGTTCCCTGAACTGTTTAGGATTTTCAACTTTTTGCCTTGATGTAGAAATAGCAGAATTACCCAGGGGACAGAAATTGAATTTTTCTGTCATCAGACCTACAAGAAACTTATCAGGAGGGAAAGATACTTTAATTTAAAATCTTTTGTTGTTAGAAATTCTCAGCTTGAGTTCAGAGGCATGTTGGGACAGAAGATGTGACAAAATCCACCTTCTTGTAAATGCCTTGCCTAAAATTTGATTATTACATGTAGTATTAGCAAAGAACCAGTTAGAAAATGGCAGAGATTTTTCTTTTTAAAGGGAAAGACTACTTCTCCTTCTGCAAACTCTTTGGATTTACAGTGTGCTCTTCTTTCTTTTTAATTTTCACAGGAAAACATACTTATAAAGAAACCTATAATTTCATCCAGAGATGAGTGAAGTAGGCAAGTTGTTATTTTTAAACAAGAACTGAAATATTTTCAAGTTTTTGCCTTGAAAATGGTGGTTTTCTCATGCTCCCTGCTGAGTCACTGCTCTGCTTGGCAGAGCAACCCCAGGGCTGGGGCACCCTGTGCCCCTCTGTGCCCCTGCAGACCCTCCTGGAGCAGAGCTCTGTGCCATGCTCACTGCCAAGTGCTGCTGTTAGCTTTGCTCCCTGCCTGGTTTTAAATTTAAGAACGGAGAGGTTTCCTCACTCAGCCAACACACGTGGCAATTCTTATTGTTTTGGCCAGCAGGTCTTTGGGCTGGAACCTCTTTGTTGTTTGATGGAGGCCATCTACTTTGCAGCATTAAGCTGTTTATCTCCCATTTTACAGCTCCACACTGCTTTTCCTTCCCATTGCTGCCCCTGGGAGCTGCAGTGTGAGATGGGGTGTGTGTTCCAGAGGCAAATTTTCATTATACATGAGGTGAAAAGGTCTTCAATATAGAGTTAACTTTCCCAGTCTAGGCCCGTGAAGTTTGATCTAAATTTCATTGGTTTAAAATAAAGTGTGAATGGGTTTGGAAGTGAAGGTGGGGGCTAAGGTTGATTTCCTGTGGGAAATTCAGTGTAATTAGTTCAATTTTGCTGATGGATTCGTGGATCTAGCAATAAAAGGAAAACTGGGCTGAGACAAAGCCATGGGGCTCTACTAAGCATTTTCCCTGATTTTTACTTTTTTTTTTTGAACAGGAAATGCTGCAGCTTTGGAAACAGAGTGTTCATAAGCTTCTACTGGTTTTCACACAGCACAGCTGGTTTTAGGCTTGTACTGACATAAGATATCTGAAGTAATTTTACATTAGGGATGTTAAGGAATCTACTACAAGCAGAAGTCCTTGAACTGAAAGAGATAAAGATGAGTTAAATTCCTTCCCAGACCAAGCCTCTGTCTCAATATGCTTTAGTAGAGGTCCCTTTTAACCACATTGCTTGATCACTGCTAAATCAATGATCTCCCACCTTAAAACCCCCTAAATTTCTCTTTTCCAGCATCATGCCCAAAGTCTAGGCTGGGATGACCTGGGTGGAGTCTCCTCACCTGATGCTGTAGAGGACGTTGCCATTCCGGGAGATCCTCAGCAGCTTGTTGTCCGTGGTAATCTCATGGAAATGGGCCCCTTTCTCGTTAGCAAAGAACAAGTCAGGCTTCCAGATGGAGTCCAGCATGGAGGGGTCCAGGTCCAGGGAGTCGTCGGGGTACTCGTTGTAGGCCAGCCGGGGGTCGTTCCACTGCTGCCGCAGGAAGATGTTCACCCTGTAATCCTGCACACAGACACACAGCAGAGCTCAGAGCAGCCTCGAGGTGCTGGCAGCTGGGGAGCACACACTAAAACCATCCTAAAATCAGCCAGACCATATCCAGGCCTAGAGTTCCCAAGCGATGCCAAGTGTTTTTGGTATTATTCCTCAAGGGACTGTTATTAATTTTTAGCTTCGAAGCCTACAGCTATGGCATAACATGAGCAGCTGCCTGTCCCTGCATCCCTCTGTTACAGCAATTGTCAGCTGTGTGGGAAGGGCCAGGACCTCTCTGTCTGGACCCTGGGGCTGCAGAAAATATGAGCAGTTGTGGAGGGCAGAACGGCCGCTGTCAGCAGGAGGATGTTCCAGAGGAGTAAGTGGGGAGAGAAACTGAAACCAGCTTCCTTTTAGTGCTGAACTGTCCCATATTGTGACTATCTGTAGTTCACCCAGCACTGGGAAAGGAAAAGGCACAGCGAGAAAGATTGTCCATGAAAGAGAAACTCCCTGTGTGTCTGCTAATACAAGGATAACTCAGATGAGCCAATGGGAGCAGCTGCCCTTGGTTAGAGTTTGTGAGCAGGAGAGGGATATTTATGAAGTCTGCTCTCCTAATCCTGAGCATTCTGGGTTCCCCTCTCTAATGTCAAAATGCCATAAAGGCAACAGATTTTATAGGATGACCACCTTCCTTAACTGAAGGTAGTCCCTTGGCACTATGCAAAATTATACTCGATTCATAACCACAAGTCTTACAGTTCCCCTAAGTTCCCAGGTCAAGGCTGGCTGCTGAGGCTGAGTTCAGACACTACTGGAAAACTAGGGGCAGTTTCTCTTCTCCCTGTGTGACCGACAGCTTCCCAGGGTGATCTGCATGCTCCTTTTCTTCTGACTTTCACATGAGAAAGTGAGACAACAAATTGAAATGGGAAGAGGATGTGCCAGCTATCAGGAGAGGGATGAAAGCTCCACAACCATAAATTAATTGACATTTTCTAAGTATAGAGGCAGACTGCATCTGAAGAGCAGCATATAACAAACCAATTCCACTGCCCAGACCCAAATGAATAGTCCTTCTCATGATTAAGGGTTTCTTTGCTGCCTTTCTAATATAAATGTACTTTGGAGACTTTTATTAGGACACAGTTAATGGAGGGTGTCTGACGTGCTTGCTGGTGTCTGATCCCTGCTGCAGGCACTCGGTGAGAGGCTCCCCCTCACTCTGCCACCAGGTCTGTTCTTTCCATCTGGAGAACACAAAGTTCTGGAGTCGAAGGGTGCCTGTATAGGAGAGACTCTCTGATGCTGCTGCCTCAAGAGCTCACTTGACTGTGAACCTACAGCCTCTCGTCCAGGAGGACACAACTCTCGTGGTGTCCAGTGGCACTGGAGGGTTGGGAGAGGATGTTGCAGTAAGGTAGAAAAATCATAAAGAAAAGATTCATAAAATCAAGCCTGCTCTCCTGGAATCTGTGGCTGACCTTGTCAAAGCTGGCACTTTGCAAGTTCCCATGTGAAAGCAATCCTCGTGTGAGCAGTTCATTAACATAACAATCTATTCCTGGGTAAAAATACCTTGCACCTGTATAAACTGTTTTTACACTGTTAGACAGAAAAATGAAAACTATCTCTCACAAACAACTGTCCCTGCAGTACACACTGAGAGTCTGAGTGACCAATCAATACAGGATAACAACTTGTTACTAACCACTAAAAGTAATTGGCAAGAAACTACTGACCAATTGGAGTCCCACACGAGCTCTGTGAAACTGTACAAAAAAGAGTCATGTGAATAAAGAATGAGCTTTTTCCACCATGAAAAAAATGCAGTCCTGTGTGATTTATTCCCATAAGAGGATTGTGTTGGGTGCTCTGTGTTTTGGACGAGGCACTTCTTAGCCAAGCACATGGTCTAGAGTCTGTTTCAGGCCACTTGGTGCCATCTGCACCCTCAGAGCACAGAAGCTGCTAATGACATTAATGATTGTGACAACAGCAAATGAACCACGGACTTGACGCTAAAAGGAGCAGACCTCTGAACACAAAAAAGAATTGCAACACTCTTTCCTTCTGCTGATATTCCAAGTGTCACCTTCACAAGTCCTAGTGCATCCCTCTGACTTAATTATTCATCTCTGTCGACCCTGGATAATGTGTCTGGAGGAAATGTGAATAGCTGGGGACAGCTGGGGACCAGGGTCTCAGCACGGGGCCAGCCCATCATGCAAGCCTGGAAAAGGAAAGGAACCATGAATTCTCACTTTCCACAGCAGGCAGCAGCTCCCAGAGCTACCTGTATATTTTCAATTCTCTCTTTTCTGTGCCTCAAGATCTGCAGCCATTGCAGCCAGGGGAAATCAATGTCACTGACCTAATAGATAGAAAGCAAAAGGTTGTTTTGCTTATTCAGCTACAAATAAGCTCGATGCTAGCAGGTCAGCTCCAGTTTGGGACTTCTGTCATGTACAACACAAATTAAACTCATGTTTGGAAGAAACTTCAGTGGTAGCTGCCCAGAAGTGTGCTCAGCCTGATGGAGTAGTAGAAGGGGGGAGGGAATGGAGCCAAATTCCTTCCAACAGCCTGAGTTACTGCGGATAAGCTTTGTTGATGGAGTAAATTCACTGCTTCAGCTCCAAAACTTGCCAAAAGAACAGGAAAGGGTGAGAGAGGAGGTGTTGAATGGTTTATGCTGCCACCACAGCAACAGACCACAGGCAGAATGTCATCAATAGACTTTGTAACCATGAGGAGGCAGCTTAAGTAAATACTCGTGGGCCAAATGAAAATTAATTTCTCACAGTGGACGGCTGTGAGTAGGCCCCTCCTAACTCACCCCTAGAGTGACACTGCCCTGTCCTCATGTCCTGCTGAGAGCAGTCCAGGGGTACCTTGTGAATGTGTGGTGGGAGAAACTGCACCACCTCCACCGCGGGGATGTGCAGCTGTAACTCTGGTTTGTGTCACTCTGTGCTCCTCCTTTGGAGACAAGTGTTTGCTGTGGGTATTTTTTTTGTTTTGGAATACAGAAAACAAGGCATTACGTTGTGATATAAAAAAGGCAAGGACGAAGGAATCTGATACATGCACTGAATACAATTCTCTGGCCTTGCCATTTCAGGGCGTTAATATTTTACCTCTGTGTGTGCATTTAGGCAGATCTTCCTACTCAGGGAGTTTACTCCACAGCTGGCCTGCTCACTGAGAATGTGGTTTTCTCCCAGATGCCTTTGCCCTTATGTCATTGCACTGCAATCTTGAAGGTTCTGAGCAGCCTTTTAGGGTTTCTTGTGTCGAGCCTTATTTGAACATAAATGTAAAACCAAGCACTGTGACTGCAAACTGGACATGACACTGCCTGAGGAGCCAGCAGAAGGCATGGAGAGCAGTCAGGGTATGTCTGTGCTGTGACACAGGCTAAGAGAAGGGTTACAGTGTTCTGTACCAGCTGAGGATCCTCTGTGCTGAAAGCTTTGTCCTCAGCACTGCAGTCAGGCTGAGAGGTGATGAGCCAAGCAACAGTCATTCCTTGGCTACCTGGAGACATGCAGCATTTCTCCTGGATGCTCTATAGGAGATCTTAATTAGCATCCCCAAGTAGTTCACAGTTATTCCTAAATGATGGACAGCACTGGCCAGTTTCTGATGTGAACTTTCAAGCAAAGAAAGAAGAGGTTTGACTGGGGCTGCAAAATTGGCAAAAAAATATAAAAATCGCTTTCTCCATATCCTTCTTATTCCTCATTTGTGTGCCCATCACATCCAGGCATTGATTATCTTGTGCAGCCTGCTCCTCTGGCTGGCTTGGGAGAGGAGAGCAGCAGCTCTGTGCAGGGAAGGCATTCAGGAGCTTTGCAATTTGGCACAAAGGCATTTTAGTCCCAAGAGGGAAATGACACAAGGCAGGAAGAGAATAACTGGAGTGATCAAAGTAGTTCAATTTGATAATGCTGAAATGAAATTCTGCTTAGTGACCTCGCAAGGAGACAAGGAAACAGAAGATCATTTGAGACCTTCCTTTCCCAGGATCCCATAGCCTTGACATCTTCTGCTGAAAGCAGAGGAGGCTGGAGGCAGTGCTGAGCACAAGGGATGGAGCCCCTCAGAGCACTCCATAGGTTTTCCCTCCCGACTCAGGGTCCTGTCAGAGCAGCCTCTGCACTGAACAGTTTTGGAGAGAGATTTCCCCTCTGATAAATTTACATTTTGCTGGTGGAAAAAAGAGTGTAGAGACTGATCTCCTTCAGAAGGGGATTCTGGGACCCCACCGGAGCATGAGGGGCTTTGCTAGCATTGAGTTAAGTCTCTAGATTGGAATGAACAAACATTTTGAAGGGAACCTGCCTTGTCAAGGAGCACTACAACAGACTGCAAAACCAGCAAGCACACCAGGAGCAGCCCTGGGAAGTATTAATAGCAAGTGGCCAATTTGAAGCCTGTGTGAAACCACCCCTGGGTAAGGGGAGGAGGAATCTGTATCAGAGAAGGGCAGGAACCTGGTGAGGGGTGGGATCAGTACCCTGGTGCTTAATAAGTGTGGGGATTTTTATGCTGGAACCCAAAGCAGAAGGTTTTTCTGTGTCTTCCTCTAAAAAGTGGGGAATATATATATCTATATATATCTATATATATCTATATATATCTATATATATATCTGAGCCAGTAGATCTGCTGGGATGTGAGCTGCAGCCAGCACCCAGAATTACAAATGTAGGTATTTAGTAGTGAGGTCTTGTTTTTCAGTTTGAGGGCGTTTTGTGTCTTTGTATTTGAGTTGCACAGTCCTATTTCATGGCTTCTTTTTGCTGTTTTTTCTTTTCTCCCTCCCTTCCCCATTAGTGCAAGGATAAACTCTAATCACAGACAGCTGGAACACTGCAGGTCTAACACTGAGATGGCAGCAGACTGGGAGTAGTCGTGAAAACCTTTTCATTTTGTGTTGTGTGACTTGTTAGGTGCTTATCATCTCTGTGGGACTGATGGTCGGGTTTAAGAATGACTGACTGCAGGAAGTTTTGCTCAAAACCTAACTTCTGCTATGGGCTTTGTGCATTGAAACTCATATCTTTTGCTGATTTTGGAGTGCGTGAGACCAGTATTAAATGTGGGACCCAAGTTCTTCACCAGAATCTCTGCTATACTGGGGTTTGTGAGTTTTGATTGAATTTCTTGGTCTGCTTTGCAGGATGCTTTGTTTTCTCATTGGAAATCTCATGTGCAGATGTCTCTGAACAAGCACTCAACATTTGGACAGTTGCAGCCTCCAGCTTCTCCTGTCCTCAGGAGATGCTGGGAGCTCAGTTGTGGCTGTGCTGCAGCTGGCTGGAAGGTCACATTTGCTTTGCTCTTTTCAGATGAGATAACTATGGCATGAAAGCAGCAAAAATGAATTTGCATATTTACACTGTGTCTAAGGGAGGCTGTGCTGGCTCTTCTGTGATTTTTCTTTTTTTTTTTTTTTTTTTCTTTTTTTTCCAGTCTCTTCTTTGCTGTGTGTGTGTTCTTTTTAAAAGAAGAGTCTAGAAAAGCTCATCCTTAGTCCAGCTGCTAGCATTGCTGGGTGATGGTATAAAAATGTGTTTCTTCTTCTCCCCATGCCTGCACTGTGTACAAAATGCTGCCAGCTACCTAAGCCAGTGGAAGGCCACAAAACTGCAGCTTCCACTGGAAGAGTGAGCAAGGGCATCGCTTAATTTCAAGTTTGCTGTTATAGCAGGGAATTTATTAATGAAATGCTCAGATAATCCTATCAGTTGCCTCATGCCCCAAAGAAAAGCCAAAGCTGGTGCAGCTTCTTCACTCAAAACCCAAGAACCCTGTTCTCAAGGTGCTTCACTTCTGTTTATTTGGAATGAGAAATTTCTACATTTGCTATAAGTTTCATAATCTGGTATGGCTGGGGAGTTGTTTATGCTTTTGAACAGCAAAAAGGGATTTAAGAGCTTGTATTTGGGGGTTATTTGGTGTTTGTCATAATAATAATTGGAGAGAGTGGCTGCATCTTGCCCTTGTCCTTGGGAGTCCCTGGCTGTTGGATGCACTGTTGCAGTGATGCTTTGGGGCAGGAGGACCTGGCTGTTGGGGTTGGTTCTCTTCTCCCCCTTGGAGCACAACAAGGGATGTGCTCCCAGTGCCAGCCTCCCTTGTCCTTAGAGCTCCAGGCAAGTGGGGCTGCATACAAGCGCTGAGCTGCAACCCGACATAAATGTCCCATCAATTATGTGCACCACTAGAGGATTTTATGTTGGGTCTCCAGCTCTGCAGGATGCTTAAAGGAGTTGCTTCCCCTGCTCTAAATCAGCTCTGCCCTAGGAATTCAATTTGGTGGATGGCTTTGCCTTTTAATTTTTTTTAAATTCCCCCAACCTTGCAGCAGTTTTCAGATCTCCATTTATTGCCCTGTTCATTTTGAACCTCTGTGGGGCAGGCAGCAGCTTTCTGCCCACTCTGGGGAGTTTGTGCCTTCTCTTGGCTGCAACTTGTTGTCTTTCCTTCTGAGGTTTGTAGACCCAGCTGTCATCAAATGCCTGGGGTTTTTTTTTCTATTTTTTGTATTTTCTCCTCTTCTACCTTCCATGAGGCTTTAAGTCATAAGTGAGCAGTCTCCCTCTAATTTCTCTAATCCTCTGCATGGTGAGCTCATGGTTTACACTGATTTGTGATCTTCAGGCAGTGTAAACTTAGAAGGGAGCAGTGGTATTTTCTGTAGGAAGTATCAGCCCACCATGGAGATATTTTAAAGCCTTCTCCAACTGCATGTGGGGTACCCATAAAACCCTGTGACTGCTCCTGCAGGTAGTAGTGTAATAGTAATGAAATAGAAGGTGGTATAGTACTCACACCTGAACCTGACCAGGCTTAGAGTGCCTAATGATGGGGGTTTAAAACATAATTTTCTTTCTCTTTTTGGCCAGTGAAGCAGATGGGGGAGATTTGCTATCATCAGTCCCAGGGGTCAGTGATAGGCTATGGCTTTCTTTCTGGTAAAACACTGATTTGCCCCTCTCCATTTTGCAAGTTGCCACCCCTTCCTCTGATGTTTGACCACTTGATTGAATTATAAATGGTCAGGTCTCAAAATCCCTTCAAGACAGGACAGTCTGTTCTTCCCAGAAACTGCTGGGGAGCTGACACTGCCTGTTTGTCCTGCTGCGTCCCCAAACAGCGGGGAGGGACTGGCTGCTCTGCAGAGCAAATCCAGCTTACAAATCCCCAGGACCTCTCCAGCTTGCTGAGATCTCCTTTTCAGCTGTTTCAGTACCTGTATTTCTTGTGTTGCTGTTGGTGTTTACAAGCAGAACTGCTGCTCCCACACATTAGATCGGGCTGTGTGCTGCTGTGTCAGCCTGACATCTGGGCTGGCTTGTCAGAGCTGCCTTGGATATTTCCAGACAGAGCAATGTGCCCACAGGGTGTTCTCGGGCTCCCATGGGGATTTTTTTTTTCCATGGAAGAGTGCCTATGAAATGAGTGGCATCTGGAGATGATAGCAAGTCCCTGCAGCGTGTCTTGGAGGTGAACTGCATCTCTCTTGTGCTAGCCTGTGCTAATTTTATGGAGCATCCTGCTTGCAGCAATCATGTGGCATCTTTGGCTGCTCCAGTGCATCTCGCAGTGTGGGACAGATGCACTGAAAAACGCTTCAGTGGAATGTGCTCTGTACTTTGCACACATCCTTTGTGGGCTTGTCCTGCTCCCTTACACTCTGGGTTGGTGTGTAGGAACAGCATTTATTGCCTGCAAGGCCAAAGGAGGTAACCAATAAACAGTAAATTAGGAACAGATGTGTATTTCAGTGGCAGTTCTTCCTCTTTTGCTTTATACACAAATGAATCCACGCTACACTCCCCACCTGTGAGCTCTGACAAATTCTGCAGGCCAGATAGGAAATCTATTTCCTTGTGCTTGGACAGGATAACAGCTTTGTTTTTCTCCTCCACTACCAGAACTGAACTGTCCCAACATAAATATTTCCAGCAGAATGATGCAGTGTCAGAAGAGACTCATAGCCTGAGCTGTATGGCTGTGGCTCTCCCCTGACAGTGGTGTGCATGCCAAGTAATTTGTTCAAGTCAGGGGGTGTGATCTCTATGCAAAGCCTAAAACTTCCTGCCTGAATGCACAGAATGCCTGAAGCTGGAACCTTGCATTCTTCATTCAGCATTTTTCTAGAAAAAGAATTACCAGAGGGTAATTAAACACCATATTTCTGGATTATCTTTAATTAGCACAGCAGTAAGGCACAGTACCTCCAGAGTTTTTTCCTTTGCTGTTCACTGGTTATGTCACAACCAATCTTTAATAGTTTTCAGATGGAGCAATTATCTCCTGTTCTAGTGATCCTCTGCTCCTAGTGCCTTGCCAATTAGATACAGCCTTTAGCCATGCTCACTAATTTTGTATGAAGTGAGTCTTAACTCAGAAATATTGGTTTTGATTTTTTACTAAAAATCATTGTCTACCAGAAATATGTCTCCAAGAAAACAATCACTGCAGTCTTTAATAATTCTCTTAATCTTTGGGAATCTGAAATCCTGGTGCAAGCTGAATTTGAGTTCAGCTGATTTGCCTTCTCTTTGAATCCAGATTAATTTTGGATTTATGCCCACTTAAACACAAAGTATCTGTAACTGTCACTGAGCTTGGAGCCTTAGGCAAATCTTCAGAAAAAGATTATTTGTTTTCCTTTCTGACCCTTGTCCTTTGCTCATGGGGTGTTTTTATAAGATGCAGATGGAGACTCTGTGATCTTCAGCCACATGAAATGAGTCTTGTGTGTTGACCATTAATTTACTCAAACTTTGAGTGAGCTCGGGAGCACTGAGTGTTTTTCCCTGGTCCCTCTAAGGGGGAGGGTGATGCTGCATTTTCTGTGAATGCAGTGAGGCTGAGGCAGTGGCTGAGCAGCTGTGCTGTGATTTTTACTTACCATAGTTGTTTCTGCAATCGAACCAAAGCTGTTGATGAAAATGTTGCAGCTGACGTTCACTGGTGGGCCTGCATGACAAACACAGATTGGAACAGCAGTTCACTGTGTGCTCGTGGAACAGAGGATTTCAACTCTGGAGTTAAAACCTACTGTGGGAATGGGATGACTGAGGGGTGAGCAGGGGAGGAAGGCCTGGGTGCCCTGCCAGGTCCAGTCTTGGTTCTGAGGCCAGTTTGACACCAGGCAGGGCTCGTGCTCTGCCTCTGTTCCCCGGTTTAGCAGTGTTTATAGATCTCTGATGGGAACTGCTCAGACGAACAGGAATAGATCAGAGCCAGCCAGGACAGTTTCTAGGTGTCTTGACCTGGCTATATGGTGGTAATTTCACCTTGAATGTGATGGCAAAGTATCCCAGAAAGGAGCTGAGAGACAATCGACTTTTATTTAGAGCTACACTTGTGAAATACTCACTGTTCCTGAACTAGGATGATGTGCTCCCTTCAAAGCCAGTGCAGCAGAATGAGCTGTAGGGATCAGGCTGGCTAAAGCAGCAAATACCCCACGTGATGATGGTGGTGTTGGGTTGACACTGCCTACTTGACCCTCTGCATCCTCAAACAGCAGGGAGAGACTGGCTGCTCAGCAGGGTAAATCCCAGGTTACAAATCCCAACACCTTTCCAGTGTCCTGAGACCTCCTTTTCAGATGTTTTAGTACCCGTGTTTCTTGTGTTGCTGTTGGTGTGTCCAAGCAGAACTGCCTGTAAACCCCAAACCCCAGGTGATGATCCTGATCCAGGCTGTCAGGGCTCACAGCTGGGTAGGAGAATTCAGGGCTCTGCCAGCAGGGATTTTCTGGCTGTGCTGTTTGGGCAGAAGGTAATCCTGGTCTCTGGGCCATGCCTCTCCTGGGCTTGATTTGCTTTCAGATCAGAGCTTTGCTTACCCTGCTCGTACTGGAGAAGTTAAGGGGTCACCAAAGGAAAGGAGTGAGGGTCAAGGGATGAAAAGGTTGTGGTTTGAGGGCATGGGAACATGTCTGTTCATGTGGTACTGATGCCCCAAGGTGTGACTGGAAGTGTTTCATAACATTGCCTGGAAAATCTGAGGTGGAAATGCTGCATTTAGACAGAGGGAGATGCCAAGAGCTGCAGTTCAGCACAAAGCAAAATGCTGGGAAATATTTTGGAGCCAGGGCATACCTGGTGCCTGGCAAACCTGTGGCTTGCTCACACATAATGAGATGATTTTTTGTAGTGGGTTGAAGTAAAAAGGGGCCTCTCCTCTGGGGGCTGCCAAAGGATGCTGTGGGCACTGCCCAGGATGTGGTGGGGAAGGGCAGCCCAGGCAGAGAGCAGAGACACTGCCCCAGGGACCAATGTCCCCTTTTACACCAGAGTTAATCCCATATCATCCCTGTGACAGATGCTTCTGGGAAGATAAGATCTGTGACAAAAGAGAGTGTGGATTTTCAGATTATTCCCCCATTTTTTTATGGAACCAGGATTGGTGTCTGCATTTCAAACACTGCCTGGTGGCTCAGCCTGCTGGGGGAGTGATGTTCCTGTTAAGGTCACATCTGCAGTCTGGCAGTTGCTGCAGCATGAAATACTGGGGGGGGGGGGGGGGAGAGGAATGGCTTTAACGAGAGCCTTGTGCCTCTAATCAGTGCAAACTTCCTCCTGTGTGGAAATTAATGGATTTTCCTGATTACTGAGGAACATTTGGAACTTGGTTTTCTCCTCTTCATTTCTCTTTCCTTCTCTCCTGCTTTGGCCTCCTCTGAAAGTTTGTGCCTGTCCCCTGCAGTGATGCTCTCTACTGGGGTTTTCTTGGTGTGAGTCCCAGGCAATCTGAGCAGGCTGTGTCAGCCAGCCCCCAGGGAAGCACTGCCAGCCCCCAGGGAAGCACTGCCAGCCCCCAGGGAAGCACTGCCAGCTCAGCAGCATCTCACACTGTTCAGTCTGTGCAGCTTTATCCAGACTGTTAAACACTGGCATAGCTTGAGTTCTCAGACACAAAAATTGTATATTTTTCCCCCCTCGCCTTCACCAACCTCTCTTATCCAGAAGTTTACCCATAAGCTGAAAGCACACAGTTATCAGGCTTTAGTATATGTTTCATCCCTTCTGTTGGGTTCAGGGGCATTGTTTTTCTGTTCTGGATCCATTCATGAGCCACATAAAAGGTCCTTGAACAGGTGATTCCCTTCCCAAAGGGCACAGTATAAGGAAAACACTCAGCTAATCTCCTGGATGACTGCACATGCTCGTGGCTCTGACAGGTGTGAGTATTTTGGTCGCCCTGTTCCTGATCCAGTGCTGACACAAAGCTGAGTGTGGGGTGGGTTTGGCCCCTTGCATGTGAAGGCTCCTTGGGGCAGCCCAGCTCTTGTTGAGGCACTGAGCTCTTCTCAGTTTGTTTAAGGTGAGCCATGAGCTCCCTGCAGGATTTGGTGATTTTTGGTATTTTTTTAGCTTGTGAGAGGCTCTAGAAAATTCCCTGCCTGCCACTGAAATATTCCTCCTCTCTGCTGGGATGCAGCTGCGGAGGAATGGAGTTTTCCAGCAGCAGGGATGGGGGCACAGCCTGGGTGAGAGGTCCCCTGCCAGGTTCCTCCCTAGCTCTGCCCGAGCTCCTGACTTCATCCTCCAACTTAAAACCCAAATACTACTTATTTGTTCTCAGAATGTGAATCCACAGCTAAGTCCAGATTTCACAGCATTTACGGAAAAGCCGCAATCTTCTTTTTGTTAATCTTCCCCTCCCCAAAAATCAATCTGATATGGATCTTCGGTATTATTTTCATTTAGATCTAAGCAATTAAAATGTCCTTTTGAGTTACTGCAGTTAATTTAAATGATGTGCTTTCAGAGCTACAACCCCAAGCTCTGTAAAACACCTCCTATGCCTCCCATATAAATTGGAGCCTG
The DNA here is from genome assembly GCF_026979565.1 of Vidua chalybeata. Taxonomy (NCBI): domain Eukaryota; kingdom Metazoa; phylum Chordata; class Aves; order Passeriformes; family Viduidae; genus Vidua; species Vidua chalybeata. Next base: position 12,325,291 of record NC_071544.1, read on the forward strand.
ATTTATGTGTGGGAGGCTAAGCCAGCAAAACTGCCCTGAGGGGAAGGTGTAGTTCATCGAAATAAAACTGAAATTAAATTATCTCAAATAAAAATGCAATACAACTGCCTTCAGCAGGAAGTGAATGTATACATTTCATTAAATATTAAAGTTTAATTTGTGTGTGTGCATAATTTAGAGGTAGGCAGGTTCACAGGGTGGTATTTTAACTCCTTGTCATTTGGATAAGAACAGCAGTGTCCTCTGTTGCCTGGCTGGTTACTGGGACACAGGGTTCCCACCTTTTTTTGGATTTAAAAGCCCAGTACAGAGTTTATCGTTCAAAGCTGGGTGCCAGGTGCTGTCACCAGTGATTTATGGGTTCTGGAAATCCTGTCAGGCCCGCCAGTGGCTCCAGGGGAGAGGGAACTGGTTGCAGGAAACAAAAGAAGTGAGCAAAATGAGCTTTGGAGATGGCTGGGCAGTGGCTGAGAGGAGCAAGTCCTGCTTTATCTCTGTCTATGATGTGGGGCCAAAGAGCCCCTGGGAAAGTGAGCTCAGTTAAAAAGAAAGGAAAACAAAAAATCATAGAATGGTTTGAATTGGAAGAGTCCTTAAAGACCCTCTAGTTCCATCCTCTCTGCCATGTGCAGGGACATCTTCCATTAGACCAGTTGAAAAAGCCATCCAAAAACCCCACACTTGCTAGAAGAGGTGTTTCGAGGAGAAAAGAGGTTTTGTTGCCTCTGCCAGGGCTTGCCTCAGGGCTGCTTGGCTGCCATGGAATATGGGGTAGACTGGAAACCTGGGTGGGAAAAGCAGAGCAGTGTTGGGCTGAAGAGCCCCTTTACTATGGGGGACAGGGATGGGTTTGAGCTGCCCCTGGCATCTTGTGGGATTTCTTAGGAGCTGATGGGAGAGGCTGCTCTTGGCTGCAGTGGCTGTAAGGGGGGACCATTGCTTGCCATTAGCAGGTGCTGTGGGCAGTGAGTGACTCCAGGGGAAAGGAAAGTTGGGGAAACCCTAAAGAAGATCAGTTCCCTGCCAGCCACTGCTTGGTTTGACAGGATCCTCAATCTGTATATTGAGATTGATACACTGAGATTCCCTGATCCAAGCAGGGACTGGGGGGCCCTATTCTTACAGTATGTGAAGTTCTTACAAGGTCGTTTCCATTCTGAGCGGACATTTGTTGATGTCTTTCCAGAAATCTACAAGGATCCATCTGCCAAATATCTTTATAATACATACTGGTAAGAACATAAATATTCATATTTCATACAGCATTAGGGAGATATCAATGAGGATTGGATGCAGTTTTCAGTCCCAAAATGAAAAAAGCTGGGTTTTTTTTTTTTTTTTTTTGCATACCTTTAAAATTTGGTCTGATCCTGGCATCGTATCCTGAAGTTCTCCCCATCAGCTTATCCAAGAAGTCGGAAGGAGACATGGGTTTGGGGGCAGATCGAGCTGCTGCTTCAGCTTCCTTGGAGGCTGCCAGGCTGTGCAAGTAGAAATAAAGAGGAGGTTTCAGTGTGTATCCCATGCTGGGGAGGGCCTGGGGTCCAGAAACAGAGCAGTCAGCATCTTATTCCTGCTGAGGCAGGATGGGTACCCATGTGAATTCCTAATGAGGCTGGTCTCAGCTAATTTGTTTGCCCAGCCCAAACATCTCCAAATACAGAATCCCAGCTGCCACCAAAGTAGAAGAGAGATGATGAGCAGTGAAAATCCTTTTGTGAGTTTAGGTATAGCTCCTTGGGGTGCCACTGAATTACAAATGTGAACTCTGGTGCTGAGCTCCACAGGTAAAATACACTCTGAGATTAGCCTTGGGCAGCAATTACTGCTTAATTACAGGGCAAATAGCAAGGAGCATATTCAGTACTCTGACAGTATGATTTTCCAAAAGGCAGGTAGGATCAGAGAAATCTGGAGTTTGAGGTTTAAATGAGCATCACGGAGTGGTTCAGCTCGTGCAGAGCCTGTGGGGCTGGAGGGGAGAGGGGTGGTTCTGCTGATCAGTCCAGCCTTTGCTACTGCTACCTGCAATGCAGGGTCTGAGTTCAGCACAGAACTAGAGTGTGATCCTGAAATTTTACTCGTGTTGAAGATGAAAGGAAATGGAATCTTTCAGGGATCTATGTGGACCCCGGGGCAGAAAGAGTGAAATCATGAATTTATCTGTAGAAGACAAAAACCTATGGCTGGCAATGTGCCTTCTGACTCGATGGGAGTCTGCAAGATCTGCAAGGTGATGATCTGAGCTTAGGAAATCAGTTGTTGCCATCTACAAGGGAGCAAGTAACCCTTGGTATTAGGTGCTCATTCTCAGCTTTGCAGGAAGGTTTGACTTCCTAGACAGGAACAGACACCATTCAGTACCCTCCCCCTGGTTGTATGGTTTCTATTTGAACACCAGTCTGTTCCCAGGCTGCAAGTGTTGAGTAAAACTGCCTAGATGATCCAAAAAAATGCCACAAATCACCTATGCAATGTGGCAAGGGTGAGCCTGTGGCTTCAGGTGCCTGGTGCTGAGTAAAGCCTGCAGGCAGCATTGCAATGCAATTGTACCATGAGCCAAAGGAAGCTGCTCAGGAGAAGTGAGGCCATTGCTTCACACTCTGCAAAACTCCTGAATTTTTTTAAGTACACAGGCTGTGGGAATGGTGAGGAGCTCCTGACAGAGCAGCTGGGAGGTCTAAGGGAGTTTACAACTGGCACAAGCTTTTTGGCTACGCATTTCTCACAAACGACACCAGAGGCCTCTGACAGCATGAGGGCCTCACCTTGGGAAGTTTTGCAGCAGTCAGACCTGCAGGAGTAGTGCCAAGTACAGACACAAGATCTTTTGGGAAGAATTTGGGACTGTAACTATGCATGGTATTAATGTGATCCTGTCCCCAAAGATGAGCTCTTCCAATGCAAGTTTGAGCTGAAACCCCAAAGAGACACGTTATCTTGACAAAGCTTTGATAAGAGCATTTTGAACCACTTGATTCCTACAAAACTTTAAAAAATCAGATTGGATTCTACAGTGCTTGGGTGTCTAATATCAAAATCAGGAATCTGGTAACCTGCATTACATTGACTTTCTTTTCTGATGTCAGCAGCAGTGGCTTGCCAAGCCTTGGTTTTCAGTCCTGCAAACTCACAACTGCAGTCTGGCTCCTTTTGCAAGTTGCAACAGAGTTCTCTGCTGGATTTTTAACTGTTAAAAATAGTTTAATTTGCAGCGAAGAGGGGAGATTAATTCCAGATCACTTCCAGTGAGAGCCTAAAACCAGGATTTTATTCACTCCTTTGAGTACTCCCAATCCACTCCCCCACTGGACCATATCTGCACAGGCTGCTGCACTTTTTTCTCGGTGGTGATCTGACAAGATGTGGATCTTGCTCTTGCTACAACCATGTCCCTTTTCTTGTCTTGTCCCCATCTCTGCCCCAAGAAAATACTGCAAAGCAGAACCAATGTGTTTCAGGGGTAAATGGGGTTGTGGGATGGGTGATGTTTTTTAATTTAATTTGTTTTTAGAAGGAAAGCAACAGGGTGCAATTGATTTGCAAACGTAGAAGAAAGCTGGGAGTGGGAGGACAATCAATACTGGGCTGGACTACTGCATTCCAATGGAGTGTCTGCATGGCAATGAGTCCAGAGAAAAGATTTCAATTAAGCAGCAAATTACTTGGTAACCAAAGACGTCTGCCACTTCAGCAAGATGCCAGACAGTGCAATACACTGATTTCTTCTCATTAACTGTAGACTGGATGAAGTATATGGAAATGGAAAATGTGTGTGGGAGGGGAGAAGCAATACAAACCTAATAAGCATCTAATAATCTTTAAGTGGAAAAAGATAATTAGAAACTGCAATTCCCCTGGCATTTGTTTTAAATAATGAGGTGGAAAAGCACAGACATCGGTGCTCATCTTTCCCCTAAATTCAATGTGAAAGCCTCTACTTGATATATTCACCCCACTTCCAGTGAGTGCATCTGTATTTCTTGGGTGCCATTTTCTGATCCTTTCTGCTTCAAAGCTGCAAATAAATTAATTTCATGGGCTCACTTCCCGCATGGAAATAAATATTTGGATAACTGAAGCTCAGAAAGCTCTGGGAGAGGATCACCCTCTCACAGCCCCACTGCTTTCTGCAGCTTCATGCTGCATCCCTGTGACCAGTCCCTGGAAGCACCTCTGGGGATGTGCTGAAACTTTCACACAAGGCTCCAGTGGCTTGATGCATGTTTTAAAATCTGTCTGGCTGCTGTGTGGCTTTACCTGGGAATGGTGAGTCCTGAGTTCTCTCCGGTTTGTTTGGTTACTAGACACTTTCCTGAAACTCGACTCCCCCTGGATTTAACAAGAAAAGGCAAGAAAGCAGTGCATGGGGAGCAGCCTTTCTAGAAGCAGGCAGCTGAGTCTGTTCTCTATCTTAGAAATAATGGCAGAAAACACCACAGGGAGCTGCAGAGAGGCTGATCCACCCCACTGCTTTAGGTAGATGGATTCTGTCTAGCAAAGCCCCAAAGTCTTCACTCTGGTTGTGACAGCTGAGCTTTGCAATGGCAGCTTAGCTCAGACAGCACCCAAAAAGTCTGACAGCTTCCTCTGTCTTCCAGGTCTGTCTGGACTAGTGCTGTGTTGCCTTGAGAGCTTTCTGGGATTTTCTCCATCCCTCAGTCCTTCCAGAACACCCTCCAAAGTCCCACAAGACTGTTCGACTCTTGGCTCACAGAGACAAGGAGAGGGGAATTGCCAAGGGATTCTAAAATCATTGGCAATAGAAGAGAATTGGAAATTTAGTGTGGGTTGTTGTGTTGCTCAGAGAGAAGATTTATTCTGTGAATAAACAAAGGGAGGCAAAGGCTGTAACAAACCCACCGAGGATGGAGTTTGCACTGGTGTAAGAGTTGTCTGAGCCGAGCTCTCGGCGCATTTTAATAGCAGTCAGACAGAAGCTTATCTTATTTATGCTGCTGTAATCCCTAGTGGATCTGGCTGAGAAAGTGCCATCAGGCAATCATCACAGCAGCTACAATGGGAAGGATCTCTTCAAAGGGTCGATGAACTAGCATAATCTTTTGTGATATTAATGCTGGCGTGTAAGCAGACACCAGCAAGCCCCCGGGAGGTCCAGCCACAAGCAGGATGTGAGCGTGGTGGAGATGAGCAGCCCAGCAGCTCAGGATTGCATCCCTTAAAACAGAGCAGTCAGGCCTTGCAGGACACCTATTGCTGGTTTTTCCCAGCCTATACAGACACTGTTTACTTTGTCTGCATCATTTTGTTTCAGCTAAACAGATCATATATTCTTATAAACAATTATTTGGTTTAGAAAGTGGCTCTTCTGCAGTCTGGATGTGTCTGTTCACTTGATTCCTGGCTTCCCAGTTCGCTGTTTCCTTCTCTTCCTCATCCCATTGGTGTGATCCTTGAGCAGTATTTTTGTACCTTTTTTTTTTTTGGCTGTGCCATGGTTGTCCATCTAATTAAGTCCAACATCAGAAAATGGCCTGTTGTGGCTGAATGCTGATACTGAGAAATACATTTTTCTTTTTCTTTTTTTTTTTTTCTTTTCAAAGAGGATTGCTGAAGGAATTTAATTAGCACAGGTCTTCTATTCCCTTGTCAAATAATTTAATTGTTAATCATTAATTCAGAGTGTAAAAAAATCATGTCTGGCAGCAGAAACAAACTGTTGCAAAACAAGTGTTTGCAAAGGAAATATCTCTCTGCAAAGTGTGGAAGGCTCAGGTCCCTGTGAAGATAAAGTGGTGCCACATCAGTGGCTCCAGAGAAGTGGAGTCTCTGCAGGCTGGGGAGATAGAAGATCCCTCACCCCTACCCTGTGCTCCTCAGCAAAGGTTTCTGAAGTGGCTTGTTTGGGGTTTTTTTGAATTTTATTTTTGAAACACATCAAGCCAGAAACCTTGGCAGGGATGTGTTGGGAATAGCGTTCAGGTGAGCTGCCTCACACGTTTGTCCTTCAGATGTGACGTGTTCTTTAAGAAGATATCCCAGGGGAGGGAAATATCCATCAGCTCTGAGGCAGGCTGAGGTGTGCAGAATAACTGCTTCCCCCATTTCCTTCGAAGCCAGGCTGGGGGACGTGGGAGAATTCATCAGTTTTGTTTTATTACTCCAGCAGGCTCTGAGAGGTGCAGCTGCACAGAGAACATCAGAGCACAGAAAGGCATTGTGCTGTCCATGATTAACAATGCAGCCCGGGGTAACTCTCTTCTTCCTCCTCCTGAACTCCCTCCCTGGGCACAGAGGTCCCTGAGAAGATCCTGGAGCTCAGCAGAGCCCAGATTGGATTCAGAGGATGCTGGGGCTGCTTGTCTCTCTTCTCCTCTGCAGCAGGAAGGACAGATTGTCCTGAAAATAAAAAGGGGCAGCTCTAAACTCTGCACCCAGACATTTATTTCTGATTGCACAACAACATGTTATCTGGAGGGGAATGCTGCCAGACCCTTGCTGGGAAGGCTTGGCAGAGACTGCAAGCAGACTTTTTATTTGAATGATTAGATTTACTATCAAAATTAATAGCACAATCAATATTGATATGCAATTCAATTAAATAGGATGAAACTCATTGCCTGCCTGTTTTTCTCCATCACCTTGTCTGAATTTCTGGCCTGCAGCATTAGAGGTGGAAAGGAGATGATGGGATAGTAGAGGTATGTGGGAGAAGAGAGCCCCAATACAGAATTTTTGGCCTATCCTGGTGCTGAGTAGAAGGAGCTGTGAGTGTTACAGATGTGCTGGTTTCACGGTGGTGATCTCAATCCCTTGGTCATGCTCAGCTGATGGTGTGTTACAGCCCCTGGCGTGTGGGTGTGGGGTGTACTCGGGGGAATTTTAAAGTTAATTCTCACAGGTGGGAAGGGAATTTGGACATGGTTGTTTTCTTAATTCAGTTGAGTGCTTATGCAGGATAGGCAGGGAGCAGGCCTGGATACAGGAACAGGATAGGAAAGTGGATGTGTGTAGTGAGACTGGAGAAATATGGAAATTGAGAACCTGTGGAGAGATTTCACTCTGAGAAAGAAATGGGCAATGAGCTATTATGTGTCTCCATTAGTGGCAGGAGGATGGGGACAGGACAGAAAGAGCAGACTTGTTAAATGTTTCTGCCCTGGATGGCTGTGCTCTGTTGCTGTGAGCTCTTTAAACCACTTCCAGCTCTTGCACCAGAAGTAACTGCATTGCAGTAGTCACAGGATGTAATCAGTTAAAGTTTTAACCCACAGGATCCCAAAACACTCTCAAAGGTCCCTCACCACCCCTGTTGTCACTGGTCCCTGTGGCTGTACCTGAGGAGAGGAGCTGGGAGTCACTTTTTCATGAACCTCAGGGCATTAACCCTCTGTGATCATTCCCATCCAGGGAAAGCTGTAACAACTTCACTGGAGTGAGAAAAATCTCTTCAGACTGCAGCATTCTGGTGTCTCTGCTCCACTGCCACGTTCCTGCAGCCCATGGCTCCTATGCCATATGGCAAAACACTCTGTCCAGAACTATAAACCATCCCAATTACACTGATTAACTCTATGGAAAGACACCAATACTTGGAACATTTGCTGACGCTGCCTGGACAGAGCAGTAAGAAAATAATAAATGACTAGACAATTGGCTGGGGGGAGGAGAAATCTGCATGTTGTATATAGTTGGGAATAGCACAGGAAGACCAATAAATTGTATGGGAATAATGCTCAGTTTTGTGCTGGGTCTCTGGTCCTCACAAGGATTGTTGTTGTGCAGTCGCTCTTGCTTATCCCAAGAAGTGTTAGTGCTAATCACATACTAATGCTACAGGCATTATCTCTAGTGACTTTCTCAACTATTCCCTCTTCCAGAAACATCTACAGCTCTTGGAGACCAAGCAGGGACTTGCTGGAGAGGTGTGATCCTAAGCCTCTGAGACAGGTCTGAAAACAGTTCAAACAACAGAGAAGCACAAGTCAAAACTCAGGTTTTAACCACTTGTGAGATAAATCCAGCAAACACCAGCATTGACTCTCACCTGTGCCTATGCTGAGAGGTTTACAAAAAAAACCAAAGTTATAATTGCTTTTTGTTTTTTGTTGAAAAACAAAGGGGAAAACATCCTTGCAAAGACAAAAGCATGTGTCTGCAGCTTCACACACTCACACTGCATATTCCTTTTAAAGTCAGGAGGGCCAGTCAGATATTCAAAGTCGTGCATAAACAGCTCTCCTGAAGGCAGTAAATAAAGGGGGAAAACGTCTTAACAAGATGAAACTTCATAATCTAGGTAAGAATATTCTCTTTGCTGATGTGCTCCTGATTTGGTGTTTGGATGGAGAGCTGCAATGGGAACCTCAATTGACGTCAGAGGTTTTTAGATCACAGACCAGACAAGTGTCAGAGAATTACGAGAAATCGTGGGTGCTCTTCTATCTATAGCTCTGCAGTCGCGCTCTCGGGCGCGTTTCCATCAGTTCAAATAGCTCGCTACGGCAGCTCTTGAAAAATTAGTTTTAGTTTAAGGATTTATGCTGCTCATTAAGATCGGGTAAGGAAATTGTAACCTTTTTTTTTTTGCTAAATCAGAAGTATGAATAGAATTCTTTCAAGAGATATGACATGTAGTACAGAGTGGTGGTGGATTTTATCTTCTGAGACAGAACTTTATGCTGCAGATCCTTTGAAGAGGTCTCCTGAGCTAACCTGTGTAACCTACCTACAAAACTGAGGGTCCTGTGGTAAAACTGGGGCTCTCTGATGGAATCTGTGCTGTGTAAAGTGAGTTGTGTGGTGAGAGCACTCATGTTGGTATTTTCTGATGGAATTGATCATTGTCATTGCAAGACAAATACCCTGCTGGACTTGAATGTGCCCTCTGTGATGCCTGGTGTAATTCATCAGTTTATTCATGAGTAATAATGAAGTGTAACTTCTGGAATGAATGGCTGAGCCCTGGGTCCCCTGCCCAGGAGGGAGTTTCTCCTCCTTACTCCAGGTGCCCTTTGACTTTGTTTTGTCAGAGAACTGAAGAAACCAAACTCCATCTTTTCAGCCCTGGTGCAGGAGAGCAAGTTGTGTTTGATGAGGCTGCTGCTTTGTCAGCCACACTGCTGGGAGATGATTTCAAAGTCCCCATCTCTATGTCAGGGTGTGATGGATGGGGCTGGAAGCTGGGCAATGTTTGCAATTCCCAGGTCCATGGGATGGCAGGAGAGGTGGGATACACACATTTTGGGTTGTAAATGAGATCTTGGGAGAGCTGGTGCAGGAAAGAATTCTGTGTTGTGTGTGGGTGTGCCAGCAGCTGTTCCCCTGATCAGCAGTGCTTCCAGAGGGTGAAAGCAGTGGGAGCAGAGACAGGATTGTAAACATGCCCCTCAGAAAGTCACTTTGTGAATACAGGCTGCGGACAAAATTCCCTCACCCAGCAAGCCGGAGGTTCTCCACTCCTCACTGGGGTAATAATACCTGTGGTGAACATGTTCTGCTGTAATGGGGGACTGAACCAACATTGCACAGGCACCGTTGGCACCAGCAGGGACATTTGGAGCTAAGGCTTTTTTAAAGGGTGCTGATAACAGCTGGCCCTTGCAAGCTTTCAGGTTTTGTAACTCCCCCGTGAAAGAGAGAGGAGGGGTCTCTGCTCGAGGCTTTATACAATGCATCTTTTCATGGGCATCAGCTGAAACAAAAGAATAAAAACAAAATTGGAAGAAATCAAGTAAAGGCGAGAAAAACATGATTTTGTTTGGCTTTCCTGCAGGATTCCTGGCTCAGCTGCGTTTTGCTGCTGAGCCAGACTGATCCACCCCTGATCCCCCTTGCACTGCTGTTTAATTGATTTGTGCGTTTGCTCCGGCCCTGCCGGGGCTGGGCTCGGGATTTGCATTCTGGGCGAGTGGTCGCAGGCGCCGCTGGCAGGGCGAGGGGAGCTGCTGTCGGCGGCTCTGCTCTGAAGGCAGCCCGGGATGATTGATGGCACTGCAAGCCCTGCTGTTCCAGCCATGCGACACTCCTGGGCTTGGCAGCCCCCAGGTGCTCTGTTCCCTCTTCACTCACCCACAGTGAGGCACTGATAAACACAAGAGGGTTCCCTGCCTGGCTGCTAAGGCACTTGGATGTTTTGTCCTTTTTTTTCCCCTTTATTTTGTTTTATTTCTAGCAGGCTGTGAGCCTCAATGGAAGAGTGAAGGGGGAGAAATCAAAAGGAAAGCAGGGGTGCTAAAGTGTTTTCTTGTGTTTTGCCCTCCTTCTCAAAATCTAAATTTTGTGAGGTTTGGTAAATTAAGATTTCTCCTGCTCTTTTTGCTGGCACTTATACCCAGCAGAGATGTATTTACAGGTGCCCAAGTACCAGGCAGATGTGGTGCAGTCCCCAGATCAGCAGCTCACCGTGGTGCACTGTATGGATGAACTAATTGTCTCCATAAAGGGCAAAGCTCAGCTCCTGTCAACAATGGGTGCATCTGCCTCCATATTTCTGTTCTCTGCAGGCCCCCTCTGGGCTTTGCTGAGGGGAGGACAAATATTGTATTTCTGGATTTTTTCAGTTTTTGTGCATTAATCTCTTGAAGCATCAGAGAGATTTAAGAGCAGCTTGGAGGTGTGTATGGGATCGATAGCACCAGATCAGCTGGGCTGTATCAGCACTTTCCCAAGAGGGGAAGGGAACTCATAACTTTTTGCCCCAATCTTGGCTAAGAAATCCCAATGCAAACCACCTCCTTTGGAGGGAAATGGTTTCTGTGCTGTCTGCCTTTGTAAACACAAATGTGAATTGTTTGGATACTTTGGAGGAAAGGGTGAGAGAAATCGGTGAATTTTCTGTCTCTTTAAAGGGTACTGACCTGTTGACTTACCAATAGTTTTTTTATGCTGGTACAATGCAAAAGTTGCTCTTCCCTGGGCTGTGCAAGTAGGTCTGGAAGTCAGCAGCCAGTCTGGTGTTGAGTTTTCTGGTCATGGCTGCTGCTGATCCTTCCAGTGCCTTGCGGGAAGAATTCCTACTTCTCTCACTCCTTCCTTTTTTCTTCACGTATCCCAAGCTGATGTTGGCTTTTGGTGTGTTGTTGGTTTGGGTTTTTGTCATTTTGTTGTATTTTTTTTCCAAACTAAAGTTATCAAATGTTCTTGGAATTACTTTTCTTGTCCCTCAAAAAATTGAATCAAACCGTGGTGGGAAGAGTGTGCTGGAATGACATTTTTAGCTTTTGAAAGCTTATGATGAATCTTTTCTCTTGGAAGGTTTGAGGTGCACAGGTGTAACCATAGTTCATAAACCAAATAATTTTACTCTTGCTGATAGAACAAGGTCAGTAGAAACATGTCATGTAATGAGAGCAAAAGGGTAATTTACTGAAAATAGTGAAACCCTAATTTAATGTGCCACAACAGTGAGAGCTGATACAGGCAAATAAACCAGATGGAAGTCATAATTTGTAAACAGCCTATCTGTTGTCTTAACACTGATCACTCTGGGATCTCAGAAAAGCTCCAGGTTATGGAAAATAAGCAAGTGAGAATAGGTGATGTGATTTGACATAATTAAATGTTGTGAATTAGTGTGTTTTTTTTTTTTTAAGCATGATTTATTTTTATAAGACCCTTGTCTTTCATCAGTACCTAAATAGCAATTCTATTCATTAAGTGGTCTGACACCTTGTTTTGACACTGGATTTTGGAGAGTCCTTTTAAGCTGCATGCTGGGGTGAAATGAGAACAGGCCTATCTGCTGGTTTCCTATTGCAGATGAATGATTGCTGCTTGGTGCTGGGATAATAAAGTAATTTAATTTTGGACATTGATTAACTTCTTAATTTGGATGTCGAGATCCTTTTCTATTCAGGTCAGCTCATGAGGGTTTGGTGAGATGACTTTCTTAAGCTCACAAGGGATGTTTGCCCAGGACCAGGGGAGCTGCCCCGTGCTGTTGCTTTCCTTTCTGGCTGGAATCACTTGGTCAGCAGCAGAGTGAACTTCCTGAGCCTTTTCTGTGCTGTTAAACCTGGGACACTCTGAGTCAGAGGGCTGCTGACCTGCTTCATACCTAAGGGTCTCCAACACCTCTTATGGGAGAAGGAGAATAAGAATTCCCATGCCTAAATTGTTGGTTTTGAAGGAAGTCTCTGTAGTGCCTTTGCATGTAAGGGCAGGATCTGACCATTCCCTCCAATCTCGAGCTCTTTTCAGAAGCATCAGCTCTCAGGTATTTGAACAATAAATCTGAGTTCTGCCAGTGGGACTTGCTGCAGTCTGGGGCAAGGTTCAGAGCAAGCCAAGGTGGACAGCCAGTCTGCATCACCTAAAATCTGCACAGCACCAGTGCCTCAGACACAAGGGTATTTTATTAGCCCATGTGAGAAACTGCAGTATTGGTTGTAATGGTTTTGATAAGCAAGTTGGTTATTTAGGGTTTTCCTGCTCTTTGTAGCCAGCCTAAGGTGGGGGGAAAAGAATGGGTTTTTTTACAGACATTTGTGGACCCTATCTTCTGCTCTGAACCATCCACAGGGCAGGTCTGGAGTTGCTTAAGGCAGCTGTTTGGCTAAGAAGAAGGTTAATATTAGACTGTCAGAAAATGTTTTATGTGATTTTCATTGATTTGTCTTAAATGCAAGAGTCAGGATGGATGGACCAAAGTTCCTGCAGAAGGCAGGGTCCCAGACATTTTGTGCTTCTACTGCAATGACACCAAATTAATCTTTCTTTACAGAATGATTTATAAGGGTTTCTAGAATTGTCTACATGGTCACATTTTCAAACCTTGGCTCTGTAACCCTTTTAGTGGGGTCTCTAATGGGGCTATTAAAGGTTGCAGACCAAAGCAGCTAAAGAGTATCCTTAGAACCATCTGGTCCAAGGCTTGCTAAATCACTTTTATTTCATGGAGATGAGGGACTCTGCAGAGGCACAACAGGTCATAAGGCACAACTTCTAGTGGATTTTAGTACACACAGCAAATATTCTGTGACTATTGACAATATCTGCTACATCATTTACCTTGTGGCTCTGGAAGTCTCGGGTTAGGGCTTCACTCTGTAATGTTACCTCTCCCTACAGAGCTATAGCAGGAGCCTTAGAGATAGTGCAGGTTATTCTTCTCATTCTTGGTATTTTCAAGGAGATGAAACCAGCAGCTCTCCAATCATCCCCTTTACTTGCCAAGACTATTTTAGAAGAAGGTTTGTTCGTGGTTTTTTTTTTTTTTTCCTCCCCACGAAGTTGAGGCTTCATATTCACAGTGGCACCTTCTTATTATTTTAAAAACTGCCAATGAAGAGCTCTGTTACTGACAGGAGGGAATATAAACATGCCAGTTGGAGCAATCCAATAGGGACTGAGGCTGGCAGCAACTTTTAGCCTGTGACTCACTTGGAGCAGTTGCCTGGAATCACTCCTGCTAGCTGACAGATTGTCGTTCAGAAGGGGCCAACCCTGATCTTGAGTCACGAAGGTCGTGCTGCTGATTCCTGATATGAGGACCAAAATCAGGCCCAGAGGTTTTCAAAGCCTCACAGGACAGTGTCCATTTGGGTAAGGGGTCAGTTCTAGGGCACCTTTTCTCTCCTAATTTGACAAGGTGCATTCTTACCTCCAGCTTACGCAGTGGTGTTTCTGGACCATTACAGCTATGAGAATTCAATGGTACCACAGAAAGTCCAGGCAAGATCATCACAGGATAAGGGAGCATTTTGTTCTGCATGAAGGAATTCACAGCTGAACACTCAGGTGTGTAGTTAGACTTTGGGAGAATGATTGATTGTAAATGTCTCCACAGATATAAACAGGACATCTGGAAATCCCTGTGTCCAATATTGCCCCAAACTTTCCAATCTATTTTAAAGAACTAGCACTTTGCTTTATCTAAATACCTGTAAGGAAAGCTTGGTCAAACAAGCTGTCCTCATCTCCCAGCCCAGTTCCCATCCCTGCTCAGGTTCCCAGTAAAAGCCTGAGTCACAGCTAAGTGACTGCAGTCTGAGGAGGCAGGTAGCAGGATGGGAAGTGCTCTTCCATAAAGAAAGGCATGTCAGAATAAGCCACACATCACAAATTCCTTCTAAAACACCCCAACTGGAACAGAAACAAATATTATATTGGCAGTACCATAATGTTTGCATTCACACACCAGCTGCTACTCTTTCCCATGGGGTCTTGTTTTTTAAATGGTTGGTGGAGGATATTTCTCTTAAGCAACAAATCTAGCCTTATTTTCTATATTGGCTTATTTTCCTATATTGGCTGTATATAATTGTCCTTGGAGCGTTAGATTTTTTTTTTAATATATATTTGTGTGGTATATATGCTAACATACAATAGATTCTCTTTGACAGGCTGACAATAAAGCATGGTGCACTCTGTAATTTAAAGCAATGCATACTTCTCTTATGGATTATTGGATTATCAGCTTTGGGTTTGTTAAACATCATGTATGACTGAGTACAGGAGTAATTGGCACACTAAATTTATGAGTGACTGTTAATTAATAAACTTCTCTTACTGAACTGAAATAGCAAAGCTATTCCTGGACTAGAAAGGTTGTTAAATTTTTGGCCTGTAAAAATTGAATATGTAACACAAAGCGGGAGAGAAAAGAAGAAAAACATTGCGTAGAGTCAGTTCTGAGCAGGAATTACTGATTGCTTTTTTGTTTTGTTTTTTTTTTTTTTTTTTTTTTTTTTAATGTATTTAAAATGTTATTGCAGTATATAAACCAATTTGATTTCATCCTTTCCCTACAACTGAGGTAAAGCATTTTCAAATATTCTTAAATGTTGATTTTGGGGAAATTAAAGTTCCAGAAATACCTTTTGGATGCAATATGATGTAATACCACATATATCTGTGTATAATCTATAACATTATGAACCTTTGCATTAGAATCTGAAGTGACTGGTTTGCCAGGGGTTTGAATTGCCCATGACTGTGATGGGTGTGCTGGGAACCTGTCAGTGCTCACACGTGTGGTGTGATGAAGCACAAGTGTGAGCAGGATCTGCAGGACGGGTGTGCATCAATTTCCCTGTTCTGGCACTTCAGAGGCTTCAGTACCAGGGACATAGCAAATGCAAGCCTGGAAATACTCTTTATTTTCAGTAATGTGATTTTCCTTTTGCTTTCTGATGTTTGTGTTGTTCAGTCTTGTTTGTTTTGTTTGTTTTTTTAACCCAATGCTTCCCCACTGTTGAACTAAGAGTTTATTGCACATCCATTTGCTCCCTGTCAGCCCATCCCACTGTGTCGTGCAGGGCTGCAATACACTTGTGACTAAGATGAGAAAGGATGGCTCTGAAGTGTTGGTTGTAGGGCACTGCTTCTCAGAGATGATTTTAGTTATTTCTAGAACTCTTGTTTTACTTAACATAAGCATTTACTGCCTTGAGTTCGTGAGACAATCTTGCTGTCTCTGAATTTCTGTGGAATTACAGGAACAAATGAACATATTCCATTTTTTTATACCTAGAAAGACTTTTGTGTTCAAAAGGAAAGAGATTTTAGCTCAAAGTCTGGCCAGTATTGGCAGGTCTACTACTGTGATTCATAAAATAATGAGTATTATGCCAGTGATTTTATGCAAATAACGCCTGTGTTTTCACATTAAACTACGAGATGAGACTTTGGCAAAACACAGAAGTAAGAGCCATGCAACTGAATTGAAGGCTGAGACTGATGAGCAAGTTCAGGTCATGAAAGAGGGTTTTATTCTCCAATTGCCTACGTCTGTTGTCTCTCATTTGCTACAGCAGGCTGCATTTTTCATTGACATATAGAAGCTTCTACCATCCGAATTTTTTGTCCATTTAATAAAAGCATTGCAAGGATAGATGGACAAGAAGCAATTCTTTAAGACTAAAGATGTTCCCTCTAGCTTAGCCTTAATGAGAAACTGAACACATCTAAATCAGAGTCAAAATACAGCTGGGTGATAATGGGCACAATTGGAAAAAGCTCCCCCCACCCACTTTGGCTTTCATTTAGATTCTGCAAAGAAAGAATATTTAAAACAGCATGAAAGAGAAAAAAATAAATTGGGAAGGAAGGAGATTATTCTTTGCTTTCGGTGATTTTAAACACAGCCAGCTAAGGACAGAGGGCGAGCCCTCAGAGGCAGGCAGTGGAAGCATCCCACGGAACTCACCTGCAATCTGAGGATGGGGAGGGGGCGAGGTGGGAATATTTACCCGGGCAAATTCAAGTGCAGCATTGCCAGCCGCCACTAGCTGTCACTTTACAAGCAGCCGGGCTCGGTGTTTTCAGCACTGCGGTTAGCGAGATTGCGGTGCTAATTAAACGGAGTAACTCCCCGAGCCGCGGAACGTCCCGAGCCCGGGGCTGGGCGACAGCGAGCCCGGGGCACCGAGGGGAGGCAAAGGGCAGCTCGGGGCCCACCGCCGTGCCCAGGGGCTGTGCCCCGAGCTGGGCTGGGCACGGTGCTCCTCGCGTAAAGCCGAGCCTTACCTGAAGAAAACGATCGTCTCCCACACGTAGACTCCGAGCGCGTTGACGTTGCACATTTTTCCAGCTCTCGCTGTTGTGTTTTTGTTTTTTTTTTTTTTTGTACTCCGTGAGGGGTGGGCCGGTGGGGTTGGCCAATAAAGTAAGCGGGCACTTGGGGAGAGCGGAGCAGCCCCGGCACGAGCGGGCGGCCGCGCTCAGCACCGCGGACAGCGGCGGGCGGGCTGAGCCCGGACAGCGCCCGCTGCGCGCCCGCTCAGCACCGCGGACAGCGGCGCCGCCGCCTGCGCTCGGCCCTCCTCCGCCGGGGCCGCCACTGCAGCGCCGCTCGGGGCCGGGGCTCCGGGCTGCCCGCACGGAACCCTCCCTTCAGCGGGATGTCGCTCCGGACATCAGGCTGGCGACAGCGGCGGACGCAGCGGGTGTAGGTTTGCCATCAGGGTGCTGGCGGTGAGGTGGGAGCGGGGGGGACGACGACCCTCAACAACCCAGGGCTTAATCTCCGCTGCTGGCCGGGGTGTCTTCCTAATTACATCCACAGGAATTTGTCCGTGTGGAGCCGCGCTGCAGTCCCGGTTGTGTCGCTTTCCAGACCGCCGTTTGGCTGCTGTTGATTCCTGCTTCCTGGGCTATTTTCCTCCCGAATAAGTTATTGCTGCTGTAGGGAAGGTGTCCCATTGCTCAGGGCTAGAGCAGAGGGGAGCGAAGGGGAAGTTTCTTGGGAAGCACTTCCATTGTGCTCGGAAAGAAAGTGGCTCAGTGTCCTCCTAATGCATCGCATCTCCCCTCTGCCCTCTCTCCCCTGCTAGGACTCGCCAGATCTTGGGAGTTTCTTGCTGCATTAATTTACTAAACTAAAAAAAAAAAAAAAAAGAAAAGAAAAAAAGGAAAAAAAAGGAGGGGGAGGTGGAGAGAGGGAAGGCAGAGGGGAGGGGGTAACTCAGCCTCTCCACCATCCCAAGGCCCTCCTCTTAGCTGTGCTCATTGGTCTCGGGGCTGAAAAAACTACTCTAGGACGTGGTTGGATAAACGCATGTTGTTCAGCAGAGGCCGTTAACCTTTAAAGCGCTGATACATTTTGGTTTATTTCAAAATTTTTAACCCGAATTGGTGTCTTTTTAAGAAGTCTCTGAAATTGTCTCCCTTGACAGGGCAAGCGAAACGTGCCTTAAATCTCCATCTCGTGGAAGATCTGCTTGGCTGCCAGCTGAGATGTGTTGCTCTTGGCTTTTAAGGAACATCTCTGTGTTGTGATTCTTTTGTTGTTTAGCTTTGATTTATCATTTTTTTCCTTTTTCTCTTTGTTTTATTTGATTGGTTTTTTTTGGTCTTTTGCATTTGTTTTTTCAAAGAGCTTTGGCAAACACCAGAGCCATCAAGGCCAGGGAAGGTAAGGAGCATTCAGTAGTTTCTGGTCACAGCTCCAGCTGTGCTCGCAGGGTGCTGAGCTGGTGGTCGGGTGGGGAGGATTGGGCTCCTTGGTCACTTTGTCAGTGTCACTCTGCTCGGCTTCTCATCAACTTCTGAGAATTGAAAAACTTAGCTCTCCTAAATAATCCAGGATTTTTTTTCTTCTCTATTGTCCCACTGTATTATTCTTCTTTAAGTTCTGTTTTGTTTACTTGTCTTGTGCTTTGCAAAACTCCCCACGGCAAAGATTTGCTTTTAACCCCTGTTGAGCTGTCTTTAATCTGTTCAAGGACTCTTCCTATCCCACGCTGAAGGCTGGAGGATGAGTGCTTTCTCCACCACTATTGTAGCCCCCCGATGTTTTTCTTCTCCTTTTGAGTTGCATCTCAAAGGACTTTACTGCCATGCTAGAAATTCACCTGATGTTTTTGATTTTATGGTTTTTCTGGTTTATTGTTTTGTTTTGTTTTGTTTTAAAGCAGTATGTTTATGTAGTGAAGCAGACAGAAATATCCTTTGGGTCACCATTCAGAAGAAAAGAAAGACCTGCTTGGCTTCTAGCCACTGGTACAGAGGGAATTTAATCGGATTTACTCCAGCTCCTGGGTCTCGGTGTCTGGATAGATTAATAACAGGCTCTGATTTCACCTCATGGAGATTCCTGGGGACGTGATTCCATTCAGCATTCCCTGCCTGCTGCTTGCTGGCTCCTCGCTGTCCCTTCTCTCCTGACATTTATCCCCACATGGATGAGCCTCTGTCGCTGTGCTTTTCCAGCCCCCTGTGCGCTGACAGACCAGAGGAGGAGCTCCAGACTGAGAGTGTTAACAGGACCCACACAGCAGGAAAGAAATGGTCTTTCCCTGGCTTTTTTACTGGGAAGCAGTACAAAGAGCAGGAAGCAGAATCATCTCTTGGCATCTGTGGGTTAATTGTAGAGGCTGTCATCCTTCTTGTTCCCTTAGAAATGGAAATGGGCTCTGTAGGAGATAGCAATGTCTCATGTGGTATTTCCCTTGCTTGCAAGTTTGATCTTTATACCAGAGGAATCTGGGCTTGTTTCCTCTTGTCTCCACTTGCTGTCCTTGCACTCTCTTGGGCCAGGGGAGCAGGGGAGCTGTGCTTAAGCTCAAAAAAGCAGATAAATCTGTGTGTTTATAGGATAAACTTGGCTGTTACTGTTGAAGGGTCTTAAAACTGCTTTTCCCAGGGAAAGAACTTCTCTGCTTTGCTGTCATCTCTCCTAGTGGTGATGCTGACCAGGGGGCCCAAGGACTCTTCAGCTGATATTCAAATATTTCTTCTTACTGGAGAGAAACTGGAGCATTTGACATTTGGAGAAATGGAGGAAAAAACAGGTTGCAACAGAGACTTGGAGCAGGTCTAGGCATTGAGGTGATTTAGACGAGGGAGTAAAAAATAAATGTGAATTTAAGGATATAAGTTTTGCCTGTCTTATCAGGATGACACCAAAGGTACTCACACAATCTGCTTTACATTTTTGTCTATGCTGTACTATCTCCCTCTTAGCTGCTTGCCTTGGTACAGTGCCCTGTACTGTGCTATGTGAGCGTGTCAGGCCTTGACCAGGATGATTTCAGGTCCTTGGAATTCACATCCTCTGATTTAACCCTGGTGATTCCAGAAACAGCCTCACTGACCCCATCTGTACTTTCTCTGTTCTGTAGTTCCTCATGTTCTTTCATCTATAGATATCTGTGATGAAGTTTCCCAAATTTGTTCTGTACCATGCCAGATATTTAGATTTTCTTCTGTTCTCCAAGAAGTTTAGGGCAGATAAACTGGAAATAGGCCTGGAGATTGAATGATGTCTGCAATCAATTTTATCACTGTTGCTTTAAGTCACCCTTGTCATCAGGTACTTCTCTCCCTGGGTCTGTCCTGGCTTCCTCTTAGATCAGGTTTTAGCTCTCTGCTTGGTTTTGTTGCAGTGGTTTATGATTTATTTTTTAGGGGAATGGTTCACTTGCCAGGTCTGCTGCTTTTTAAGCAGAGTCCAAATGGTTTTGAAAGACATTCGTCTTTCTCTGGTGGCACTTGTACAAATTACAGAGTTAAAGATAACTTATCATTATGTCAAATGAGGCTCTTAAAATTAGAATTACCTGCTGTGTGTTCATCTTGTTCTTGTTTTTAGTTTCAAAGTAGACGAGTCTTGTAAAACTTGCTTGTAGGTGAAATTGTCTGGGAAGATTCTCTGTCATCTTCTCTCTGGGCTGTGAGTGATGGATTCTCTTCAGTAGAAGACACCACAAAGATAATGGTTTTAATTTGGTTTTCAGCACTGAACTAAAACTTGGGGACATCTGCTGGGAAGGGTGTGCATGATAAAAGTCAAGGAATATCTGTTTTTCCTTTATGTGGCTCCTCCCTGATCCTTTCCCTTTGAACAATGCACGTGGAATTCTTCTCTTTGAAGAAAACTATTCTTCCTGGTAGGCTGTGGCTTCATTTTGCTTTTGATAGAATAGAACTGCTTAAAGACAAGGAGAGCACAGAAGGCCTTGGAAATCACTTTGTAATGAGGTGACCATGCTGTCTATGCTGAGAATTAACCTAAAGATTCATTCACAACTGCAAGTTGATTTCATTCCTGATCTCTTTTCCATCTCTGGATTTTATAGCAGGTAGAGTCATTTTAGTCTCCTCTTGCTTTTTAGAATTCAAAATCTGATAATAAATTCATCCTGGTGATAAACTCCTTCAAGTTGACCATGCACTGCCTTCCTTCCCCACATAAATGACAGAATTTTTGGTGAAGAGGTGACCAGCACAGCAGTAAAGTACACTCAGCATTATCTTGGGAATACTAAATCCATTATTGTCAGTTTGTTCTTTGGAGAACGGCTAACGAGGAAACCGTGCCCCAAGAACTTGGATTCTGCTTCCCAAGGCAGAGATTCAAATTGCTACAGCAGCAGTACTTGCCTTTTTGACACTGAACAAATGAAAAACAAATTTTAAATTAAAGTTAAGTTCACAGAATTTTACAAGGTTCTATAAAGTAATTTGCTATTCAGCTAATTTCCATGTCGAGTAAGCTATTTCTATGCAAGATGGTTCACGTAAATGCAATTTTCTTAGAAACTTGAGAACCTGGAATTCTTTTTCTTTTTTTTTTTTTTTTTTTTTTTTTTTTTTTTTTAAGAAATTAATTGCTGGTAAAATAACACCATAAAGTGTTTCTGCAATAAAGTGCAGAAAACGATTCTTTACTTAAAAGATGTAGAGATGAAAGAATTCACTGGAACTAATGCAAAGGTCCATCTTCCTCTACCTTTGGAAGTATCCATAGTCTAAAAATACTTTTAGAATGGAACACTGATGAAAAGTTTGATAAATTCTCTTTTGATATGCATTGGTTCTTTGGAAAACAACCGCTGGTGTCATGTCTGGGAAATTCAGCAGCCCAGGACCGGAAGGCTGCAAGGGATGGAGGTGATGGATTTGTGGTGTAAGTGATTGATATTTTTGACTGAAATTCAGAACAAATATCTCTGTTTGATGGCCTATTACCCCACATGTTTTTAAAATTACAGGTCTAACTATATTTGAGGTTCAGCCCTACAACTTCATCTGCAGACAGAGCTGTTCCATGGATTGTCCTTGACCTTCCCACTCCTGGGCACTTTATTTCTTGACAAGTAGAGTAGGAACTGATTTCTCATCATTGGAAACATGGCCCCCACGATCCTGGTGACATCCAACCTGTGATCACAGACTCTCTGGAAGGGCAGTGCAGCCCTGGGCTAGGATAACTTCATGACACACTAATCATTTGCAGGAGGCCAAGCAAAGATCTCGCTTTGTGCAACATGATTTGAATGTGTGTTTGTCCTCCCATGTCCAGCCTAAGGCAGTAATCCCTGAGGAAGAGGAAATAACAAAGAATGGATGGTTGTTTCCTCCTAGGAGTGCTGAGTTATTAACAAATTTCCATGTCTCATATGTCACATAATGACACTTGAGCTGTGAGTAGTCTTGCTGAGTATCACAGGCTTGTCATGGTTACAATTTATGTACATTACCTGTCTTGCAGTAAGAAAGCAGCAAGGACCTTGTAGCCCTACAAAAATCACACTGCCAGAATTACAGTGCAATCCTAAAAGAAAATTACGCTCCCACTAGAAGCTTGCAGGATTTAGGTTAATTATTTCTGACCTGTACAGAACAATTACCAGGCGATTCTTGAAAATCCAGAAGTACTATTTCTTTCAAAAATCTTGACCAACAAAACTTTTTTTGGTTACATTACTGTGTGAATGAAAAGAAGCCAAAGCTACTTTTACAGCCAGTCTTGTGAGAACTTGTTGGAAGTTGTTGGAAATATTCTGCAATTGTTGGAAATATTCTCTTAGCTCTCAGTGTTGTGAAGCCCATTGTTCCTGCCTTAGCTGCCCTCAAATGCTGCGGGAAATTGAACTTTTCTACCCTTTATCTTGCTTTTAAATGAAAAAACCCCTATATTTATTTTGTTGTGAGCAGGCACCAGGTTTTGCAGAGGTATAGAAGGATTCAGAGCAGACCTAGAGTTATTCACATTACCCTCTTCATTCCTGTTGTCTTGGAATAAAAACAAGCAAAACAATAATCACTCAATTAAAAAACCCCACACCTCTCAAAAAAAAAAAAAAAGCCCCAGATCAAAAAGATATAGGAGGATAAAGAGGGAAATAAATGGAAACAAATACATGAAACACTTTCATTGCTTCACTCATCTTGTGAATTCGATAGAGTATGTGTGGGAAACACCAGAAGTGGAACCTTTTAGAGGAAAAGTTTGACTGCAAATGACAGACTTGGAAAGGAAATTGAGAAACAACCAGCGATGCTGAAGTGGCCCCTCATTGTTCAAATGCTTAGATACAGAAGCATCCTCTCATATGCCCTAATTCACTCACAGGACCAAGCAGGAAAATTTATCTTCTGGAGTGAAAGAAATAATCTGCATTTTTTAAATTACTATTATTATTTTTAAGCTTTTGGCAATAGAAATATTTGTATGTGAGACATCTAAAGAATAAAAAGAATCCTTGTAGGATCCCTCCTCTTTTAGACATTGCAAAGGGGTTGATCCTCCATCTGTTTTTGGCTTTGAGGGAGAAGTATGTTCCATTGCCATCCAAAGCAATTCTGCCATCCCTAGTGGGGTAAGTAGGGATTTTGAGAGGTCATTAGGCAAAGGATTTATTACCCAGATTTATTTTATTTTATTGTTTAAAACTGTGACCCTGTGGACTCGCAGAAATTTCCCTGAGCATCTCTGACTTGGGTGACTTGTTTGGTCTTCACAAAAGTATCTTGTTTCTGCCCCTGTATTCCAGGCAGAGAGCGCTGGTGTAGGGCTGGGTTAGTAAGGACACCTCTGCACTAGATTTACTGATAACTGTTTCTGGAAGTCCTAGAAGGAGGTGAAAGGTGCCATTTGAAAATCTCAGCCTGGCTGTGTGAGTTGAGATGCTTACCTCACCTAAAATCCTTGCCTCAGGTGCACTATCTCAAGCCTCAGGTGAAAGAGAACAGAGAATTGAACACATTTGCTAAGTTGCTTGTTATTGCCTTGGGCTACACGTTTCTTTGCAGCTTGTTGAGCTAAACCCTGTGACAGGTACAAGGCCTTTTTCATGCCCTCCCTCAGCTCAGTGTTCGCCCAGGGCTTGGACAAAATTCCCCACCTGCCACCCCCAGGGGGGCTGCGAAGTTTGTTCAGTGAACTCTGATTCCAACCTTTGGTCTGATACAACTGATTATTCACCAGCTGGAGAAGGGGATTAGCATGGGCCACTCACTGGGTTCAGCAAAGGGAATCTGGGAGCTCTCAACACTGACTTATCCTCTGCCAAATATGAATGGAGGGAATGTTCCTCTGTGGTCAAGCTCTGCTTGATCACAGCACTTGACACAGCTCCTCCTCTAAATGACTGCCACCATTGAATGGTATTCCCTGATTTTCCTAAGATACTAATGATTAACTTCCTCTTGCACAGCGAGTGTTCTTACAGGTGCATGTTGGAGATTCTTAGATGACAATTCTTTTTGCTCTAACCGCAAGATTGCTTTTTCTGCCAGAATCAAAATTCTCTTCCCTCTTCAAAATATGAAAATCATGATGGGTTCTACCAACTCTCCAGGCAGATCTCTTCTGTGTTTACAGCTCAGCTGACACAAAACCAAAGTGCTACTGCTTGTAAGTTTTGCAGCATTGCTCTGTTGCTGCCTTTATATGCTGTGTGTTGGAAAGTCCAACGTTGCAAAGCTTTTGCAAATCCCTGCAAGCATCAATGGCCTGTATTTATTGAAAGGAATGAATGCAAAAAACTCAGGGTGTAAACAGAATGGATTTTTTTTTTTTTGTAAAAATACACTAGCTCTGATTTTTTTTTTCCCCAAGCATCAATACAATTATTTGTAGTAAAAAAATCAGAGCGTTACCATGAACTTTCCTTTGGACAAATCAGAAAAAAGAAACTCCAGCCTGTTCATAATGTTGCACCACACTGGCCTTTTTGTCTTCTATAGCTTTCCCTCCCCATGAAAATAGTTCTCTGCCAAGGCAATTGAATTGGACAGAAGTGATTTATGTAGTCTGTGCAAAGAGAAAAGGCTTTGTTAGATTTCAGGGAGGACATGGAAACACCTGGGGTGAGAAACAGCTTGGCTGAGACATGGCAATCACAATGCTCTCATTAAATCTCCATGCCTATGGCCAGCCTGGCCTCACTTTGCATTTGCTGCCTGATTATGGAGTCTATGAAGCTGCTGTCTGCAAACAAAAAGCAGTAAATCAAAGCAATGGGCAGTTTTTAGAGGGGACTGGAGGAGCTTGCGATGCCATGCTCTCCTTTGGCTGGTTGTCTGAATGCAGCAGACACCAAAACCTGTCCCTGCACATTTCTGCTTGCACGCGGAGGTACAAATATACCTTAACTTTTTAACTCTTCATGTCATGTCCTCATGGTCTAGGAGAAACTTCTCATGGAAGTAAATCTTCCAATCTCCTCCCAGATGACTTATCCATGAGAATAGCAGTCCCTTCAACTGGCAGAGAATTTTGTTTGACATTGTGGGCTGTGATAAGGAGAGAAAAGGAAGGGAGTAGCCTTGGTTTGAAGTAGTTTAATTCAATATTAGGCAGAACTTTGGAGACAATCACCTGACTCCTGTGTAGACAAAAACACTGGAGATATTTCTGATATTTCACTCTTTGTACTCATAGTATTTTAAGTGGAAAAACTCTACCAAAGAGCCAGATCTTGGTTACTGAAATAAAATTTGGAGAGCTTTATTGCATAGGCATGAGCTATTCTGATATACTTCTCTTGGTTTTTGAGAGGTGGCTGAATTGTCTGTAGAGGAATCACCAAAATACTATAGCATATATATTTATATATATATACACACACATACATATGTTTTTGTACCTCCAAGCTATTATCTGGAGGCTCACAGGGAAAGTGCCTCCAAATCTGAGCTGTGCCACATGTCCTTCCTCGAGGATATTTATATTCATTCCCAGGAATATCAGAGAACTTCCAAAGTCTCTTTCTCCCACATAAAAGTGACAACCATCTCTTTAGAGAAACTTTATTGTTCCTGGACTTTTTAACAGGAAAATACTCCTTTTCTAAAGTCTGTGAATTGAAGCTCTGCCCAACTTATTGAATTCCTCTGGGCAACTCTTTGGATAAGGAACTGACACTGAGATTTGAAGCACTTCAGGGCTTCCAGAGGTGAACTGCCAGGGTGATTACTTTATCCACGTTCAGATAGTCTCCAGATCCTGGACCTGGGCTGCTTCTCATTTAGCTGATGTTCCTCAAAAACCCAGGGAATCCTGAAAAAGTCTCTTATAAGTCATCATTCCAAAAAGCTCCAAAATCCTGGATATGAGAACATGCAGACTGTGTTGATTACATCTGGGGCAGACTTTGCTCTCCCAAGGATGTGCTCAAGCAGTTATCCAACTGCAAGGGAGAAGAAAGTTCTGAGAACTTCTATGAACCTGTGGGAACTGAGGCTTTCCAGGGCCCACAGCTTGGCTGAAGTTGGGCAGGTCTTGCTGGGAAGTGTAAGAGAGAAATCTCCCAGCCCTCTGGATCTACCTCTTCACTCAGAATCGTTGGGAGCAGGTTAGTGTCTGTATAAATTATACACAAGATGTTTCTTTAACATTGGTAAAACACCATCTTTTCCTCAGAAAGTCTGCACTATTTTGGTGGAAGGCTGAGGAGGAATCCAGTATGAAATTGCCATAACAGAAGGTGGACAAAGTTCTAAATGAAATGGGGTGTTACAGCAGACTTTGGGCAGTCTGACACGTAGGCTCTGCTCCTGGCACTGGGTGATGTGATGTATTTATTGTCTGATAAATTCCAGCTAGCATTGCATCAGCTATCCACAGACGGTGTGCCTATACTCCTGGGTAAAACCTGGGACCTTGTCTGTTAAACAGTTTGTTGGCCCAATAAACTGGCTCACGTGGCAGTGCTGGATGCTAGAAATCAATACAGCTGCTCTTGCCTTGTCCTAGCACAGGAAGGGAAAACTCCAGGGACTGATTAAGTTCTCTTTGCTGAAAAAGCTACTGCATCCTGAAACATTTTAAATAAATGCCACGTGTCTACAGGTAGTTCTGCATTTAATTCATATTTTATAAGAGGCTTGCTGTACACTAAATAAATGCAACCTGATTATAAATAGCTTATTCACTGTAAACACACATTTAATAGATTGTATATCTCATTATGCTACTGTTTCTTAATTAGTACGGAGAGCTGTCACAGTGAATTGTCATTGGCCAGGCTTTCTTGCTGCTGTTGTGACTAAATTCAGTTATCCATTTACCATCACAGGCCCAGAAACAGCCATTTACTTATGAAATGTTTTAATAAGGCAGATAACGTTTGTGCTCCTTTTCACTCGGCTTGACAGGCTCAAAGGTGTTTTACTTCCTGTCCAAAGCCCTCAGTGGCATCAGCTGGCCAGACTGTCCCATGGAGCTGGGGCTCTGAGGAGGAAGGATCTCTGGGAAAGGCACAAGAGGTGTGGGTGTGGAGTGTATTTGGCAGATTACCAAATTTGTAGGTGCCCAAAGATTTTGAACACCTCTTCCTCTCTTGGGCTTGTGCTGATGAGGAGTCAGAGCAAGAGCTTGGAGGAGTTTGGCTGTGGTGGTGGCTGGGTTTGTGTGTGGGGCTGTGAGTGTGGTACTTCTGCCAGCCCTGGTGATGGTGAGTGCAAGTGACACATGTCTGATGAGTCAGGTCTGTCCCTTCATGCCCCTCCAGGATTCAGGACTAAAATATCACTGAGGACCCATTTGGGAAGGGAACTCGAGCTGCCTCAGGGCCAACATGTGTGTTTCTTTCCTGTTCCAAGCACCAAACTGGAAGGGTCATGCATTTGGGAATGTGCCAACACCTCACACTTGCATTTCTATGTAAGTTTACATGTCTGTGTCTATTTTATGTGCCTGTGTTTATCACTGAGCAACAAAAAACAACTTTCTCCAAAGAAATGAAGAGAGAGTCTGTTGGTTTATGCTGTCCTGTAAATGATTTAGGTGAAACTCTATGCACACAACTTGTGTGGTTACCAATTACCATTCCCAGAGGAGGAGCAGAAGGAGGGAGAAAAGGGGAACTTGGTATGATGGGAGTTAATAATCAGTTTAATTCACAACTCCAGCTCTTCAAAGGAGTTGCTAATAAGTGTTTGTCTTCTCTTTCCCTCCCACTCCTTTCCCCTCAGGAGCCTAGTGAGAGACATAGACAGCACTGATCAGAGAAGGCAAATTGTAAAGGAGAGAAGAAATCCCGAGTGGAAACTCTTTAATCTGCCTCTGGAAAGGCCAATTTGTGTTAATAGGACAAAACTGTAACGTTTAATATTAATTATAAGGATTGGGGGAGGAGCACATGAAGGATGGAGGCAGAGAATAGACTGGAGGGAAGGAGAGATCCCATTGCAAGAGCTTTTTGCTTCACTAGGAAACAGAGCAGCCAGATGAGCTCTGCTTTTTCTATCTGTGAAGGAAGGTTTATCTGTAGCAGGTACCAGTTGGATTCTGCTCCCAGCAAAGAAGCTTCAGGTGTTGCAGACAGACCCTGTTCCTCTGTGTGCCCCAGTGCACTCGTTGGACATTGCTGAGCTCAGGCAGGGTGTGTGGAACCTGAGGAAAAGTGTGTGGAGTGGATTTCACTGCACAGAAATCCCTGCTCACTTGGGCTCTGGAGTACCTCAACACCCAAACCTGGCCAAGGAAAGGGACCAGGAGGACTCCACCTCCAAAATTTGTAACTGGGTGTTGTAGGCAGAGAGCGAAGGGGGAGGAATGTTCTGAGGGCAGCAGTGGCTTGCCTTGCATGCCTGAATTAATGCAGCCCTATCAGTTTCAGCTCCTGCTTCTGCTGCTCATCTGAGCGCTGCATTTGGCACCCATTTCTTCCCTCCAAAGTGTGATAAAAAGATGATAGGAGATTTAATTTCCAGAAAGGGACACCCAGGCAGGCAGTAGGATGCCAGCTGTTGGTTAGATTAATGTGGGAAGTTTTCTTATCAGATGTTTGGAATCTCTGTTATGGATAAGCAGTGTCTTTTAAAAAATAAAAATACATATAAATGCCCCTTTGCTGATGAAGCATCTTGGTGATGTTCCATTACAAGCAGGATGAACATGAGCTGGATTTCATCTGACCTTTAAATTACCTCCATTTTATCAGTTCCATTTCATCAGCAGCTCCTTTGAGAATGAGCCCCTGCTTGGAATTAATAGATTCCTTCGATGAAAGCTGACACGGGCCTGTGAATAGCCCAGCCCGAGAGTGCTGCTCCAGAAGAGATCACATCTGGAGAGAGGAGCACACTGACACATAGGAAGGGTGCTTGGCAGGGCTGTCTCTGCCTTGATAAGGCCGTGTTCCTTATAGGAGAAAGTTCATCACAAATGGTGACAGTGGCATAAAATCCTAATTCCATCTTTTTCTCTCATCTGCCAGACCTGTAGGGGCAGAAGACATGTTATCTCCTCAGCATCCAAGAATAAAAGAAAATAATTTCTGTAGTTCTGGAGATAGAAATCAAATTACTGGGTCTGTGAAGGGGTTGGATCTGGAGATTGTTAGGGAATGGTACTGGATTTTTTTGTTTTCTGTGGTGCCTAGTGCTGACTGACTTCTGTTACACCTTCCCAAGGCTGACTTTAGCAGCAAAAGCCACCAGCCAAGGGCAGCTCTTGCAGTGAAGTGGTTTCCTGGAGAGGAGCACGGCATGTGCTGGACCTCCATCCCACTCACATCTTGGTCTGCCCCTTGCTGGCATCACTTATGGGACAGAAAGAGACCTCAGAAAACACCCAGGCTCTGCCACTCCTCTCACACAGCTGCTCGTACCCAAGCCACCACAGTGAATGGAGTTTGAATCTCACAGACAGATGTGTCCAGGGGGTGAAATGATGCAGAGAAGCTCAGAAGGCTCAAATCTGCTTTCCTGGCCACAGGGGAGCTGGGGGTACCTTCTGTGCTTGTGATGGTGCTGAACTTCAGCAGTTTGGTGAGGGACAGCTCCCAGGACCTGCATGAGGCAGGCATGGGTTTCCAGCAGAAGGTTGCTTCATGTTTAGCTGAATTCTTCTCCTGAGTGACCTTTTGGGGTGTGATTAATCCCTGGGCTGTGCATGCACAGATGGGTTTTGTTGTCTAGACTGTGCTTTGTCATATCAGATCCTGGCAGTCTCATCTACGTACCAGTTAAATGTTTTTGGGGTTTTTTTCATAGTTTTCTTTTTTTTTCATAGTACTATTAGAAAACTCCAGAGTGAATCATGGTCATAATGTCATGTATTGTCTTCCACAGCCATTTTTAGGTTGATCCATATATTTATACTGCAGGATGTCACCTCTCTGATTGAACCTCCCTCCTTGCATCACCTTTAGGGCTGCTTCAAACAAAGGTACTCCTGCATTTGGTGAGGAAGATGGAGTTTTATAATGGAGAAATGGCCTGTTGATAGTAGTTAATCTCCTTGTTTAAAGAAAAAAGATCCATTTCATCTTCTAATTTAATGATAAATTGCAGTGATTCATCAGGGAAGGAGGGTTTATTAATAGAGAGGATAATAAATGGGCTGCAGAGAGATATGAGAAAATAGTTTTGTCAAATAAGAGAGTTAGGGGGAAACATGCAGAGCTTGAAGTCAGAACTGGAATCTTCAGAATCACTGGTGCCTCTCTGTACCCCTCACATCAAATCAAGGACCTTCTCTCCTTGTGTCAGACTTGCTGCTTTAGGTTAAATTCAGACTGTAAATGATCCAAGAACAGAAATACCTACAGACCTATGACATGTCTCCAGATCCAGAAGAGGCACGAAAATACCCTAGGAAAGTTCTCAGCTGAGGGGAACTGGAACTGTCTATGAATTTGGGTTGAACTTAGGGAATTGTTTCTGACAAGTCTTCCAACTGTAAGATGAAAAATAAAGAATACTTTTTTTTTTTTTTTTTTTTTTTTTTTTTTTTTTTTTTTTTTTTAATAGAAAATGGGTTTTGGAATTCCAGGGTCTGGTAATCACTTTGCAGAGATGGTGCAGGCAAAGCCACCCATGTAGTCCTCTCCCTTCAGTACCACGGAATGGGATTCTTCTTAGGTTTAGGTTAATAGTAAGTGAAGCTTGACATCTGCCCCTGCAAATGCTGTTTAAATTTGCTGGGGACAAAAACTGGGGATGAGATTTTTCAAAAAGTCACCGACAAAGTCCTTGCTGTTAGGAAGTGTTTGCTTAGGAGTGGATATACAACTCTCTTTTTCTCCAGATAGAGGGGAAAGTAAATCTGCATTTCCCTTTCCTAGCAGGGCTTTTATTGAACAAGGGACAGGCAGAAGCTGTTGATCTTTTGAGAACATCTACCCCTTCCTGTGCTTTGCTTCTCTCAGGGGAGACTGAGGTAGAACATATTTCCTGTAGGGCACTTGAAAGGTTCCATTTGGACAGATAAATAAGATGCTTTAAAATGTTGTTTTGGTGAACAAAAAAAAAAAAAAAAAGTGATATTTTGATCCAATTTTTGTGGATTTTTTTCCCCATTTGGGCCAGCAGCTAAACTGATTCTCCAGCACTCAGCTGCTTTCCAGGCCCCTGTGCTGGTTCTGACCAGGCAGGCTGGAATAGGCCAGCACTGTGAAATGGGTGATTCTCCTGATGCTCGTTAACAGACAGTTATTAATCGTGCTTGTTTTGTGCCAGCTTTGAATGAAGAAGAAGGTTGGGAGGTGCAATACTCAGCTTCTCTTTGCCTTGGAGGAGAGGAGAATATGGGTCAGGGAGAGGCATCACCTGCTGTGGCAGGGGATGGCTACCGGTGTGAGTGGTGCTATTTAAGGAGACAGATTAGAAGAGGGGAGGCAGAGAGGGAATCCCTCTATTAACAAACTCATTAGTGCTGGGACAAGGCAGACCAAATTGCTCTTCAGAAAAGCACTGTCTAGCTGGATTTATTATTCTCTGTAATTAGGGCCAAAACAGGATGGAGTGTGGTACAAGCAGGGGCTGAGAGAGGAAATGTGGCCTGTTCAAAGCCAATTATTTGTAATTACTCAAGTCGAGATGTGACATTTACACCAAGGAGAGAATAAGATCACAATGGTATTTCCTCACATAAAGAGGCTGTGCTGTGCTTGCAGGCTGTCTGTAGACCAGAATCACTGTGAGGGAGGTGGTTTAAAGGGATCTGTGTGTGACAGATGAGAGGTGGGATGCCTGGACACATTTAGGTTGCACCTGGGGAGGTGGATATTTGTCTTCCTTGGAGTGTATGGACCCAGCAGCTCTGGGCACTGTTCACAGGGGTCAGAGCTGGGCATCCTCAGAGAAAAAGAGCCTTGTGTGGAAGTGACCCCAAACCTCAGCCACAGCTACTGTTGAGATACCACAAGGTTTTCCAGGGAGGATTTTCTCTGTTGGCTTTGAGTTCTCAGTTCCCTGCAGTAACTGCCTTGGTGCTGAGCAGCAAAGAGAGGGGCAGAGCCTCCCATAGCAGGGAACAGGAGTTCCAGCTCCACCTGCCCCAGCTGAGGAGTCCTGGCTGAGCTGCCAGCAAAATTGTCCTTTGCAGAAACTGGTGCAGAAGGGAGAAAACACGGGTTCCCCAGGGAAATCTGCAGCTTAGTGCCTGCCCAGGAGAGGCTCTGCAGGCAATAGTTGCAAAAGCTTTTGTCTCTGCCTCTTCAAACACAGCAGCCTGAGGGGTTTCTTTGAAAGAGACTTTTTGGTGTGCTTCTTTCAAGTGGCAGGAGATGTGTGCTTGAGCTGCAGGTGGTCAGCTCCACTCGGAGCAGTGTGTTTGCAGGGCTGGCAATTCCAAACTCCCTGAGCAGAGACGAAACATCAGAGAGATTTGAGGCTTCTCCATGCCAGAATGAGGCCTGGACTTTGGAAACAGCACAAACTCAAAATGCTTTCATCAAAAAAGTGTAAGCATCTCTGTGGAGATCCACAGCTGGCTTTAAAAGTGACCTTTTTTTTTTTTTAATATAAGTTATTGATCAGAGTATAATCATATTTAGTTTAAGTCTTCTTGAGTTTAGCAGTGTATGCCTAAAATGTATTTAAAGCAAATATAATAAAAACTTTATCTGGTGTTGTTCTCCTACTCCTACGCCTTGCTCAGTGTGCAGTTGTACTCTTCATCTTCCAAATCTGAGTCACCCTGTCCTTCTGTGGAGGTTTCCAACCTCCCTTTCCAGGTTTACTTCCAGCAAGTTTAGATCCCCTCGGTCCCACAGCAGCCACGAGCAAGGCAGTTTGAAAGCTCTGCCAGCTCTCTCTCAGCTGGTCTGAGATTGTTTTGAAACCCCCTGCAGAGCTCTGGTGCTTTCTGTTCCTTGGCTGATCCTAGAGAGGTTGTTCTGAGCCAGAAAAAGGTCCAGCTGTGAAATGCTGGTCTCCAACAGTATCAGAAGTGGATGCTCATGGGAGAATTGGAAGAACAAGGCAAGATTTCCAGCAGTTTGCAGCTCAGCAGCTGCTTAAACCACACTCAATATCTTTGTCTTGATGGATGTTTTCTCCCCTGAACTTCTCCAACTGCTTTCTGAATCCTGGTAAGTATTTGGCATCCTGAACCTCCTGTGGCAAGCAGTTCCATGGCGTAACAAAGTGCTGTGTGAAGCTTCTCTTCTGGTCTGCTCTGAACCTGCCACTTGCTAGTCCATTTGATGTCACTTAGAGTGCTGTGAGAGACGGTGAACGATTTCCCTTTTTGCATTGCTGAAATGGTAAATGTCGTACTCCTGCTCAGCTCTCTCCTTTCTGCTCTGCTCAGTGCTTGGCTGCTCAGGTATTCCACAGAATGGTTTGGGTTGGAAGGGACCTTAAGGATCAGTTCCAACCCCCCTGCCACAGGCAGGAATGCCACCCACAAGATGAGGTTGCCCTGCTGGAGTGTTTGGAGGGGAGAGGGATAACGTCTCACCAGCTGTCACACTGATCTGCACAGCGGGAAGGGAACGTCTCTGTTCAGCAGGATGGAGAGTTCTCTCCTGACCCATTAAAGCTCAGCTTCCTGAGAAGTGCCAGACACTCATTCGATCACTGATGACTGGAAGAGGCCAAAATTCTTGTGCTGCTCTCTCTGGCACTGTGACCTCATTTGACACCATCACTAGAGCTTTGTGGTCCTTTATGGACC
Source organism: Vidua chalybeata (assembly GCF_026979565.1). NCBI lineage: Eukaryota > Metazoa > Chordata > Aves > Passeriformes > Viduidae > Vidua > Vidua chalybeata. Next base: position 12,358,835 of record NC_071544.1, read on the forward strand.
ACAGAAATATCCATTAGATGACTCAATTAGCTCTGTGTGTTCCTTCTGTACAGCTCCTGTTGCTGTCACAGCTGAATTCCTTCCACAGCACCTCACAGCAGCACCCTCACAGTCCCCTCCATCACTCACATCCCTCAGAGGAGCCTCATGGGCCTGGAGCAAATTTCTGCTGAAGAGAGTGCCACAGCTTCAACGTGATTGACCAAACCACTGCTTTAACTGGGCAGTGTGTGTAACAGGGAAATAAACAGCTCATAAACCTTACTGCTCCTCCTAGTGAGGGTGCCTTCCTGGTCTCTCATCCACTATCCCATGGGAGCGAATTTGGAAGAAGTTGCTCTGTCAGTTGAACCCTCATAGTGAATTGACACTTCTGTAGATATGGCCTCTCAGCAGGACTGGTAAGAAGGGAGTCTTTTACAGAAATTTGCCTCATTGCAGTCTCCTCCTGAGCTTATGGCTCTGAGGGGTTTCAGAGAGAAACAGGGGCTGGATACGGAAGAGAGGTTTGGTGGAATTCCCCATGGAACTGTTGAACTCTCCTGTTTGAAGGCATGATTGTTCCACCATGCCTGATAGCCCATTCCCAGCCTCTGAGTACAAACAGAGGATTTGTGATGCTGTCTGCTCTGTGCTTTGTCCTTTGTCATCCAAGTGTTTGATTTCACAAGGAACAGAGTCTCAGTGAGAGCTCTTGTCTGGGTCTGTTATCCTGTTGCATATCTCCTCTTGCTATGGCTTGGCCCCTCAAAACTCTAAGCCAGGGGTGTGGGCTGTTGACCTGATAGCTTTGCACTGGCATAAAAACCACCACAAAAGAGTCCCCCCAAAGATTTGGTGCTGCCTTTGGCACTCTGCCACCTCTGGTTTCTCCAGTTGGCTTTCTTGCTCTGTCCCAGTTCAAACCTGACTTTACCACACTTGCTCCTCCTTGCTCCTTCTTCCTCCTCCATCTGAAGAAAGGAGAGGTTATGTTTGAGCCTCCAAGATTTGATGGAAGATGAAGTTCATGTGTAGCCTGAAAAAATCAACAACATGCAGTCCCGTACTTTTTTTTTTTTGCCCTCTTTTCAAGTATTTGAGTGTGTGAATTCTGAGAGACAGCCCCTTCACCTTTCCCTCTCCTCCTGGGTGGTGTTTCTCTGTGTGTGTCCCTGCTGCAGCAGTCAGCCTTAAATTAACTTGCTTGGATCTTTGGAGCTGTCAGGCACTCTGCAGCACTTTGGCTGCTGCATTCCCAGGGCTGCCCTGTGCCAGCCTGTGGTTATGGTGCCCTCCTAAGAGCCCACGAGCCTTGTGGCAGGTAGGACTGTGTGACAAAGCCATGCAGGCATTATCTGAGTTCTCATGGCTCTACAAGAACAGGTTCTGGTAACAAAAGGCATCTCAGGGAGCACAAAGAGGTGTCCCATGTCCTCACAGAGTTCCCTTGCACATGTTTGGAACCCTCCTCATTGTGTTCAGTTTTTAATCCTCTGCTGTGTAGGACAGGAAAGGCTGTACCTGCAGAGTGGCACTTGGCAGTGATGAAGTTTGTCATGCCCAAGGATACTTCCGTGGAACTGTCTCTGTGCTACCCAGGTGGTGCTGGGGCAGAGAAAATGCCATTCTTTGCACATCCCTGGTACTTCCAGGTTGGAGAGATGGGCGCCCTTCCACAGTGCATTGTTGAACTCTGGTGTTAGTCCAGCACCTTGGGCTGGCAGTTCAGTCCTCCTTTCTCAGCATGTCTCACAGCTCAGCAAATGTAAAAGCAAACCAAAGCTTTCTGTCTCTGCCTCTCAGCCACTTAACGTTGGAAGGACTTGATGGGAGGCACTCTGTGTGTGGTGGACACATCTTTGTGTCTGGGGACATCTGTGCCTCAGGGAGCTGCTGGGCTTGGCAGCGTGGATTGCTGCATGGTGGAGCTCACCTGGCACTCTGCAGAGGCACAGCTGCAGGGCTGGGTGCAGCACTAGCTCAAGATGTCCCTCTGTGTGGTCCCAGGAGAATCCCACAGCTGCCTCCACCCTCTCCGTTTCCCTCCTCTCCAGCCCTGATTTAACACAAAACTCCTTTTACTTCTAATCAGTTTACTCTCCGAAGTCATGTCTCTCTGCAGCATTGAGCTGTATCCAGATATGCTCTGAGAGTACAGTGAGGGGGAAGGGAGACAAGTTTGTTATTGATAATAGCTCTCTTTAACTGTACAAATAGCCCAGCCTCTGGGGATGTACCTGAGCTGATGAAAGAATCGTTTATGTTGGTCCAGTTCCTGTGCAAAGCTTGAAATCTGACAGGAGAATAATGCAGAAAATGTCTTTCTCTAGGAAAGCACAGCATGACTCGGTGCTTTCTTATATTTCCTTCAGGGAAAACGGGGTTAAGAGCTGGTTTATACAGAAGGAAAGGAAGAGCAAGAAAAAAAACTCAGTGCAAAACAAGCAAGGCTGAAACTCTCATGTTATGAGATGGGTTCACAAACTAGAAGAGAAATTGAGTGCTGAACTTCAGCAGAGATGAATGCTACCAGACTTTCATTTTTGCTCTTACACCTACTGGACCAAGCATCCAGAGAGGATATGTCACATAGCAAATGGGCTTGTCACCCTCTGGAAAACATGGGTTTTGTAGCTCAGGACAGGAATCCAGAAATGAGAGAAGGTGATCCAACACCAGGAGCCTTGCAGTGGCACAGGCAAGGCTGCCATGGGGTCACCATGCAAAGGAATCAGGGACAGAGGGGGAAGACAGGAAATCTGCACTGTTGATGTGATTGTGTAGAGGAGGAGAAAGTGGTTGAGTTCTAAACATTTTGATTTTCTGTAGAATTAGATATATCTTGTCTGCTTTGGCTGCTAGAGACAGGACCCTGAGCTAGAAACTTCTGCCAAATGCTGTGTCAGTTGTAATTTTCTAATCAAGTTCCTACTGCAGCCCCTCAGAGACAGAAAAACAGATTCTCTTCAGTCTCCCTTCATGTATGAGCCATCACCGTGTGCTTTGGGCCATCCACAGCTACATAAGTACTTTTTTTTGGGTGTGGGGGGGTGGCACTTGTGCACCTAATAAAAATAGGGATAAAATGAGTGTAGAGGATTAAATCATGACAACCAAATGAATAAATTTGGTTCTTAACATTTTTTAAGGTGTTTGTTTTTGTTGGTGTTTTATTACACTTGTGTGGTTTTTTTTTAACTTCAGAAAATTACCAAGATTGTTTAAAACCTGCCCTTAAATTTGACACAGTTTTCAAACTATTCCTTTTGACTTGGTCTCATGCTATCCATTATTCTTGGTGTTTGAAGGATCATTTAAAGTCCATGGTATCATTAGTGAATCTGAACTGGAAGAAATCCAGACTAAATTATGTCTGGACTATTGTGAAGAGGGTGAAAGAAATTACACATTTTTGATGCCTTCATTCCAGCAATGCTTCTGAATCTATCTTTTTGTTTGTGCATTTGTGAGCTCTTTGGTGTCTGTGACTGTGTTTTTTGGGGGAAAAAGACATTTCTGTGCATGCTTGTGGATGCTGTTCAATAGTACAATATATTTGGGCGAGTCTCTCCTCTTACTCTGATTTCTGTGAACATTCCTTTCCTTTTTATCTTCCTTTTTAATTTTTTTTTTTTTTTTTTTTTTTTTTTTTTTTGCTTGAGAATTTAATTTTCAAGTGTTACTTGTAACACACTTGCTAAAAGCTCCCTCCCCATTCTGTTGCAGTGGAACATTAATGGACTTATTAATAATCTCCAGCCAGACCTACCCAGGGAGATCTGTGGGCTCTGAGCTGACATGTCTGTGGCTACCTCTGCCAAGTGGACATCTATTATTTTCTCACCTCAGCCACAGAAATGGTTCCCCTGACAGAGGCACTTTGCTATTCCACAATAGCCAGAGATTGCTGAATATTCATTATATCTGACTGCCCAAAGTGCTTCGCCAGCATGGCATTGGAGCCAGGATGTTTTATTACCGTCTTGGCTTTTGCTTTTCTCAGAGAACGTGGAGTGGCTGCCCAGTTAACTTCCTCATCTGAGCTCCTGGTCTGCTTGGGGAAGGGGGAACAAAGGGGAAGAACTGATTCAGCCCAAGTGCTTTAGTTCCATGAAAAGTGAAATTTGCAACCCTATTATTCTGCTGGAAGATTGATTAAAGAAGACAAGTCTTTGAACTTTGTTTCAAACAAGAGGCAGTTGTAATAACTGTAATTTTCTGCTTTATATTTCCCCGTGTGAGGGAGGGAGGAACTCCATTTACCTCTCTGTCACGGTGAAAATGAGGGATGTAGGTACCCTGCATTCAAACAGCAGAGGCCACAGATGCTCTTTGTACCTCTCAAAATCCCATATGGCCATTTTGTTTTAATCTGAGACTTAAAACTGGCTCAGATTCCTTTGTGGGCTTCTAGCCCGAGTAAGGGTGAGCAGCAGGAAGCACCCAGCCACCGTGTGGCACGATCGTGGGCTGTGATCTCCACCTTCCAGCTGGAGTGAATCTCAGGTCCCTGGGATTTCCCAGCCTGTCTTGTTTGCTGCTGGGGTGCAAACACCCAAATGGTCACAGAGAGACAGTCTGCAGGTCCAGCCATGCCAGGATTGTCTTGGACCAGCAGCAAACAATGAAAATAAAGTGTATGGAAGTGAATATAGACATAGCTAGCTTTCATCTGTTCTGTAGGAGCAAATGCCAAATCCTTGTGGTCAAAGAGCTGTGTACTTTTCAGGCTTATGCAAATTTACAAAATTCCACTTGTGACAAAAATCCTCTTTTATTCACTGTCATTGTAAGAAAAGGGCAAAAAATGAAATGCACCTTTGATTGTTATGTAATTACTTGAGGATTTATCTTCATGGTTGTAGGAGATGACTTTAAAAAGCAGTTTTTCATTAATTCTCCCCTCCCAATATTTTGAGTGACTTAAGTTTAATCCTTTCCTCTGCCTGACTGGGTTGAAACCTGCTTTAATTGTTTCACAGAACATATCCCTGGCAATGAAGTTGTAGGCAGGGGTTTGTGTGTGCATGAAGGCAGAACTCCTGCTCCAGTAGTTGTACTTTGTGTGCAATTCGATATTCAGCAAGGGAAAGAGCATCTCCTCACCCCAATGTTGAGCAGTCCTGCATGCTCTGAGCAGCCAAAATACCACACCTGGTGGGCAAGAACCCTGGGGAATTGTGGCTTATTTGGTGGCTTGAGAGGTCTCTAGAAATGCAAATTAAATACCCTTAGGTAGAAGGGAGAATTGAATCCCAGTGCAGCACAGGGCATGAAAGAAAACATTGCTGTTACATCTCATGTTTGTGGGTTTCAGTGCCTACCTAAAGGATGTAGCTCAAATCACTGATAACCTGCTAAGCCATGCCTAACTGTAGTGTTAGTTCTTGTCTTTCATTAATTCCTTTTAAATTAAAGGGCTCATCCAGTGAATTTAGTGCTTGCACTTGCTGAGATGCTGAGCAGTATTTAACTCTATGCAATTGTTAGGGCTCTGCTGCATGGAACCAGCCTTTTTTCACTGATTGCATAATGAGATTTCTACTTTTCCTTCTTCTGCAGGTGATGTTTTCTCTCCTCTACAGGAATTTAGTTATCAAAAAAACAAGGAATGGAAGGACAAATATGCCTTATATCGTGGACACTGCAGAGATCTCTTTATGCAAGGTTTTATGTGCAAGGAGTACAGGCAGGAGGATGTGCATGGAAAAGAGTGTCTGTGATGGCAGTGATGTGGAACTACTCTGTTTGATACCAGTTTAGTTTGAGGGTCTCTATTTAAACTCTCTTGACATTACTGTTGTAAGTTAATTCAGAATAATTATCCCAGAATTTACTCTCTGTAGATCCTACAGTCAAATCTCTTCCCATTGATGTCACCTAGTTCTCAGCTCAGTAGATGTGCCTTCATCGCTGGAAATGAAATCATCTAGGTTTAAAATACATTTTCTCTATACTTAAAAAACCTGTTAGGAAGTTTTAATACCAAATCCGTTCCAGCTATAGAAGCAGAATGGAATAAACTATCTGTGTGTCTGGCTACAGGCATCAGAAAATCCAGTTAAAGAACTGGATTTTCTCGTTTCTTATTCAGTGTTTGCCTTCACTATATCCAGCCACACTTTGCTAAATAATAGGTTCATGTACTCTCTCTGCCAACAATATTAATATTTCAACACTGCATAGCTGAACCAGACTTCTTTATTTGTTTCAGTATTAATTCTTTTTATGCAAGTAAATAGTGCCCTTAGCTTTGTGGGCTCTGTGGTGAGCCTGCATTTTGACTTGCTTTGGGGTTCAGCTGAGTTGGTCAGCACAGGGGATTTATGGTTTTGGTTTCCAGTTGTAACACATCACAAACACACCCTGGTTTACAAGCAAGCTGCAGATTTGCAAATGGACAGCATGACAGATCTCCTGAACTTGGATGGAGGAATCATAACTTGGAAAGATGTTGCCAATGTCTTCATACAAATTTGCAAGGTATTTATATATCCACACTGATCAAAAAATACACCGAATTTTGTAGTAAGTTTTCTTCCCTTGTCTACAGTTCAACTGGGCATTTTGCTGTGCAGTCTTGAGGTGTGTGGAAGTGCTGAGTAGTTCTTTCAATAACCTTTGGTATAATTAAACTTTCTTAGGAGATCCCAAAGCTGCTCTCAGAACAGCTGAAAGTTCATGCTAAACCCCACAGGCACACATCAAGCAGGGCTGTGGAAGGGCTGTCTCAGGGCCAGATAATTCTCTTTCCCTGGCACCTGTGGAACATCATTTTCACCATTCTGCTTGCTTTATCCTTGCTTATTGTACTGCCAGCCTCTGAGCTCCTTGCCTGAATTTTCTCAGCTTAGTGGTGTTCCCTTTCCCTCCCAATAAGTTCAGCTTGATCTGCTGCTTCTGAAGCCTTGTCCTTGCCAGGTCTCTGTCACGCAGGTGCACCAAGCCCAGCCCCTGTGACTCTGATGGAACTGAAGGCTCAAAGTGAAAAACAGCTCAGGAAACTGAGGAGTCCTGCCTCACTCAAAGATGTGAGTGAGGTCAAGTTAGAGGAAGTGTGGGCAAATAAAACTCTGCCAGCCATCAGTGGGGGCATGGAAGGTGGAGCTCACAGAGCAGATTCAGCTGGTAGCTGCATTTGTTTGGACATCAGGAGCTGGATGCTGGAGATCTGCTCCTGTTGCCACCTTACACAAAGGATTCAGATTATTTACTTTGTTAATTTTATTTTTAATAAAAATTCCCATTTCCTTTGAGTCAAGAGGATACCAGTGAGGGGATTTCTGTGTAAAAAAAGCTATTTTTGTTTACCTGAGTATCCTGCTCAACTTCAGGGCACCTCAGTAAAGGTCAGCCCTAAAATCAGCCAGGTTTGGCTACAACAATCACCACATGGGTCTCCTGCATGAAGTGAGGTGCAGGGAAACAACATCACTGTGTGAGGGTGGATGTGTGTTCTTCACGCCTGGACCAGGCTGGACTCAGAGCTGGCCAGTCTGATGGAAGTGGAGAAGCCACAATGTCAAAAAGAGGCTGGACTACCCAGGTGATGGGAAATTTAGTCATATTTCAAGTTTCCATTTTAGATGGAAACAGTCTTGAAAATTTATTGCCATGGCTTAAATTTCAAACTACTTTAGAACTAACCTTGGGATCAAAATGTTCTTAGATTTGATTTTTTTTCCTCCCTGGGACAAAAATATTTAACTTTTGAAGGAACAATGCCAAGCTTGTACCTTTTATGAGCCAGTATATTTTTAGCTAAATCACAACATCTATGCTATCCTTTTTTTTTTAATTTCTCATACCAAATGCTGAATTTTTTTCCTTTAATTTTTTTTTTAATAAAAGCAATTTTCCTTTATCAGTAAGGAATTAAGCCCCTGTTGGGATCCTTTGATTTCTTCAGTGTACAAAAGGTAGGGCACAGGGGATTTTTAATTTCATGGTTTGTTTGGTATTTCAGAGGCAGTGAACATGAGTGGTTAGATCAGCTGATAGTGGATCAGAAATCATGACATGTTGTGTAGCTTTTATCAAGTCTTTTAAATATTCTTTTGCCTTATTAACCCCTTCTGATAGGGTGTTATTTATACTTTCCTTTAAAATAGGAATAAATCCTTAAAAATGACAAATTCACCAAAAAGCAGTAAAGGATAATAAGTAATTTAAAACACAAAAATGAAAGGGGATGAATGGAATTTCTGCCTGGACTGGTGCTGTTAAACCACTGCTCCAACTCCATCTTCTTCAAACCCCCCCAAGCATGGAGAGCTCTCTCTGGGGTGTCCTGGGGACACCCAGACCAGACAAATTCCTCTTAGGTGTCCTCTACCAAGCTGGACACGTGGTAAAGGGGCATTTTGGGACAATGTGTGTACTGGTATTTTCCACAGTGTGCTTGCTTGCAGAAGATGTCAATACCAGGCTAGTATTTTCTTTTTTTCTCTGTTCTAAAAATCACTTAAAATGCCAATGTGCTAGTTGGTTGTTTGGGGGTTTGTTTTTTTTTTTTTTTTTTTTTTTGTTTTGTTTTTTTTTTTTTTTTTTTTTTTTTTTTTTTTTGTTGTTTTTTTTTTTTTTTTTTTTTTTTGGTTTTTTTTTTTGGGACTTAAAAATTATATGAATTGTCAGAATTAGATTTTGGTGAAATATTCTGCAAAATTTTGAGCAAAACAAATGATATTTTAACAGGGATTGTTTTCAGAAATAAGATGTATGAAACACAGCATAATAGCAATAATAATTCAAAACTAGAACTTTGAAAATTGTTTTGGCCAAAGTCTATAGAGATCCTAATGAAAAGAAAAAACCGAGAAAAATATGAAGCAGGGCCAATTTCCCAGAAGAAAATTGCCACCTTTTAACAGTAAATACTTTACCTATTCTGATGCATACATTTATGTTTATAATTCAGTAATTATTTAGGCTTCTGCTGCATTCTGTATTTTAGTGGCCAATTGATATTTAACTACCTTGTGATTATTAATGCATTTAATTAAGCTTGCTGTTCCTTCCTTGCTGGAACAAAGGAATCCTGGATACAACAACAAAGCTATTTCATCTCCTTGTAGCAGGACTGAGGCAGTTTCTGCTGTATATTGAAAATCAGGTTTATTCGGTACTCCTGTGTGAAAGGAAATACAGAATAAAGCCCACTGAAGCCTGCTGAAAATTTGAGCCAGGTTCCAGGCACCTGAAAAGTGAAAAACCTCTGTCTCAGCTGGGAATGTGCTGCTGGTCCCCCTCAGCACCTCCCTGCTGTGCTGCTGGGAGGAATTCTGCTCTGTCTGCAGCCTCTGAGTTTAGGGAAGGAGGACTAAAGGATCAGAATAAAACCCAAGGCACAGCAATACTTTCTGCACTTGACCTCTGGGTGTCTTTCCTTCATTCCCAAGGGAAACCTTTATTGTAGGAAATTCAATAGAAATATAGCAAATACAACAGAAACACAACAAATAAGAATGCTGTGAGTCCTTTCCTCTGCCACACTGCTGCTCTTCACTAGAAAACTCTGTACCTCCACCTGATAGAAAATCTTATCTGACCTGACAGCAGCTGATTTATTTACCAGCTACAAAAGCAACATCAACAGTTCTGTTGGTGAGGAGGAGAAGATGCTGCTCTAGGAAGGTGATAACCTAGGAAGGGATATTTCTGCATAGAAAATTTTGATTGAGATTTGATTTCTGGAAAGGAGCAGGAAGAAGTTACTTTTGTAGGTGCAGAGGAAGGTCTTGTGAGCAGGCTCTTTGGATTTGTGTGACTCTTGAAATGTTTCAATTTTCAGATTTTCTGCACAGTGGTGCTGGGGAATTGTCCCTACTCAGAGGTGTGTACCAGAACTGCAGAGTGCTTGTTTTGGACAGGATGTTCTTCTTTACTGCTGCTTGTAAAGCCTCTGGCCCAATGGGATTCCCTGCCTTGCTGACATGAAGATGTTATCACTGTAAATATCCCTGCTGCTCTGCATGCCTGCACCTGCAGTGTTGTTGGGGTGGTGGCAGAAATCAATCAGAGGACCAGGAAAACCCATGGGCAGAGATCTTCAGAGCTGCCAGTTCCCCTGGGCACCCAAATCCCCCAGGCAGCTCTGGTAATCTCAGCCTGTAATTATTATCAGTAAACATTTTGCTGTTGGGAGCAGGTGAGAGTGGCTAGAAGGAGCTGGCTTAAATCCAAGGAATATATATGCCACCTTATTATCATAGTAACTGTGTCAGGGAATAGATGGGGTGTTTTCTTACTGCTTTTCACCACTTTGGTGACTGAGACACAGAAAAGCCAGAAATCTCTGTCCATTTGGGAATTTGAATAGAAATGTTCTGTATTCCAGGCCAGTGCCCTAACGTGCATCTTCCCTCCCTTGTTATCATGCGTTAAGGGAGAGATGGATGATTTCAGTATGTCATTTTCATAGGGATTGTTGATATTTCATTATTTCCTCCTGTATTCCTATGAAATAATTTCTGAAATTCTTTCTTGTAGTAGATTAGGCATTTTGGGGTTTCAAATTTTTTAAACAAAGTTTTTTTCTTACTGTTTCTATATTAATCCATGCTATTTCCAATTATGAATTTGTTTCATTGTAATTTTGATTTACAATAAACCAATATTTTAATCCAACATCATGATTTTTCCCAAATCATCATCTTCAACAAAATTTTTATTTGTGATTAATTTCATAATATGTCCATGTGAAAATAGAAAAATGGAAGTAATATCAGTGAACTGTCAGCATTCCAAGATAAAATAAAAATAAAAATATCCAGAAGTACAAATTCCCAAAAGATCCAGTGGGGTTTTTTTCATTTAAATTGTTATAATATTACTGAAACACAGAAATCAGTTTTGTGTCAGTAACTTTCCCACAATCAATCTGTTGAGATGAAAAGATTGCAGTCAATGTTGTCTGAGACTAGCTGAACTCTCATAAAGTAGATACAAAAAAGTAGCAGGAATATTTTCACAGCCATAACCAGAAATTCTCCTACAAAGCCACTGCTATACAAAAGTTTTGAAGCAGAGCAAAGATGAACGTTCAACAACAAAACTGGGTTTTAGCACTTCTCTTTACCTTGTTCTGCCATCCTCTCTCACCTTGTAAACCACCTCCACGGAACCTCATCCCTCCTGTTTTTGCAGCAGTGAGCCTGATAGGAGAACAGAATGAAAATTAATTTAATGTGGATGGGTAATTGTGTCCCACCTCGGTTCCTGTGCTGCTTGCAGCTCTGTGGTACCCGAGTGCCTTCCAGGAGAGCAGTGAACAGTGTGGCTCACAGCTGGCACGTGTTTGTTCTCTCATCCCTCCTCGGGGGAAATCACTTTCAGTTGAGTGATTTGGGAGGAATTCTTTCTAAATATGTGCACACGGGATGCTAAATATTTGCTAGGAAAAGGCCAGCCAAATGAATTTCTCCTGGAGTGGAGAAAAATGGAGTTTGTGAGGATTATTTTTTCTGAGGAGTTAACACTGTAGGAATTAATTCTTACCTGCACAGGGATGTGGTGCTGCTGCCACAGATGCAGCATTCCTTTTGGGAGGCTGTCAGGGAATGTGGGTGTGTGTCAGGGAACCTGGAGGTGAGGACTAACACACAGAGAGAGGAGAATATACAATAATTTCAATGAAAATACTTACTCCTTACTCTGCTTAAGCAGAACTCCAAAGCAGTGCCCTGGCTGGGAGGCAAATATCCCCCATGGAGTCTCACACAGAAAATCAGGATCCAGGTAACCGTGTTCTCAGAACTGCTCCCAAGTTATCCAACATGCAAAGCAGAAACAGGACATGTTCCTCCTGAGCCACTGAGTCTCCAGGGTGTTCCAGGGTAGAGAATGCCTCGTGTTTATTGCCCTGTGCAGAATTTCTGTGTGTTCCCATATGTAGAGCTTTGTCCCTGACAACTGCTGGCATCTGTGTCCCTTTCAGTGCTCCCCTGTGGGGCTCCTGCTTGTGCTCAGTGCATCACATCTCTGCCTCACCGACTCTGCACTGATCCAGAGGCACAGCCTCCCTGGGAAGGGTTTTCCTGTCCCCTCACCATGTTGTCTGGAGAGGAAGGAAGAGAGGGAATACCGAGATAAGATGGGTGAGCATTTCACTGCTCTGTGCCTCAGCACCCTTAGCAATAAAAATATGTAAAATTTCCTCCTCTGTTAAACTTTGAGGTTCAATTTGTGACTGTTCATAAGGGCAGAAGCCACTATAGAAATGGATTTTTTTGAGTGTTCAGGTAATTAGTAGCTTTTAGAATTATCACAACTCTGAGCTGGGTTTTGCTACACATGCATGTTTGACCCTCACTTCCTACAGCAATTTGTTTTTCCTGTGAATAAAACATTTGCAGACACCTTAAGCATTGTTTTCTTACACCAGTGGTTTTTTTTAGGATACAAAAGAGATTGAGGTCACAATTTGTACTGGCTTCTAAATGACCTCATATAGAGTTGAGCATCTTAACAGTACAGGTTCTTCTCCAGGAAGCTCGTACCTGGACAGTGCACCCTGTAATGGAACAAATAATTAAATTCAGCAAGTTTGGGTGAAAAATATAATCAAAATGCAGGTAATTTCTTCTTTAGGTGGCTTTTTTGCCTTTCCTTGCCCAACACCTGCTTCTTATTGTACTGAGCCCCTGCCTGGCTCTTTGTGCTCTCCTGCCCCTGGTCCAGAGCATCACTCTTGGTTCTCAGGAGGGCTTCAGGCTCAGGAGAAACTACTGTGCTGGGAGAGGACTGCCAAAACAAACCCTCTGGTGCCTCTCTGGAGGGGAATTAAAGGTCACAGGGAGCTCTTGGAAAGGGGTGAGTAGCATGAAATATTGGCACCTTCACCTGCTGCTTTCTGTGAATCATTGGACACCCAATTCTAAAGTGAGCTTGACTTGTGAGGGTTCTGCCCTAAAACAGGCTCTGTTCCCATCCGTGGAGGAGCCATGGCTGTGTTCAGGGTTCTGCCTGAGGCTGTTTTTGGGAAGGCTGAGTGGTTTCAAGACATGGTGTGGGAGAGCTGCCTCTCCCTTTCCTTTGCTCTGTGACTTTCATACATCCACACAGACAACTCTGCTCTCTAACCAGCTTTCCCAAAAATTGGAAATGAGCTAGAGGGGAAATTAAAACTATCAGCTTACCCTCAAATGCCCTGTGAATATAATTTTTTTTTTTAATAAAAGCTCTTCTAGATGTAACGAACAATAATCTATCTTTCTCCAGGCTATTGACTTTCCTATAGAGAACAATGCAGAGCAGTGTCCTCCTGCAGCAATCGCAGAGGCTGTTAAACACCACCTCCTGGGAGGACCTTGTTCTCATTTAAGCATGATGCTTTTCTGACTAATTTAAATTTATCCTTATTCAGCTTCATTGCTGTCAAGGCTGCTCCTCAAAATGGAACCTTTTCCATAGGTGAAAGTCTCTAAATACTGATCTGGAAGGAGGCAGACTTATGCCAGATTTTTTTAAGTTATCTATTTAAAATTCCACTTAAAAAATTCATATAGGTTAGTTTTAATATGATATTTTTATATGAAGTGGATTTTAGGCAAGGAATTTCCTTTTTGCTTATGTTATTCCCCCTCCTTCTATACCATTCTGTGCAAGTATCCCTTGGAATCCAATGTGGCAGGATAACATTAACTTTGCTTTGTGGATATCTTCAGAGCTGATGTCATGGTAGCCTCTCTGTGAGGGATCTAAAAGTAATTTTTGATGTTTAATATTATTAATTTTCCTATTTTCAATATTTTTATAAAGGATAGCTTCACAGTTTTCTGTTATTTTCTTTGTAGAAACCTTTCCTTTGATTTGTCCGCTGTGTTAGAAAACACAGGGTTTTGCAGCAGGGCTGGTTTGATTTGATTCTAAACATTTCTCTGCTTTTATTGACACTGAAGCCAATAAAAAGACTCAGTGTTAGGAGAAGAGATATTATTTTCCTTGTACAACAACAGAGGCATCATGAGAGAATTCTGCTGTCCCCTCTTGGGCCCAGGGCTCTCCCAGCCCTGTCCTTCCAGTTTGCTGCCACCTTCCAGCTGTTGCTCAGCTTCCCTCATGGTGCCACCACCTGCAGCTGCTGGGGAGCTGAGTGTGAAGTCCAGGGAAGAGAACACAACTTGACTCCGTGACTTTCCCTCCTGGAAAAAGGGAGGAGTGTGGGAGGCAGGAGAGGCAGTGATGGCTGCAAGGCTGAGTGGTTTTCCAAAGCATTCTGTGAGACATCAGCTGCTCTGAAAAAGCAGAAGCTGAGAACAATCCTGCTGTAAAACTGACTTATTTCTGATCACTGCCATGAAAAATTGTGATGTGCTGTGATAAAAATTGTCATGTTGATTTCTGGGCAAGCTTGGCTAGTCATGCACCATTGTGTGTCCAGTCTCTCTTGGCTTTGGGAATTTTGCATCGTCCTTCCCATGTTAATAAATGAACTGTAACATCCATAAAACTTTTCTGAAACAAATCTGGGATTAGCCTAGTTCAGGGAGCATCTGGATCAGTGGAGCTGTGCCCTGTGCACTGAGAAGATGCCAGGAGCTGTCTTTGTCATGGACTGGCTGTTGAAGGAAGTGGTGGAGTCACCATCCTTGGAGGTGTTTAAAAGACATGGAGATGTGATGCTTAGGGAGATGTTTTAGTGGCTGGCTTGGCAGTGCTGGGTTAACACTTGGACTTGAGGATGTTTAGGATCTTTTCCAACCTGGACAATTCTATGTTTCTAAACCGGTGTTCTGGGCTTGGTTTAAAACCCTGACTAAGCTTAATATATGTGTCCAGTTCCTATCTGCTGTGTGGTTATTTAAATGGAAATGTCCTCCTCTTGCTTTCCAGGCCCTCTATCCTTCTTTTCTTACTGATGCTCCTGACCTGAGTTCCTTGGGTGCTCCTCTGTGATCTACCAAGGTGCAAAATTTGCAAAATTATCTACTGCCTCCAATCCCAGCCTTCTCCCATCTGTGGGATGCTCCCTCCAGTTCTGTCTGGTAAGTCTCCTGCCTTTCACATTCAAATAGTTCTTTAAAAAGTCACAATACCTATGCAAGCAGATAGGTACATCCCAGGGAAATCCACTTTGGGAATAGTAAAAGAAAATGTATTTTGCGCATTCAGCATTTTCTTCATTGAATTGAAGGGAAAGAAGTAAAATAAAATAATTTTTTAGCTTGTCTGTAAAGTTTGGAACAAGCTGAGATGCCCAACTTCAGTGTGGACTAAAGCTTTAAAGAATTGGATAAAAATCATTAATGACGTGACTTGGTTTGTGTGAAAGGCCAAGGAGAACTTGCCACGTGCTTGCAGATCACCTCAGCTGTCCTGGCAAATCTGCAGTGGGCATTGCCCTGCCACAGCACCTGGAGGATCCTGGGGTCAGTGCTGGCTGAAACTCTGGTTCCTTCCCCACCTTTTGTTTTTCATAAGGACCACCCAGCAAAGAGAGCACAGGCTTTGGGCTGGAGACAATTTCTTTTTAGTGCTGGATGTGCAAATACTGAGTTGCTACACGAGGAGGGTGTGATGTGCTGGCTGTCTGAGGTGTTTGCTTCCAGCACGTTCCCTGTCTGTGTGATACTCAAAGCTACAGAAACCTGCCAGTGTGAATCGTCTGGGCAGCTGCTGTGGAGCTCATATAACTGTCATAGCTTCATATAAACTTCTCTCAGATGTGCCAAACTGTCAGCACTAAACACTCTGGGCCAGCTCTTAGAGGGTCCAGCAATTTCTTGTGGCTTAGGCAGTACCAGAGAAGGTTTTGGTTTTGCCCTGCTGACTTCTGAAGATGAGAGTTTTGATTCTCAGCAACATCTGGACCTCTCTTACATCCAGCTGGTGTGGGAAACTTATTAACCTTTGCTGAGCAGAGTTTGCCTTTTGAAAAATGGATCAAAAGAACATGTTTTGATACATTAAAAAATGCATGTCATAAAACTGCTGTTTCTGTGCCTGCCAAAGCCAAGAGCTACTCAGGCGTGAGAAAGAGCAAAGAGAAAAAAAGCCAATAAAACCTATCCAAGCCTAACAGAAATATTAGGAAAGGAGATGAAAGACAACCGCCTGGGATGGCCATGAAACAACTGATTTTAATCCCCTGCTGGTGCTACATGTTTCCTTAGAAAGGGAATTTATAGATGAAGGAAAGATTGCATGGATAAGGTGCTTGGTCAGTGCTTGTAACCCTCAGCCTGGGGCCAAAAAATCCTGAAAGGCAAAGAATGATGCTTTTTTGGTAGATATCAGGAATTCCCCTATTTCTTGCATGTCCTCTGCAGATCTGATAGTTCTTTAGGGAAGGAGTGTTGGCCTCCAGTCATACAGAAAGGAGGCAGCAAACATGCACAGGGAGGAAATGCTCTGGACTTAGGAGCTGCTTAGTCTTTGGAAAAAATGCAGCTGAAAGAACTTTATAACTGATTGGAGAGATTGGGAAGAGTTTGGAAATGGTAGCACCAACTTCATACTGCTGAGATAAAGCTTGTAATACAGTGGGCTTGTGAAAACCTTCAGGATTTATCCTTATGCAGCAGTATGAATTTGGACAGCGGCCAGGATGCCATCTGCAAGTGTCCAACAAAAATCCAAAACACTTTATAGAATAGATATTGCCCTCCCTCCACTCCCCAACAGCAGTTCCAGCCAAGTGGGAATGGAGGAATTTTATAAGATTAGTGGGCTACAGGCTGTAAGCAGAGAGCTAACCTTGTCTGCCTCTAAAGCCAGGGGTATAATCTCTAAATTAAATTTACATGATTTATCACATCCAGGAAGATTGGTGAAACAACCAGAAAAAGTAGAGGAGAGGGGAAGAGATGATGGCCATTGGACTGGAGGAGTTTTGTCTTGTCAGTGGTAAAATGCACAATTCAGAACACCGAAATGGGATTAGTAGTGGGTGCCCAAACCAAATTGTACTGAAACACAAAGGTGCTTAATATATTCTTTGCAAAATGCAATATCTCAGGACAGAGACCCATCTGTTGTCACGGAGGAATCAGATGGAAAGTGCATTAAAAGTTGGAATTAGTCCCCACTGGGAGATCTGCACTGAGTCATGGTGATATATGGGATCTGTACAAAGGGAAGAGAGACAATATTGTCCCTATGATTTATGCATTGCAGTCACTCCACTTTCTCCAGCATTCCTGCTCTGTTGCCTGCAGACATCAGCAAAGAGAGGGTCCCCCTGGCTCCTGTGCAGTCTCTTTGTGGTGGGGCAGCTCTGTTAGGATGGGGAAATGTGTTTGAAAAGCAAGGAGAAGCTCACACAAAATGCAAAGGCCAACAGAAGCTGGCCCAGGAGAAGAAATAGGAGATTTGATGCATTTTATTCACTTAGTGCCCTAATGTAGAGTCAAAAAATAGAAGGATGATTTATTTAAGCATCTCAAGTATGCTCCTTCTTCACAGCCAGCTTCCATGACATCCAGTAAAAGCCCTGTAAATGTAAATCTGGGGAGAACAAACTGGGAGTTAGGGCTGTGCAAGACCACGCTGGCTTTGGAACAGTGAGGCTCTGCAGCCAGGCTCAGTCCATGGGTGAAGAAGAGCCAAAACCATGTTTGTCTATATAGGTAAAGTAAGAATTAGACCCAGGACAGCTGCAGCTGCTGAGCCTGTGGTGCTCCTAATAAAACTCACCCTGTCTTTCCTTCTGTGATCCCCAGCACACCCCACTGCTGCTCAGCTGTACAGGCCTGGCTTTTATCCAGCCAAGTGCTCTGATTTTACTTTGCTGCTTCTTAAGTAACAGCTACAGCTAGGACAGGTATAAAGCCACATTTTGCAAACCTCCCCTCCACACCTTGCAAAGGGACTGATTAAAGCTTTCTTGTTATCCCTGGGAAATCTGGGTGGCTCCTAGGGAAGAGCTATGAAATCATTTCCCTTGTTAACTGCTGGGATCTTCTTGGAAATCCTATCATATTTCATTTTTATTACCTGTTACTAGAACTGTCCAGGTGGCTTATTGAAGAACACTTGTAAAAAAATGTAGCATTCTTCTTTTATCAGGAATAAATGAAATTTACCTCATAACCCAATCTCCTTTTAAAATAACTATAGATCCAGGCACAAAGGAATCAAAGGTAATATATTTTCTTCATTTATTGCATTAGCATTCATCATATTTCCCTGTATTTTTCCATCTTTCTTTTTCTTTTTTCTTTTTTTTTTTCATTAAATAAACCCCCCAGGTATTTAAAGGCTAATAAAGGCCATTTTGTTTTGTTTTTGCTGAGTTTTGCTGCTTAACTGAAGCTGGCACATGGCCAGACTCACATCCACATAGTCTCTGTTAAAACTTGGTGGGGTGCCACTCCAAGGAGACACCTCATTAAATTCGTGTTGGCAAATGTTTGTCACCTTCCAGGAGCGCTGCAGTGATTAAGGTTGGGATTTTCCTCACCTCATCTCTAAGCCAGTTCCCTGATCCATGCTAACAAGCATTTTCACAGGTAGCCAGGATTACTTGCCCTCTAAAATGTGTTTCTCTCTCTCTGCTGTTGAGGGAGCCTGGATGACAGGCCCATGTTACACACTTCATTTCTAGATGTTAAAAATGAGATGAATTCCATTCTCCAATTCCTTCAAAACTATTTATTTGATTTTTCTTCCCTGCTGCTTCTGGCAACAGTGTTTCAGATCAGTTCTTCCCTGCACGGAGAGATCCTCACTCAATTGCTCCAAGGCTTGACCTTTCCTGAGCTTTTTCATTTATGCCACCTGCTTCCCACATTTGACATAGCCCTAAACAGTTTCATATCATCTCATGAATTCTCTTCAGAGTTATGTTTTCCCTTGGTCACCTCTGAGTCTCCTCTCTCCCAGTGAATGCAGGTCATGTTTGCCCAGTGCTTCTGTGTGAGGTGCCAAGCTGCTGAATCAGTCTCGTACTGCCTGAACTCCTTCCTCACAGCAACATCTTCTGGGCCAAGCTCTGCCTTGCTTGGAAGTGACAGAGAGGGAGAGGAAGGACACGAGGAAATTGTTCTTCCTTGGCAGAGGCTCTTGTGCTGGAAGAGCCCTGGTGCAGCTGAATGTCTCTAGAGTTGTGAGGAGGTTGCTGAAGGCAGTACAGGAGTTCCATGAAGGGGGTTTGTGCCAAGATTTATATGTTGGGAGCTTTTGGGCAAAATAGAATAGCTCATTGCTCTCTGGCTTTGCCTGTTTTTTTTTTTTTTTTTTTTTTTTTTTTTTTTTTTTTTTTTTTTTTGGTTTGGTTTGGTTTGTTTGTTTTTTTTTTTTTTTTTTGTTTTTTTTTTTTTTGTTTGTTTGTTTTTTTTTTTTGGTTGGTTGGTTGGTTTTTGTTTTCTTTATTGTTTTGGTTTTTTGTCATTGCTTATTGTGGTTTTTTTCCCTCCCCCAAAACAAACATTTGGGACCCTCAGGCACACTGGAAAAAGGGTTGGAAGTTTGATGATCAGCTTCCAGGCCATGTATACGTATTTCCCTCTTTATTTCTTTTCCTATCAGGTGTCTAGTTACCCTGAAATTCACTTTACCATGATCTGGGTTGTTCTTTAGCTTGGGCACCAGAATACTGTGGAGGGAAGGGCCATTAAAGCAGAGCATGGCATTACCTAAATGGCACAGCTGTGATATGTGCTGTAGTTCGGGACTGGTTTTGTGTAAATCACTTATCCAGCACTGTGTATTGCACAAAGTGGAGCATCTTGATCACAATCTCAGTTCACTGCTTGCTGAAATCTAATCCTGTGCCTTCATGTGCTCTCAGGAGCTTTTAGCTGAGGTACACACAGAGCCTTGGGACAACAGTGTAAGGAAGGCTGACATGAGAGAGAATTGGCTTTTTGAGGAAAAAATTGATGAAGAAATGGGAGGGAGAGAAGCTGTTTAACATTCTGGGCTTGCTCAGATACACAGAGAGAAATCAGTCTTCCCTCTGGTGAGGGATGGGGTGGACCCATCCTGCCCCACCTAGCTTGTCCCTGCACTGTCCCTGCCTGTTCCTGAGACCTCCAGGCTGAGGCTTGCAGTGCATGCACCTCTTCAGCTCTGTCTCTGCTGCTGGAGCCATCACAGGTTGTGTCTGCCAGAGCTGGGTGATCTTGCCCTGAGAGGGGAAAAATATCCACTGTAAGCCTCACCCAGAACATCACTGATCTGGAAGAACAACTCACAGCAACCAGGAGAATGAATGATTTATCAAAGGCAATTTTGACCCTTGCCAGGGTTGTATTAAACACCTTCTTTCTTTCTGGCTGGCTGGAGAGTCTGGGCATGTTGATATATGTTTTTCCCATCTTATTCTCCATTATCTGAGCCACAGTGAGAGAGTTTCAGTCTTTGAAAATGTGTTAAGCTGAGAGGGGGTTAATGGGTTAAGCTGAGAGGAGAGGAAATATGCAGAAATATGGTGTCCTCTGCTGTTGTAGGGGGGCTGGGTGGTTTGTGGCAATTTTAGTGGGAATTATTTATTTCTCAGTCCGATGTGGAGAATCTGCTATGGTCCCTCACCTGCAATGGAGTTGCATGTAGGCAAGTTTTGGTTAATTTCCATTAAAAATATGATTGTTTTTAGTTGGGGGGTGCACTAGGAGCTGTTCCCCAGGGACAGGAGGGGTTCCCCACTCCTTGGAAACTTCACATCCAAAGCTGATATCTCCCACCCCAAGTTCAGCCCACCAAATTTTGATTCCAAAGCATCTATGGCACCCTCCAGACAACCTCCCATTTCAGTCTTGAGAGCGTGGCAGGCACCTGCACGGGGCTGAGGCCTCAGATGTGAAAGATGTGCATTGACACTTGGGAACATGGTTCAGTGATGGGCTTTGCAGTGCTGGATCAATGGCTGGACTCTATGAACTTGCAGATTTTTTCCAGCCCAAATGATTCTATGATTCTGAATGAACCTATAATTCTTTGTGCAGTCTTTTACTGCCATGAGGGGGAAGGGGAACCTAATATTTCCCACCTCAAGAGGGAGATGTCCCTTGCCCTGTGTTATCAGGGTGACAGCACCCTTTGTTCCATAAGGTTTTAACTTCACAGTGGGGAAGTAAGAAAACACTACATTTTGTCTAAAGAAAAACCTTTGAATCTGCCAAATACTTGTGAGACAACAAAACTTGCAAATTGTCTGGAATGTGGCTGACTTATGGCTGTTTTGTGGGTGTAATTTGCTCTGCTTGCTGGTCCTAAGCTTTATTTGCTTTGGGAGAATACCACTATGAGTGTTTTGGTGTGACATTTAGAGTTTCCCTCATGCAAATTGGCCCAGCAGCAGCCCAGGGACAGCAGACCATGAACTTATAAGGGCTGGCAGGAGAGTGTACGGGGAGGTCAATATGGGAGTGTGATTTCTCCTCCCTGCAGAAAGGGAGCTGGATCAGTGGCTGTGGAAGGATGCTCTGGAGAGCTGAGGCAGAGTGTTTGCGTTTTGTTTCTGCTGCCCTTTTTTCCCAGCTAAATCAAACTGGTATTTTGGGGCTACACTGCTTAGTTTCAAGCCTCAGGCATTTTTCTTTCTGAGTGATGCTATTTAGTTTATTGGGTTTTTTTGTCTCTGTGGTTATTTTTAAGAAAAGTGGTGAGGATATATATATCGTTCCTGTCTTCTGTTTCCCTAGACCCTTACACAAATTTGTAATTTGTGTAATTCAGGTTTTTTTTTTTTTTTTTTTTTTTTTTTTTTTTTTTTTTTTTTTGAAAGAGGAAGAGAAAACACACTTTGGATCAGAATTTGAGGGTCTATCTAGAAAAAAAAAACATTTTGGCAGAGGGAAAATCAAGTTCTATAATTGCAATTAATTTTAAGGTTCACCATGGAGACTTGAGAGCAAGGAAAAAAGATGCACAATAGGCATGATGAGACAGTGAGCACTGTAGAACCTGGTGGTGCAGTGTAAGGTGAGATACTGCAATTCTCTGAAGAGGTGGAGGTGCTAATTCCAGTATCTTGGAGGAAGGTGCACTATGCAGCAAGAGCTGGCACTGCTTTTGTGTTTGGCTAGATGTGGCGCTGATTTATCTCAGGAAGGAGCTTCATGCAGCGGGGCACTGTAGGGGGACAGTTGCTCGTGATTTACTTGTGCCAAACTCGTTTTGAGTTTTATTTTTAAAAAGCCTGTGTAGTCTCTTTTTCCTGCCTCTCTCTCCCGTGCTGAGCAGCCCTAAATGCTGTTTGCCACTGAGGACGTTTAAACTAATTTTTCCAAAGTGCTGACGAAGCAGGACACACTTTTATTGCTGTCATAACAGCGCTCAAGCTCTCTCCCTTGATTGCGTTTGTAAAACACCGACCTTAATAAGTTCTCACCCCGAGGAGTGGCTGGTGCACCCTGAGTGACAGCCATCTGCTGCGTGTCCTGCTGGCCAAAATGACTTCATTACCAGCAGGCTGAGGGGAGAGCAGGGGCTGGCAGGGGAGCTCAGCTCTGCTGTAGCCACTGCTCTGCTCCTGCCCCGTGTGAGCCCGTGGTGCGTGCCAAGGTAATTGGCAGGTTCTGCTCCTCCTGCTGGGAGACTTTCATGGCCCAGCACGATTCCTGCCAGTGGGCAAACTTGCTCTTTGCACGCCAGCACATTTGCACGCTGCTGTAGGACCCAGAGAGAGGCAGCAAGGGGAGGAGAGGGGCAGGGCATGCCGAGGGAAACAGGCAAGTGAAGCCCATCTTTGCCCGCCAAGCAAGTGTTAAAAAACCCTTTCAACTATCTGCCCTCAGCAGCACAACAAGAAAAAGTTGGAAGTTTGGTGACCCCACTCCAGACCCAGTGATAACGTCCTGTGTCTATTTCTGATGCGTGTCAAGCTGTGCTGGGGGAGGTTCAGGTTGAACATCAGGAAGAATTTCATCACTGCAAGAGTGGTTGAGCACTGGAATGGGGTGTCCAGGGAGGTGGTGGAGTCACCATCCCTGGAAGTGTTCAGGAAATGACTGGATGTGGCACTGAGTGTTATGGTCTAGTAGCGTGGTAGGGTTTGGTCAAAGGTTGGACTCAATGAACTTGGAGGTCTTTTCATCCTTAATGATTCCATGTAGAGAAACATCCGTGTGCTACCCAGCAGAGACTGGACACATGTCCTGGCACTGTGCAGTCCAGGGCTGGGGACAGCCAGCTGTCCCTCACCCAAAGCAGTCCCAATCAGGACTGTCTTGTCTCTTCTGAAGAGGAGGCAATTGTGCAGTCAGGCTCCAATCTGTAGCATGTAGTGCACTGTCACAGGAAAGAGACATGTTTCTTCCCTTAGCTGAAAAAAGCTTGAGACAAATCCTCTTTCATCTCCTGATCAAATCTGCAAATTTGCATCGGCTCCAACCTGGGGCACCTGCGAGTCAAAACCATCCTGCAGCTCTGCTACTGTCCCCTGGGCTTGACCTGCAGCTACAACAGCACTCCTGACTTTGGTTCTCCTGAAAATACACAGTCTGTCCAACCCTGAGCTCATCTCTTTCTCCCTCTTCCACCTGGACTCCTCTCACCCTCTCAGTCCTGCAGTGCAGCTGCTCCAGTCAGAAGCTCCTCTGGAGGCAGGATCCCCCTGAGCAGGCTCTGGAGCAGTTCCTCCAGCAGCTGCAGCCTCCCCGTGCACATCCACAGTGGCAGCTCAGTCACCACAGCCAGGAGCCCTGCTATTTCAGTCCTGGCCTGGCTCTGGGAAGACTCTGGTGGCAGATTGTGCTGTGATTCAGTACTAATGATGAAAGGTTGGGTGTTCACGGAGCTGTGCATGCTTACAGCTGACTTAACAGTAGCTAATTAATTTTCCCAGTGTTGTGATTCACTGGGGCAGCATTTTCTCCTACTAAAACCCTCTCCAAAGCTTTGTCCTGTCAAAGACACTGACACAGCATGATAGAAGACACTCGTGTTCTCACCCTCTGCTTCCACCCCCTCTTTGATTCTTCCTGATCCTTGGTCTATTTTTTGGGTCCAGATGAATACGGAAATGGCCCCAAATGAAAGAAGAATAGACTCTACTAAGTCTTTCTGGGGTTTCTATGTGAAGTATCTCCTGCCTTATGTTCTGCCTCTCCCTCTCAGTGTTTTTTGGTTAGGATGTTGTGCCTTCAAAGTCATGTCTTGATGAGATTTAGACTGGGCACTGAGCCCTGTTAGGGAATCAGATACTGGGGGTAGCCATTGAAGTTTTTTGGCAATTTGCTTTCAAATGTCTTGGCAACAGGAATAATTTAGAGCTAATGAAATATATGGAGAGGAAGGAGGAGGTTGTCTCTCAGGCTGGAAAAGGTAGCTTATGTCATTTGCTCAGCACTGGGTTTAAGACAATCTAGCTGTGCCAGAGAAGAACATGGCTTTCTTCTCCCTTTTCTTTCTGATGTAGACACTCTCTTGGACTGCAAGAGGTATTGAGACATATCTGGGCTGAGTGGGGCTCTGCTGGGGCTGAATAAGTGAGGGAAAAAAAGAAAATCTTGGTGGCACAGACTGCCCTTCTTTGCCATTAAAAAACCTCACGACGGCAAAAACCGTGTAGGTTTGCAGAGTCATTGCAATATTTGTACAGGTGTGAGCTATCCCTGGCCTTTGTCTGGTTATGAGAGGGAGCAGTGGATTGCACCTCTGAACTTCCTCCATCCTCCCCAGATCCTATGGTGGCAACCTTATTGGCTAAGGAAGTACAGAATTGATATTTTTGACTTGTCAATATTCTTGTCCAGCGTTTTTTATCCTGCTCTCTCTCATTGCACTCTCCACTGCAGTTGTTTTATTTTTGCTTCTCTTGATTTCCACCTCTGCTCCTTTGTGGCATGAACTTTCCACATCTTTAAGTTCACTGTCTTCATTCTGTGTGTTTGATACAGTCTTAAGCAGTTTTGTAGTTTCTTTTCCTTCCTGACTCCCTCTGGAATAGATATCACTCAGTCAGGTCATAATTTTTCCTTCTGTAGATTCCAGCTCCACTTCTCTACCCTGCTGTTGTAACTAAGGTCCCTCAGTCCCAGACTAAATCCCTACATCCCTGTCACAAGCTCTGCATGCCTTTGTAGTGATCCTTTGCTGGGCTGCTGTCAGCAGCTGAATGCATTTGCTGATGTTCTCCCTCTCTCTCTGCCGTTGCTGGAGCTTTGTTGGTGAATTCAGCCTCACGCCCTGGATGTCTGAGCAAGGTGAATGGGAACTTTCTCATCCCTGTCTCTAAGCCCAGGGAGATGGGCTGGTGAGAAATGGAGATGTTTTCTGCAGTATCAGTGCCACAATCACGCTGCCACGTGGGATTTTGCTTTGTGAGGAGCCAAGAGCCACGGCAGGTGCTCCTTTACTGTATTTTGGTTTGTGACCCTTCTCCTGACTCTGGGCACCACTGAGGAGAGTTTGGCCCTGCCATCTGTATTTCCTGCCTCAGGTACACATTGATAAGAGCTCCCTGGGTGCTCTCTTCTCCAGGCTAAACCACCCCAGCTCCCTCGGCCTTGTACATGAAATCCCCTGGACACCTTCCTGGTCCTTTGCTGGACACTCTCCAGTACTTCCACATCTTTCTTGTTCTGGGCAGCCCAGCACTGACACAAGACTCCAGATGTGTGCCACCAGTGCTGACTGGAAGGGAGTGATCACATCTGCCTCGACCTGCTGGCACTGCCCTGCTGGCACAGCCTGTGGTCCCGCTGACTGCCTTGCCACGGGGGCACATTTGCTGGCTCACATTTAGCTTGTCCACCAGGACAGTGAGGTGCACTGCATGCTTCAGTGTCTTTCCATTTAATTTGTGTCATTAGTGTTTCTTCTGGCTGCTGGAGCCATTTCTGTTTGCATTAAAGTGTTCCAGTTTTCACTGAGTGTTATCAGATAGCAATTTGATGTGAAATGGGCAAAAGCTGATTGAAGGGCCAAGGCAATTCTCTCCCTCATCATCTTCCAGAATAGGCACTGCTGTTGTAAGCTCCAAAAGCACCTGTGAATGAAAGAATGTTCTTAAATTCTTGGATGACTTCCAGCATCTATCTGTGGGGAGGCTAATCTTTCTGTGAAGGAAGGATGGAAGCCTGTGTGTATACAAAGGTGACATTAAACTGAGCCACCCTTCCACTCACATTTGTTAATAATCTATTGCATATATTTCAGAGGCTTAAAGGACCACTGTGAATTCTTTCCTGGGAAAAGGAGCCCTGCACAACATTTTTTTTAGGCCCTAGAGACGAGCAAATCTTCCTCAAATATTTTGAATCATTGATGGGTATTTGTTCCAAGCTTTAATTGCTCCTGTCATACCAGCCTCATTTTCACCCAGGTGACTGCTCCTTGTGGCAGGAAGGTGACACAGTGGCACTTTCTCATCAGAGTGGAGGTGTCTCAGCACGGCTGGGAATCCCCAGGGCTTACCTGGGAGCAATTCAGGTCCTCTGAGCAGTGATAGCATCATAGGAGAATTTGCTTCTGAAACAACAAAAAGGGCTTTCCAAGGTCTTTCAGAGACCTCTCTGTAGATTCAGACTTCCACACTGAACATGATAATCATTTCCCTGAGCAAAATTTCAGAGAATTGCAGCAATCCCTTCTCTATCCTGTTGTCTTTGATAACAGGCTGTTAGCAGACATGGAAAAAACTGCCCAACCTTTTTCCTCTGCCTGTGGCAATCCTCAGGTGCTCCCACGTTTCCCTCTTCCAGCACCACCAGAAAAACCCTGTGTTGCTCTCCAATTAAAAAAAAAAAAATCCCACCCAGCAAGTGAGAAGTTTCTGTGCTGTGGAGGGTTAGCAGCAGCTGGATTACACCCCGCAAATCCCCTGCCAGTTCTTGGAAAATAGGATTTAGATCTTTGTATAAAGGCAACTTTTATTAAGCAAACTGCTATCCAGTTGGCTCCCTGGAGTGCTCAGCTACGTGAATTTAGGAAGCTTTTAGCCAGGAAATTGGAGGGACATGGTTATCTGTCACGGGCCTAAAACCCCTGCCAGTGCCCCCGGGGTGATGCTCCAATACAGATGCAGGGAAAAATCCATATGTACTGCAAGCAATGAGGAGGGGTGCATGGCTAGCAGGTGATAATATTTCCATTTAAAATCCAAAGGAAAGTCCTTAATTTATCATGAGGTACTTTTGGGTGGTCAACTAAGAGAACCTGAGGCAGCTTTCTGCATTTACCCATACAAACACTGCAGCTTTCTGTATTTAACCATATGATGGTTTTATTTGACATGGTTGCTTTCCAAAATATTGACAGTAATGTGGTGCTGGTAGGAAGGTTTAGGAAGGAATTGAGCAACAGCCTTGTTTCTGAGGGCAGAAGTGAAGAAGGGTTTGGCCATTACTGGGAGAAAAACTGTACATATGTATTGCATATTTTAGAAGAAACACCTGTGGCTGAGGTGCTCATCCCTGCTCAGACAGACCTCATGAACACAGCCTTTGGGCTTAGTCTGGGCTCATCATATTCCTCAGGGAAATGAGATAGCCTGAAGGTTGTCATCCTCTGCCAGCTGCCAACAGCTCCAGTGGCCAGCTGGAGAGCTGGAAACTCTGGGCTGTGGCACACCTGACACCTTTCATGGGATCATGTTTGCCTGTGCTAACATGATTATGGCATTAAGAGCTGCCACGTTGGCAAAAATCTGATCAGAGATGCTCTTTTGTGGTTGTGCTTCTCTAACGGAGCTGGGAGCTGTTAGCACTGAGTAGTAGTTGATCTGGTCCTGGAAATCTTGAATGTCATGGATAGAGTCAGCAGAGAACTGAGACTTCTCCAGAGCTGGAGCCTGTGTCCAGACAAAGATCATCTGAGCTTAGGGAGAAAAATTCTAGTTTAAAAAAAAAAAAATTCCCATTCTAGGGAAAAAAATGGACCCTTTTAACTAAACTTTTTTTCTTTTTATTTTTTTTTTTTTATTTTTTTTTTTTCTCTTGTGGCATTTGAGCCTTTCTGTCCTTGTCCAGAGGGAAGGGTGCTCTGGAGAGAGAGGTGATGTGCCTGCTTTGCTGCACAGCATGTGGGGCTGGTGAGGACTGGTGGACAG
The DNA here is from genome assembly GCF_026979565.1 of Vidua chalybeata. Classification (NCBI taxonomy): domain Eukaryota; kingdom Metazoa; phylum Chordata; class Aves; order Passeriformes; family Viduidae; genus Vidua; species Vidua chalybeata. The sequence goes on from NC_071544.1 coordinate 12,386,751, forward strand.
CACTGAGGCCACAGCAGCATTGCAGTCACCTCCCTCCTGATTAATGGGAGCAGACAGGGACCAAATGGGTCATAAATGTGCCCCTGAGCTGCAGGGGAGGTGCACCCTGTGATGGACCCTGCGGGGTTTGTCCTGACATCATCTGGATGGGGGAGCCTGCTGGATGGCTGACGTGGGGTCAGGGAAAGGCTGAGACAGACAAACTTGTCTCAGAAATGCCTTTGGGTCTCACAGCTCAGACACAGCCAGTGACACCCCTGTCTGCTCTCATGCCTCTGGAGGGACAAGGCTCAGCAGAGCCACCTGGACATGGCCTGAGTGCGTTTTTTTGTGTGCTGTGCTGGACCCTGCCTTGCTGAGCTCTGCCTTGCTGGACCCTGCCTTGCTGAGCTCTGCCTTGCTGAGCTCTGCCTTGCTGGACCCTGCTGTGCAGCTCCCCACGGCTCCCCCAGGCCACTGCTGCTTGCAAACAATAATTGCACATTATCCTCCCCCTGCAGAGGTGCAGCCAGGCTGGACATTGACCTTAGTGTACGGAGAAGATGAATAGAAGGTCATTTTTGAGTTAATGAGACCTTCCAAAACCAAATCTTTCTTGGCAAAGATAATATTCCCCCCTTCTTCCCATTCCAGGTGCTCCTGCTTCTGGAAAGACATTTATCATTTCTCCATCTCTGACGGTAGATTTCCCTCCCTCTCTTGCTCTCTCATTTTATCTTGCCCAAGGGGTCTGTGCTACCTTTTATTAGCTGACACTTCACTTCTGCAGATGGAAATGACACTAATGGAATGTGGCTGAGGCTTTATTACAGAAATGCTATTCGCCCTGCACAAGCAAACTTCCAAATAATCCTGCAGGGAAGGAATAAACCTTGAAGGCAGCTGCAGGAGCTGTAGATGAAAAAGAAGACAGGAGAAGGGACTGATGAGTTAAGAAAGGAAAAAGAAATAGGGAAGGGGAAGAAACAGGCTAGGGCATATTCTTTTGTGTCCAAAAAGAAAACAAAGACAGTTAAAGTGAGAATCAGCTGCATTTAATGTCCAAGTTGCTGGCAGAGGTTTCTAGGTGAGAGGATGGGGCAGTGACAGCCCTCTGCCTGCCTGTCATCCTGTCATTGCCCCAGCTTCCTGCCTAAAAGCTGTGCCAGTAAAATAACTGCTAAGGATGGTGGATGCTGTTCTGTGAGCTTTGGTTGTGCTACTGTGAGCAAGCAAAGGGTTTTCAGACCAGAGGGTTGTCTCACCAAACCCAGCTGTGCTGAGCCAAGCTGGCAGGCCTGGGTCTTTTTGCTTTTCCTGAGCATGAAATCCTACCTGTGACACATTGAGAGGTGACATCACTGTGTCCTTGCACTCTGGCCCCTCCTTAACTTCAGTGAGGCCGGACCAGCTCTCTGCACCATGAGAAGGAGATGTGAACACTTGCAAAGGACCCCTGAGAGCTGTTCTTGAATCCTGCCCCTTGGCTGTCGCCAACTCAAAACCCCAGGACATAATGAAAACCAAATGGTTGCAGAGATAAAGTGCCAGAAGAGAGAGAACAAACATCTGGGAAGGGAGCAGGGCAGCAGACTGGGAAGGCTCAGAGAAGGTGAGAGGAGTGACATTTGCTGAGCAGCAGCCTTTGTGGTTGTTTTTCTGTGTTATTGATGCTTGCTTTTCCCTCCCACTTTTATTTTCATGGTGTGTCTATTACCTCTATGGCTCATTAGGCAACGAGATGCTAATGCTGCCTGTAAAGCTGCAGGATAGATAGCCCCCGTCCTCTGTTCTTCTCTGTGCCTTTTTTCTTTATTAGATATATATTTTTGCTTTGCTTTGTTTTGTTTCCTCTCCATGTCATCATCTTCCCCTGGCTCCCTTCATACATAGTGTAGCTCAAAGGAGAATGATTTCAGGAGTTGGAAACTTTCTTTGCTCTCTCCTTCTCCTGCTGTAGGAATTTATTCCATCTCTTAAACCAGTTAACCCTATTAAAAACAAAAACAAAAACAAAAACAAAAACAAAAACAAAACAAAACAAAACAAAACAAAAACAACAACCCAGCTGTGACATATTGAGGATTGTTACATTGGGGAATGATTCCAGCCTGTGTATTGACCAGTTTGAATTGGTAGGATGGGGGACAGGAGTTAATTAACCCAGACTCAGAGATGCCACAGAACCAGAAACATTTGTGTTGATCCGCAGCAGAAAAGGCAACACCAGCAGCCAGTCTGTGGCTGGTTCCCCCTGCTCACTTGTTGGCTCCCAGACTAGCTGGCTCACTCCCTGTGGAAGGAAGCCACTGCCAAATGGCCTCCTCTTCACTGTGACCCTTGTTCCTTCCAGAGCAGCTACCACCCAGAGGAGGGCTGGCCTGTGGGGACACGTGAGCAGTCACCCCCACACATCCATCACCTGTGTGCCTCTGATCGCAGATGAGAATTTTATTTATAGCACAACCTTTCTTTCTTCCTTCACCAAAGCACTTAAGGGTGTTGTACATCATCGTAATAAAACCCATTACAATAAAATATTACCTCTAGAATCTTTGAAAATGAAAGGCAGGCAGAGGAAGCTCAGAGAAAGTGAGAGAAGCAAGGGCAGGAGTAGAGACTGGGCATTTTACATATTTGAGGTGCCAAAAAGGCCATATTGCAGGTGGAGCCTGGGGAATCACATAAAGGTCTTGAGAGTCTTTGCAGAAATGGAGTTAGACACAAGCAGACAAAGCTTGGACAGAAAGGGAGAGGATGGCATGGACTGGTTCACTGGATTGATGCATCCCAAACCTGGGAAGAGCCTGGAGGAATGCCTGGTGCTCGGGGTGAGACTGTACCTCTCCCCAGTCTCCTTCCCACCTTTGTCCAGCAAATTCTTCTTTGTAGGAGGGGCTGGTAGAGGTGGTGAATTTGAGGAAGGAGCTCAAATGTTTTTCATGTCAAGAGCCCACCATGGTATAAGTGGCAGCAGATGTGGGCTGTGATGGTGGGAGGGACGAACAGACGAGGACTAGACCTGGCCTGAACTCTCTTTTTCATTCTTCCCTGATATTTTGGTTCTTACTGTTCCCTTCCACCTATTCCTTGATATCTTTTGTGGATGAAAGCAATCTTTCATTTTCTATTTATAGAGCTACTCTTTGGTGTAGTTCAGGCTCTTTTGCACATCTCCCCAGAGCAGTGTGGTTTTTTGTTTGTTATTTAGGCTCAGTTACACAGGCAGCTTAGTCTCCCTTGTCCGCCTCTCCTGTTTATCCCCAAAGCCCAGCACTGTGCTCCTGATCATTTTGGGTAGCCAGAGTCTGTACATCCACAACTGGAGCCTGCCCACAGCAGAGGCAGTGCTTGTTCATTGTGCAGTCATGAAGAGACACCAGAGAATGTGCTGACCTTGTGATAATTAATGGATTGTGGGGTAATGGTTCTGTGTGACGCATTACAGGAACGGGATCCAGCACTTCTACATTTAGGGTAATTGAAAATCTGAGACGTTTATTATTTTGGGCACACTACAGTAACTTTGGTTTTTAAATCTTAAATTAATCATTTCAGACATTTACAGGAAGAAAACAAGGGGCTGGCAAATAAGGGAGATTCAAGCAGTGCATGGACTGGTCACCCCAGGGAAGGGCTCCACTGCTGTGTGCTATTCCCCCGAGAGACCTGGGGAGCTGGTGATGGATCAGCAAACCATGGACCTTTCTTAATCATTGTGGTGTGCTGGCCAGAGCCTCCCCAGTCAGTAAAACACTCCTCAGGACAATGCCTGTAGAGAAAGTGCATCCAAAAACCACAGGGGTTGGGGAACCAGCCTCTCTTCTTTGCTGTATCCCAGACCTGTGACTCCAACCACTGCTCAAGTCTCTGTTGAGCTTGTACCTCATGGGCCTGTGGTGGTGAAGCTGCTGCAGTACAGATGAGAGTTTGCCACAGTTTAAACATTCTGTGACCTTTCCCAGGGAGCAGAGCCTGTTTTGGGGCAGGTTTGTCCCTCACTGGTGCTGTGGTGATGTTTGGGCTGTTCCCATTGCAGTGCCAAGAGCAATCCCTGCAGTGCCAGCCTGGCTCCCTGAGCACCTTGCAGGGTTTGCTCAGGTGAGCAGAGACAATTTTCTGTGAGAATCACTTTGCCAGTTGAGTGCTCTGGCGTGGAACAACCCATCATTACGGTCTCACCTGTTATTTGTGTGTCTAGCAGGTTGCACAATTAAGGGGAGAGATCTGTAATAGCCAGCCCTGAGTAAAGGGATTGTAACCAGGCTAATAGAATCCATTTCCCTCAGCTGCTCTATTACAGCAGTGCCCCAGACTGAGCTTTTGCTTCTCAAAGAAAGAACCACATTAATTTTCACTCTGTTATTTTAAAACAAGCAGACAAACAACTGCTTGTTGCAGCCTTCTCCTCCCACTCTCTTGTGAGAATGGGAGGGGGTGGCACAGAGTGGTACAAAATGAAAAAAATGGGGAAAAAAAGACAAATCCAGAGGAAATAACGAAGAGAGCTAGAAAACCTGAAATGCCTATGAAAGATATTTTTCAGTGCTCTGCTTCCTTCCCTGTCCATAACTTGTTAGGTACAGTGTACTCCTGGAGAGAATAAGTGTGACTTCTCTTTGGTGGGAGAAAAGCCAATGGTGGGAGCAGGGAGAAATCAAGCATCTAAATTTAGGGAATGCAACAGTGTGCCCCATCCAGGAGCCCAGGCCTCATGTGTAGTTGTACTGATCTTGAGAGATGTGTGTTTCTCCTGTAGCTATAGAGGGAGGCAAAAATTATTGCCTATAACCCCCAAGAGCACAGAGAAGTCCTAGGGGAGTTTCCTGTTTAGCTTTTCTTTTGTCTGCCTTTATTTCCTCTTTCAGTCCCTCAAAGTGTGGTGGAAGGATTGTTTCATTCTCCTCTGGATGATGTGTTTAATCTCTAATTAGGCAGTTTTCTCCTTTCAGCTGCCATGGACCAGGTTACAAACCTCAGATTTGAAATGAGAGTGGTGATAACGGAGGTGGGGAGTGTCAGAGACTGGGCTTGCTGCCTTTCAGGCTGACTGGGAAAGTCAAAGAGAAAATAAATGTAAACAGCAACATTGTGATGTCCTTGAGTAGCTGAGAGGAAAGAGCCCTGGCCAGGACCATTGGTTCAGTGGAGTGACAGGAAGATTTGCTCCTGCAGCTCCTTCCCCCTCTGTTCACATTTCATTTTCAGCCTCCAAGTGAGATTCCCAAATGCTTCCTAAACCCAAGATAGCTGGGATTTTATGGTCAGTACTGCCTCATACAAGATTGACAGTCATTTCACTCCTCTGCAATGCTAGCCTCTCTTAAATTGGTGTTGTTATTCCTAAGGGCCAGCTGTGCTTTCTCTAGTCTGGAAAAAAAAAAAAAAAAAACCTTGCTAAAATCAGTTATTGTACCAAAAATTTCCCAGGTATTTATGAAATTATTCCTGTCAATAATATTTACAGGTTTGTAAGATGCAGCAAAAAGTGCTATTTCCTTCCAGTCATATCTGCCTCTCCCACAGCACATGATAAGGAGTCAAGGACAAATAGACAGATAGTCTGAAGACTGGCTTGATCAGTCCATCTATACTAAATGTTCCTGCTCCTGCCTGGAAATGACAGTCCAATTTCATGAATCTGAAGTCTGACACCTCCCACAGATGCTACTTCACTTGTTGTTTCTTTCCTTTTGATTTCTCTTTGAAAATCCCAGTTCGTTTCATGGTCAGAGAACCCCGTCTTTGGTCCCCTCTGTTCATCAGAGCCCTTCATAACCTGGTGTAGGATGAAAGGGCTGCATAGATAATTTATGGGAAATCAGTAATTGAATCTTGGCTGTTCCCATAAATCATATCACCAGCTATCAAACAGCCGTGGGGAGCGTAACATATTCCAAAACCTGCATAATTGATGACTCCCTTGCAATAGTCCAGCACACACAACTGGTGATTTTTCCTTCCTCTCAACAATGTTTTGAAGTTTTCAGTGAGGCAAACTCAGTACCTGAGCAGACCTGCAAAGTGAATGGCCAAAGTCATTAAGGAAAAAGATGCTGATAAAAGGAGAATGTAATCCAAATTGATGGGCAAAATGAATCCTTCATGCTTTTTCCTAAAGGGATTGGGAATGAAGAAAGCACCTGAGGAGGGGAGCTTTATCTCTGAGGCTGGTTTATGGGTGGTGTTTGTGCAACAGAGACGTGCCTATGACAACGGGGTGTGAGGGAAGCTGTTACAGAGGGGCAAACACGGAGAGCATCCCTCGCCTTGAGGCTCCTGCTGAAACCCTCCCCTCAGCAAATCCACTCTGGGCTGAGGTCAAGTGCCAGTGAAGTGCTTCAATTTTATTTCATCCAGCTCCTGACTGGGATCTGAATGCTGGTGTCTGTAAGGCAGCTCATCTTTTTGTCACATGCTCTTTCCCTCTCCACCTCTGGTATTGCAGGAGCCCAGGTAAACTAAAGAGGCCAAGAAGGGTGAGAAAAACCACGACAGGGTGCTCTGCTCTGGGGAGGCAGTCTTGGGCTTTGATAGAATATCAAATATCATCAAATATGATAGATGTAATGTGACTGTGAAAGCAACTACTCACTTCACCTGCTTTGGGTTCTGGGGCTCAGCCCCTGTGGCCACACATGGCCAGGCAGACAGGCTGTTACAGTGGGAGCTTTTCTGCTGTTTGCTAAGCAAGGAAAAAAGCATTTTTGTACTCTGGCTAACCCTGACTACACAGCCTAGGGCTGTGTGCTTTATGGCAGAGCCTGTAACAGTGTCTGCAGCTGTCACAGAAACCTGCAGGCTGTCTTGTGCACTAGAGCTGCTGTAGAAACTGATGCTCTGTTTTGGCAGAAAAGAGGTCCTGCAAGCCAGGAGCAAAGCACATCGAGTGTTGTGTGGCTTTTCCCATCCATTTAACGAAGGTGTTTGCTGAGGCCTGTTGGAAATGTCTGGCAGATTTACAGGATCCAGAGAGACACGGTAATATACTGTTTGGTGTGTGTGCTGCTGCTGCTGGCTGGATGTTTGTTTAAGCCCACAGTACTGCTGTTTCAACACAGAGCAGCCTACCCCATTTCTCCTGAGGGAAAAATGATTTTTCTTTAAGTTTCACAGCTCTTTAGTACCAAGGGACCTGAGGCCAATTTACCCTGCAAAAGCCCTTTCAGGGTGTGCCTTCATTAAAGTTTTAGGGGGCCATTCTTAAGAGACTCTCTTGATCATTCCCTCCTGGTGCTTTTTTTGCATTGGGGAGTGGAGTGTGAGGCAAAAGAGGAGCAATGTCCATCTGAGAAAAGGACAGAGCTTTATCCCAGTGAAGCAAGGCTCTCTCCATCTGGTTGGGTGTAAGCACAATAGAGTGAACCCTGGAACTGAACTGCTCCATACAGGACTCTGTAACCTGAGTTAGGGATGCAAACTTCTTCAAAAGTCAGCTTAAAAAAAATTGGCTACTGTTTTCATGAAGTACTGACCAAAAAAGGAGCTCCCAAAGAGATTAACAGTTGCCCATACTTGTCCATAATTCAGCCTGGAGTGATATGAGGTTCCAGTACACTGCAGACTCTTGGATTAGGATGCAGCTGCAGCATCTCCTCTGCACCTCTGCCATGGCCCAGGACAGTTACCCAAAAATGTGTCCTTTCATCTGCTATTTGGCCATTCTTCTTGTGGGTGCTTTGTTCACTGCCACTGTTAAATGGAAAATCAGACAGGTGCTCTGAGGTCTGGGGATCTGTCCTAAGGTTTAATTGAAAAGTTTTTGTTAAAATTGTTTGGTTGTGTTTAAAATGAAAAAAAATACCCTGAAGGGAATAAAACTTTTAAATTCTACCACTGCTGAAGAATTTACGTGCTCTGAATTTTAAGTTTAAGGTTTGGTTGTGTTGCTGTTGTTTGCTTTCCCCCCAGGGAAGCCGTACACAGGTCTTCTGTTTCCCTGGCCCATCACAAAGCACTGGTTCCACTGTCCTCTCCAAGTGCTGCTGCAGAGCTGCCTCACTGTGACTGTTTCCAGAGAAGTTTTCATAAATCCACTCCCATCTTTGAGCTTCCTGTGGCTTCCTCTGGGGAGGAACCCCGTGACCTCTCCTAACCTCTCCTCTCAGCAGAGCACAAATGAGGGATGCCAACCTTAACAAAGAGATCCCAAAGCTTTGTTAAACGAGTGACTCAACAGAAACAAACGAAGTGGAAAACACCAAGTGACACTCCATGGGTCACTTGTGTGTCCCTGGGAATTACAGGGGTTTCAATACCAGCCTAAAATACTCTCCTGAAGGGAGCTGGGGGAGGTTTTGAACTGCAGCTACCAAAATCATGGGGAGGAGCACCACATGTCCAGGCAAAGAGGGAATCCAGAGGTAGCCACGATGAGAAGCAGCACTGCAAGATGCTCTGCCCAGCCCAGCTGTGGTGCACATCACCAGGAGTGATCTCTGCAGCCTGCTCCCCTCTGCAGCACAGCTGTGATTGCAGAGCTCACAGGGATGCTGTGATCACTCCTATCACCTCTCATATCTCAGACCCTCCCAGAAAAGTTAGCTTGAGTCTAATGATAGCTTATCTAGTTATTAAAATTAGGTATATAATCATTAATAACCTGCCTTAATTACAGGTTTTCTTCTAATGTAAAAGATTCCAATTAAGGTTCATTACATGGAAAATCTGTGGAGTCTGTTATTTCACTCCTAAGATCATCCAGAACAAAGAGAGCACATGCAGGCACTAAGTTTCTTTTAAGGGCTGTATTTTAATTAATTCCAGCTTCTGAGACAATTAATGGATTTACTCATAATATCTCAGGAAATTCATGCTCATCTCTACAGAGACAGTGCCATGAGCTCAGGGAAGATAGGCTGCATTTCTTACACATTACTGAGAACCAAACTTTTAAATACACTGTGGAGCTCATTCTGGGAATTTTGTACTGGTGGCTTTGCCTGAAAAGACTGAAAATTCCCCCAGGGTAAAGGTGAGTCCCTGGAACTACCACAAGTTGCCTGGGAGCTTTTTATCCCCCTGGATTGAGCAGGAGGGAGGGTCCTTGGTGTGGTGGCAGAGTGACAGGGATCACATGCCCCCACCATGCTGACCTAGGGACAAATCCAATGCTTAGGATGGAGAGGACCTTTGTTCCTTCAGACCACTGCCTCCAGCAGGGAAAGCACAGTGTGGTTGGTCAGCCTTCCTCACCCAAAGGAGCATCTTGGATCTTTCCCCACCCTCTTTGCTTGTAGAGCACTGGCTGTTTGCAGATTTGGGGAAATGTGGCCGGTGCCTCTCCAGGGAGGAGGCAGAGGGGCCTCTCCTGGTCCTCACACTGCAGGGCTGAGCAGGCTGGAGTTCTCTGCTGCACCACAGACTTTCTGTAATGCCTCGGGTTGTTCTTTAGTCTCCCTTTGTGTCTTCTCATCCTCAATGAAAATTGCTCCTTCTCTCAGGAAAGCATGGAGAAGGCTTCAGACAGCGATGTTTTACTGATCATCTGCTTTGCTGGGGCAGAGAAGCCAAGTGCTCCACAGATGCACATCCAAAGGGAGAAGGCAGGCTCGTTTGCCTCTTATAATGAGGAAAGACAGATGCTTCCACCACTTTTAAGGGGAAGTTTTTGTTTTACATTTCTTTCAGCCTCACTGACAGCAAACTCTTCTGAGAAACTGAATCTATATCCTGGCAGTTTTCCCTTTTCTTGTTGTTGAGTAGATTAACCACAGACAAAGTCTGGAGACTGTTGGTTTCTCAGCCAGCCATTGATAATCCCTTAAATAGACAATATCTGTGGGTGAGGGATGAGGTAGAAGGGTTTCATTACTTCTGTCAAAACCTTTTAATATTTCATATTTTTTGTATCATGGCCTTCTGGACCCTGTAGGAATCTATAGGAATGCCTATACTTTGTTGTTTGGAGCTTAATGCTTTGCATTAATATTCCTCCTCATTAGGAGGTTAGTAAAAGCTTGGCTCTTGCATTTTCTGCTGTGTGCTATGGAGCAAAATGCAGTCTTTTATGGCCCTTTGCTTGACCTTGTGTCAAATTAGGGGAAGAGATGAAAGGCTGATGCAGCTCCTCCTGAGCAAGGATGAAATTCAGCCTCACGTTCCCAAGTCAAGGACTGGATCAGCATTCTCAATAGAGCCCTGTAATATTTGTGTGTGTGTGTGCTAGTGGCTATTCTGCACGCAGATGGGGTTCAGAGAATGGTTCCAGGAGAAGATCTGAGGCTGGATTTAGGGTTTAATAGAAACTATGGAAGTGCTGCTCTGCTGTGACTCATTTGGAAAGCCCAACGATGCTTTGAGATCCATTTTCAACCTAGGAAATAACTGGAAATCGTGCTCTGAAGAGCTCCACTAAGTGATGTAAATCCTAGATGACCAGAAAGCCACAGGACTGGGGAAAAGCCCGGTGCCCTTTGAGCAGGGCTTGCCGAGCTCTCTGTGGCACAGCTGCCTGCGGGCTGATGCTGAGCTGCAGCAGCCGGGTGCTGCAGGTGGGGATGGGGCAGCAGCGCCCGGGAAGGTGCCTGGGGGGTGGGATGTGCCCCGGCCGTGCTGCCGGAGCGCTGCTCAGCAGCTGCACGGCGTCTGTGCCCTGTCACGGGGCAGCAGGGGACAAGGAGGAGCCGGGGGATTGGCCGCAGCACTTTGCTGAGCGCTGTAGGACGCAGACCAAACATCTGCAGTGTAACGGCATCCTTGGGCAGCTGTGCCACTGCTGTTCTCTTCTGCAAACAATGCAAGCATCCCTTTGCTCCTAAAGCTGGAAGGGAGCCCTGAGCAAAGCTTCAGCTCTCTAAGGAGCTGCATCCTCCCCAAGCAGCAGTGCAGTCAGGTGCTGAAGTATCATCAACCCAGACAAAGAACAGATTGTTTCCCTTATTAACCTAGTTTCCCCCAAATTTGTGCTGTGCAGTGATCCTCCTCTCAGTCTGCAAGGAGCCTCATCCCTTGGGAATATTCTGCTGCAGCATCTGTATGATGTGTTCTCCAGGGGTTGTAGCTTAACCTCCAGTCCCAACTCACCTGATTTCCCACAACACTTAAAACTGCCTTACCTTCAGTCCAAACAAAGCCTTTCTGCTCTTCAGCCTGTCTGCTGCTGTCTTGCAATCAGCTTCTGCTATACAGGTCTTGGTGACTCAAGACACTCTATTTAAACCAAGCTACAAAAAATGTTATAAATGCCGATCTCTGGTCTCTGAGTTGTTCTCCAAACTTCTGCTCTTTTTACAGCCTCATTTGCTCCTCTCCTGGCTCCACCAAGTTCCCTGCCCCTCTCTCCACTTCACTACTTCTACCTCTTGGAGGGATTCCTTATTCTGCCTGGTCATAAACCCACAAAAGCCTCCCCATTGGAGACCTTCCAGCTTCTGTTTCCTTTGTTCTTCCATGTCTGTTTTTCTGAAAAACAAAAGGGAGAGAGATTAAAACAATTAAGAAAGTCTCTCTAGGTGCAGACCAGCATTTTCAAAAGCATCCCTAGCCATGAGACACCTGCACCTTGTGGGTTCAATAGAGGATTTCCCCAGAACAGAGGATTTTTTCTCTATCACCTGTGGAAAAGCATTGCATGTTTAACTCCCAGGCAGGAATTCTTCACTCAGTGACCCAGAGAATAGAGTAATGCTTGAGCAGGGAGTGAACTGGCTTCCCGTAAAAACAAAGAGCCTGGATATTGCCTTAATAGCATGTCAGGGTTATTTTGTCACAAGTCTTTTCCCATCCCATTACAAGGCAGAGCTCTGTAGCTACATCACAGGGCAAACAGCAGCCCATGTTCATCTGTATCTGTTTCCATGTCTCTGCTCTCCTCTGAAATGATCCAGGATTTAATTGTAGTATGGAGAGCAGATTTGCTGCCAAGATGGCTGGAGGAAATGCTGGAGAGGGTGGCTCTGGATGGGATCTCCACTCAGGACAATTTGTCTGCGCCATGGGGAGAGCTGCAGGTGATGGACGAGAAATGAGCTGGCAGAGGTTGGGCTCTCCTCTGTCCCCCCTCTCATCTCTTCTAGTTCATTAATTTATTAAATACATCCATCTATGCTCAGACTTGGTGATAAAATAAGAGCAGGGCTTTATCTCACCATGTGCAGCTGTGCCTTGTGTGACGTTGACTTTATTTCCCTGTATACATCTTAATGTGAGGCAAACTGGGAACATTTGTGAACTTGAGTCAAAGAACATCGTGTTGTTTGGAGGTCTGTGGAGAGAAGACAGCTGTGGTTTGCAGGCTCTGCTGTCCATGAAGCACTGGGCTGGACTGTGGGGTGTGGTGATTCCCCAGAACTGGCAGAATAATAAGAAGGAGAAGCTCTCTGAAGGAATGTGGAAGGCAGCAAACGCCAGCCATGAGATCCATGTGGAATTTTCTTGCAGTCTGGATTCAGATGAGTCCCCTGTTTGAGGAGTGTTGATGTAACTGTATGCAGATAAAATTAATGTTATTTTAGAGTTCATTTCATTGAGTTACTTGCTTTGGCTATTCCACCTACTCTGAGTATTATAAGATTGCCCAGAGAACACCACGGCAGATTCTTTTATGTCACTGTATTTTATTTTCTCTGCCACTGGTATCTCTCTGTGCTGGACTCCTGAATACCCATGATTTCAGCTTCCTTGGTACCAGTCTCATACTCCTGTGGCCAAGAAGACATCACTAATGCTCACCCATATTTTTCACAACATACCACAAGAACGGGGCCTCAGCTTTAGATCTGGTGAATATTTATGTTCTGCAAAAATGCCTTGCCATAGGATACCAAATCCGAGTTGAATTGTGAGTCTCCTCTTCCCTACTAAGGAAATTACCATCTGCAAGGGCACCCTGTCAAAAGGAGGGAGAGAGCTTACAGTGATGTGCAAGTTACATGTAAGAAGAGCTGAAAATCTCAGCCGGCATAAGGCAAACTCCAGAGCGAGCTGTCGGAACAGAGCAACCTTTAATATTCATGTATCTATTCAGGATGCATCGCTGCATAATGTGTATTGCAGTCATCAGATACACATGTTTAGCACCTAGAAACAGTAAAATCACTTGTTAAAGCTAAAATGGAAATTATGGGATTGATTTACCTGTGCACTTCTAGTTGCTTTATGCCAGGCTGGTGATATGAAGAAGGCATAAACCTCATATAACTGGCTGAATAAATTAGATTAATGTCTTGTTCTCCTTTTTGGAAAGGTCTAAGGCAGACAAAATGTACCCTGAGACTGTACAAATTCCTTTTCTTGCATGCCTCTTGCAGCCTTCCCCTGCTACAATTTTTATGGTTTTTCTAGTTTTAAAAAATATCTTTCAGCAGAGGTTTGTGTCCCTTTGCTGAAGGAAGGCTGCTGGAAGGTGACTGCTGTGAGAAGTCCTCCCTCATACACAGGGCACACATTGCAGGTCCAGCTTTTACACTTTTGGGGGCAAGCCTAAGACCCCTGTGAGCACAATGTTTTATGGGTTTTCCTTTCACTCCTGCTCTCCATTCACTGCTGCATGGATTCTCTGGGAGCACAGGGCTCCCAAAAGCAGCAGTCTGTGCTGCTCTAGCAACACCATTCCCTCCTTCCTCCTCTGCAAAGGGGACAGAACATGTGAAGCAATTTTGGCAGCAAACTCATGAGCTTGCAGCTGGGTGTGGTGTTGCATTCTCAGGTAGGGATTCAATGCTCTGTTTTGTGGCTCTCTGTGTAGAGCTGTGCTTTGCTCCATAGATAAAAATACGTATCCTCGTGTATATTTTCATCTCTAAGTGCTTTTTCTGAGGAGGCAAGGATGGAGTTTGTGCAATCACAGTGATTGCACTTGGCTCCTCTTCATTACAGTCCATTGAATGGCTTCTTAGATTTTCCTTTTTCTAACATTACTGACATTCTCATTCTGTGGGAAAAAAAAATCTTCAGTTTTAAGAGATTTTTGCCAACAGAAAATAGTTCAGGTCACATCTTGGAATCCTCAGCATGTGTTTCTAAGACCTCAGTATATCTTTGATTAGTTAGTTCATGTAGAGCCAGTTTACTAATTTACCTGATACTCACATTTGCAGTCCTATAAGAGGGGAATTTATCCTGTCTCTGGTGATATAAGCACCTGTGGACACAGACAAGGGACTGAAAACTGAGGGCTGAAGATGAATCCATGTGAAGGAGACTCAGCTTGGAGCAGAGTTGTGTCAAATGCACGAGGCAGATTGTGCTGCTGTCAGACAGTGAAGCTGGGAGAGGAGCATGTCCAGCTGTGGGTGCTCCAGACCCTGGCTCCAACCAGGCAGTCCTGCCTCCCTCCTGCTCCTCATCATGCTCATTCCCTCATGAAACCAGTGACTGCTGGTACCAAAACCAGGCAGAATTTTCTTTCACCACCCTGTCTTTGGAAGTCATGGACCATGTATCCAAAATCCACTTGGAAAAACATCAGGCATGTGCTTTACTGGCTCTCTGAGTTGTGGTGGAAACATCTCTGGGTTGGATCCAGCTGTGCAATTAGTGAATAAGCAGGAGTGTGAATTCCCAAGAACATTTATAGCTGATGGGCCTCTTTTGCTGGCACCAGTTGTGCCCTGAAACATTTGTTAAATTTAGTTGGATCAGAGGATCTGAGCAAGTGCATTGTGGGAGGGAGAAAATCAATGCCGTGGGCATGTTCCCACTCCAACATGATTCTTCTGGATGTGATCCTTCTGGATGGAGGTACAGGGCCTCTTTTGACTGGCAGGTTGAGAAGAAAGGTTTGAGCTGAAATTGGATGATTATATTAAGTGAGATGATTGCATCTTTTAGGGCTCAGCCTAGGTCCCAGATGATTCTGGCCATCACCATTCTGTGAATCCACACACTGAATATGGAAGTAAAGTACTGAGGTGGCTCATGGGTGGGAGAAGGTGTCAGCTGGTGCCATGCAAGACAGCTGGACTGTTGGAGCTCATGACCCAGGAATGCAGTCCTGGACTGCACACTGCTCTTGCAGGGACCACAGAGGATGCTGTGCTCTCATTTCCTGGGAGACGGAGTTGTTTGAGAAATCTGACCTCACTTCTCTCCTTTCTTCAGCATCCTCAGAAAATTAACAAGGCTTGACAGCCCATAATACTCTCATTTTAGCTGCAATCACAGATCAGAATGTGCTCATCATGAGTTGTGGTCCTTACTTGAACTGCATCAGGGTGATTTCTGGTTGGACACTGATCAGAGCAGGTGAAGGCAGGAATTTCGGAGGGCTTGAGGCCCCAGCAGTGCCCTTGAGGTAACATTTTAAGTAGCATAATTTTATTAAAATTTAATAAGCAATCAGAACTTGTGCACAGCTTTGCACTGGCATTTTAAAACAACAAATCCCTATTGTAGGATTTTATCTTTTAATGCAATTTGCATTAAATTTATACAGTTTTGAGTCAAATTCTACACATTTGTGTCAGGCAGCTTTTGCCCAGGAGGGTCAGGGGGATCGCAGGAGCACTCAGAGGTGTGTCTGTCTATTTGAACCAGGCATTAAATCTTTCACTGCCTCGTTCATCTTTAGACACACTGAAGAGAATGCAGAAGACATGTTGACATACCTGGCTCATGTTTGAAATTGAAAAGCAAAATCCTGGTCCCAATTAATTTAATTTCAAAATTCCCAGCAACTTCAACAGAGCCAGGCTTTCATTGAGAAAATTAATTTCATTTTGTGTGTGTCTCTTCAAACCTTTCCATCCACTGCACCTGAACAAAAGCCAATATGGAAAAGCCAATATTGACAAAAAGATCCAAGCATGGCTGTCTTAGGTAATTTCACTTTTGGCCTCTTCAACTTCCCGTGGCCCTGAGGATAAACAGAGGATCACTCAGCAATAGAGGCAGCATTGGTGTGCTTCCTGCTGTGGCTACTGGCCAATGGTGTTGGCTTGTACAGCAGTCCTGTCACTCTCAAGACCATGTGAATGACACACTCAGTTGATTCTCAGGGCTCCTGCCAGCAGCAGGGCAGGGTGGGTGGGATGTCTTCTCTGTCAGTGGAACTGGGCAGGATGCTCAGAGGGGAGTGTCTGGCTTTCACATGGAGAAATCTTTAGGGAAATCAGCTCTCATGCAAAAAGCCTCAGAAGGCACCTATTTAGTGCAGCTTTGAGGAACTGAGGTAAAGCAGTTTAAAAGAGACGAGAGGGTGAGGAAAGGCTGAGTAGAGCAGTTGTGCACAAAGTCTGTGAATTGCTTATAAACCTTCCAGACATGCAGGACCTTTTATTGGCTACCACTGATGTAATTTCCAAGTCTTTGGCCAAAAACTTCAGCAGATACAAAACTGCCATCCACTTGCCTGAAGAAAAGATGATATCAAAGCTGAAAAGTTGAGTAGGTTTGCTCCCATCCTTGCTGGAAAACTTTGATATTAGTTTGCTGGAGAAATGCAAGTGGATACTAAACATTCCATAGAGGCTTAGTGAGGGAATGCCAAGGTTTACAGTAGCTTGCTGGCCATGGGAGTCCTGCAGAACCCACAGGATTTGCAGAAAATTTGTCAGAAGAGAGGCTGCTGTTCACTGAAAAATATTTTCAAAATGCTTCCTAATACTATGACAATTAGTAACAAGCGTGTGAAGTATGTTCTGCTGAAAACTGCAGACCAAAAGGAGGTTTTGTTTTCCTTATTCTTCAATAATTTTCCCCCTCGCTTTCTGTTTCTGCATCTCTTTTTTTTTCCTGATGGCTGTCCCTCAGGGGAAATGTCCTTCTGAGGCAGAACAAAAGACTGGGTGGATTATGAACTTTTGTTATTAGGATCATAAAGCCTTTTTCTCTTATATTTCCCTCTCTTCTCTATTATTTAATGTCCTTTGTTTCCCTATGTGACCCTTCCTCAGAGAGAACCATCAGGCCTTTACATCTTTTTCTCCTTTCAATCCACACAAAATCCTGTTCAGAGTTCTTCAGTGCCTGCCTGGAGGTGAAGGAGCATGGGTGAATTTGAGGAAACTCTTTCCTCCAGTGAAAATCCTTGGAATGGATTTTTATTTGTGGTGTGAATCCCAGGGGATTACAGCACAATAATGTGGTGGCAATGATTTTGTTTGGGATGGCAGCACTTCAGATTGGTCAGGGAGTTTTGATGTCTGAATAAGCCAATGAAAACCCAGTATCAGAGCTGCTGGGGTGTTTCCAGCTCCATCTACCAGGACCAGGATGTGACTCAAAATAAAAAATCAGAGGAGGCTCAGTCGTGAGGGTCTGATGGACCAGCCCCCTGTGATCACTCAAATGGGTTAAATACACTCCTGTGCTTACATGATCTGATGGATGGGAGTCAGAGAACTCTATTCCTTGCAGCCTTTGGCACTCCCAGTTTAAATATTATGCAGCAGGGAACTTGTTTGGGTTGGCAGGACAAGGATGCTTGGGAGAGGAAGAAATTGTTTCTGTGGTTCCAGTGAGACTTTCTAGCTGTTATTTTGCAGGAGCAGAGATCTCTGCCTTGCTGTTGGTGCAGGCTTTCAGTCATGATTTATCCACAAACAGTCACGTTGCCTTTGTGCTTATTTGTGGTTCACAAACTGTTTACTGTTTTGGTGCTCCAGTCTGCCTCATTGTCTACTTAGTGCCGAAAATATTGGGCTGCATTCCTGGCCTCAGCTCACACAGCTCTGCCTCTGTTCCCTAATTGAATGCAGACAGCTCTTGAAATAAAATTTCCGCTGCAAATGTTTCTGCTGACAAGTTCAGAAAGCGCTGTCTGGGAGCTCGCTTTGCTCTGTCTGAGAGGTGTCTGTCCCAAAATCATGCCTGCCTATACATTTCCTAACTTAGAGAACCCTTAAATATGACAGGACACAAACAGGATTTTAATGAATTCTTAAAAAAAGAAAAGGAAGGAAACAATGAAAAACCATTTTCTGCTATGTTTTAGGTGGTTTAGTAAAAAAACCCCTGCAGACAGTTTGATGCTGCTGTTTCTTTTCATGTTATACAGATACTTTTCACCTATATAAGTGCTGACTTTTGGTCTCAAGTAGGTTTTTTCACCTCTCTTAATTAATCTTATTTAAAAAAAAAAGGAAGAAGAAAGAAGATAAGAGGTGTCTCTGTGTGTGTTCCTAATACAGACCTGGCACTTGTCCTTCATGCCTTAGGAGTCCTTAGGAATGTTCCACTATATTTTTGGTGTGATTTTTGAAGGACTGCACTTGTTCCTTCACACAGCTAGGCAAATCAAATCTGATGATTAGTGCTTTGATTCTTCTGGCAGGTTTATATTGCTGCCTTACAACAGACAATCCTTAACCAGGTGCTTATTTTGTGATATATATATGATCTAATTCCTCCCTGGTATCCAAAGATATCAAATGCTCTTCTCTGCTTTGTATAATATTTCTCTAATGCAGAACAATTTGTTCCAGAGGATTTACAGTGGGTCACTATATCTAGGTGTGCAGGAGCTTGGTAGAAGTGTGATAAGTCAAAGTAGAAAAGCCTTATGCTTGTATTTCGAAGCTGAAGGAAGAGACAAGGTGCATGGACTGGGCTGCAAATTGCAGAAAGAAATAATTTTGCAGTATTTCACTCTCAGTCACAAGAGGAAGCAATGGAAGAATCTATTTCTCCAGTGAAGCAGAAGTCTTCTGCTTGTATTAATCAACATTTAAAACATGCCTCTAACTGTAATTTCTAGCATGCCAAATGAAATTCCTACCAATCACTCACTTTGTTCCTATTAGTGCTGTTAATAATGTAATTTATTCATCTTAAGGGCTCCTACAGAAATATATAAGAGGGGAGAAATAAAAACTGGAATGATAGAAGCAGTAAAACTTGGCTGATTACAGAGGAGCCTTGCTGGACTGGCGGATCAGGTGAGCCTTGCAGGATTTTTCCAGGCAGTCTTGGCATGCTCAGAACTGAGCTACTGATTCAGAGTGCTTAAACTGAGTGGCTCAGAAGGTGCCCTGTGAGAGGGACACAGCCCTGGTGCTGGTGGGTGACAGCTCCCCAGTTCTGTGCTCCAGGGACCCTTCCTTGCCCTCCTCCCTGCAGCCAGGTGGTTCTGCCCCACATGAGCTGCAGGCTGAACGTCACAGCAGCACTGATGGCTTTGTATAATCCTGACTAATCCGAGGAGCTCAGGAAATTACTCTGGATTATTTGTACACAATAGGAAGGCCCCCAGAAGGTTTAGAGTCAAATGATTCTTTACACTTGAGGCAAAACTGGGCATCGATTCTTGCCCTGTCTCCTTTTCTCGATGCAAAGTGTGAGGCTCATTACAGTGCCACGTTCATTTTGTACTTGAGGGCTCTTGAACATTTGGCCCTCAGCATATTTCCCAATTATTTATCACCGCTGCTAACAGCTGCTCTTTTGCCCTTGATGTTTATTTAAAATGTGTTCTTCAGCCCCTGGAATAGCTCTCTTGGGACTGCCTATGGGGAGGCTCATGAGCTATGTTGCAGCCCACAGGTTTTTGTCTGAGCTCTGGAGCAGCCAGGCTGGGAGAGCTGAATGAGAGTGAAATTTGCAGCTTTAAGGAACTCTTTACATGGGCACTTATTGGAAGAATATCAGCATTTTATGTGTCCTGTGGTTCATCTATCACTAGTAATTCATTTCACAATGCATTAACTGACCTAAGCCTATTCCTATTGTGCAACAGACAATCTTTCTTTCTTGCCTTCACTTCCCTACAGTGTGTCAAGGACCTTAACTTGTTCTTAATGGATTTTTATTTTCTCTTGTTTAGAAACTGAGTGTTTAAGGGCTAGTTTTCACAGCAGCAGAGCATATGCAGCAATAAACATCATCTCCAGTTGATTAAGCACCATAGCTGAGTTGTTCAGCTTCCACAGAAGCTGTTTATTGTAAGTATCCTCCAACTCTGAGGACATCATTTTAATTATATTGCATGAGAAGGAGCAAAAACAATAAACCAGAACATTAGAAAAAAATTAAAAGATATAATTTTCCTTCCCTGAGAGGAAGATTTCAGTGAAGGTCAGTGTAGATTGGAGGTATTTGTACAGCTGGGAAGTGTTCTTGAAAGGCCATTTCCCAGTAGTTATTTTTTTTACAGAGGCTGCAGAAGACATTAAGGATAGGACAGGCCATTTCAACTGATCTTCTGAGGCCAGACTGTGAAGTTGTTGTGAATCATGCTGGTGATTTCAGAGAAACGTATTGCACAAGCTCACTATTTGTCAGTGCAAATAATGTGCTTCCAGCTTGACCAGTGGAGCCTGGCCTTGACAGGGTGGCAGTAATGGGAGCAGCTTGCTTAGGTTTCCTTGCTATCTGTGCTGAAAGATGTGAGAACATTCATTTCTATTACTGCCATTCTGAATCTTTTCTGGTTCCAGATACCAGCTTGGACATTTGTCTTTCCTCCCATTTGTTTGAGAGAGGCGGTGAAGAACTGTAATAATAATACAAAAAAAAAAAAAAAAAAAAAAGCTTTAGCAGGACAGGTATGGGAGGACAATGTCAAAGTGATGCTTCTCAAGCACATCAGTCTCTTATTTCAGACACATCCCTTACCTTTCTGAGCTGCCAGGTACCCCCAGCACTGTGAGCAGTGGCTGGGTTTTGGCCCAGAATCTTCCTTGACTGGTGCTGAGGGGACCAGCTGTGCCACCTCAGAGGGCAACCTTTTTCTTGTCCTGATTGTTGTAATTGTCTCCTCTTTTATAAAAGTGTTTAACTGCCAATTAAGCCCTGCTTTAAGTCAAGCAGTGCCAGCCAAGGCTGGCTGATCCTCAAATAACCCACAGCAGAGAGGGCAGTGGCAGTTTCTGCTCTGGGAGTCTGACCTTAGGCCAGGCTTGTCAGGTCATTTGGGCCAGGCTTGTTGAAAGGTTTGTGAACTTTCCAGTAAACCTAGTTCTAAACAAATCTGGGCTGTGTTGGCCAGGTAAAATATTCGCTCCAGATGCTGCAATTCCTGCCTCAGCTCCTGCACAGTGTGCTCTGAACCAAATAAACCCTTACAATTTTCACAGGGATTTCAAAAGGTTACTGGTGCTGTGGCCCTGCAGGGCTGGTGTGAGGTGAAAAAATGGATCCAGTTTAGCATGATCTTCTTTTGAACACAGATTTTTGCCCTGCTCTAGTATGAATGACTCTGAGGAACCCAAGACAAGCAGTGGGGCAGGATCTGTCAAAAAGTGTCACGCAGTGGTGTCTGCTCCTGGGCCAGGCTATGAGAAATACCTTCTTTGTCCTCCCCACACCTCCCCACTGCATTTTGATTGACACCATCCTTACCTGCTTTTATTCAAAAGCACTCCCTGCAAGCACACTCAAACATATATCACTACTATCTTTTCAGTCCCTTTTAAAAATCCCCTTTATTGCAAATCCTGTTCAGTACAAAGCTGCTGGAGGAATTTGCCTTTCCTGAGACAAAGTATTACCAAAGTGAGAATCCAATATTTTTTGGAAGACTGTGATCATCTCCTCTGCTATAGGCCCCACAGAGAAAGGCTGCTCTGTGATCATAAACAATACAAACAAAAACAGCCTGCAGTCACATTACTTAATGCCAGCAATTTTTGCCACTTCTATAAATCTGCTTTCTACCAGCAGCTAAATGATGCTGATGTTGACAACATTATTTACTCCTTGATGTTTGAAGAGTTGCTCTTTCTCTAGCCACTGGTGCAAGGATTTTGAGAATGGAGTGCTGCCTTGGAGGGAAGCAGAGAAGTCCAGTTGTGGCTCTTTGCAAAGGTGTCAAGACCCTTCAAAGGACACAGCTTGCTGTTCATATTCCCACCCCAAATACTACAACTTTTTTTGTGGAGACTGAAGGAAGAGCAGGAAGAGCTCCTAAACCCATCACCAAATGCATTGAACAAGGTAATGTTGACTAAAACTGGCCCTAATCCTGATATTTGTGGATTTACTGCTCACCCTCCTCCACCAGAAGTGCCCATCATTCCTGACTGCTCCTTTTACACCTTTGCCACCAAGTTGTCCCTCTGATTTGCTAGACCTGGTTCTTAGATTTTGATTTGTCTGAAGAACATCAGATATGCTGGGATATTTCTACATGCAGAATAGTTATGGGAAAACACCTTATAGTGAAAACAGAGGGCAGTTTGCAGTCACCAAAGATTCCTCATTATTTTTCCTCTAATGTGGAGAAAAGTAGCAAAGCAGCAGCTGGTCCCTGCAGAAACACCAAAGCAAAAAGCAATAACCAGGAGGAAGCTGCAGTGCAGTGACTTTAAGACATCCCTGCCTTCCTGGTGATGTTTTTGTGGCTCAGATGACTCCACTCCACCCAGAAAACAGGAAAGCAACAAAACCTATAATGCAGAGGGTCTGGGAATCACATATTTTGAGGCTAGAAGGTGATCATGAATCATTTCCTCTCAACTCTTTCATCTTGTCAGCTTACAGAATGCAGACTTGCAGTCCATTACATCTGCACAAGACCCATAACCTTTGTGTGATCATCCTACCTTGCTTTAAAGACTGAGTGAGAGAAACATGCACAAAGCTGTAGACAAACTATTTTAGTGGGTAATTGCTCTTGTAAAAAGCAAATCTGACATTTGTTGTATGTACTACTTTATCTTTTTATTCTGTCTTTGAATATATTTATAGCCTTGGGCACTGACCTCCTTTCAAGTTGTTGTTTGACTTTTTTGTTATTTTTTTCTTCATTTCAAATATGTGAATTAGTCCTGATATAGAATATATTAATGAAGAGATTTTAGAGCAAAGTTAGTGTTTTCTAGGTAAAAAAAAACTTGCTGTAACTATTTTTTCCTAACAAGTTCTTCCTTCTCTTTAAATTTAAAGAAAATTTTAAGAAATCTCTATTTAAATAAGCCCACGTGTACAGAGCTAGGGCTGTTGTACTCTTTCTCAGAATTTCCTAATGAAAACTGCTGGCCACAAGACATTTCACTAAGCTGGTTTGCCTTGGCCCCTATGGCCATTCTTTTTCTGACAAGAATATAAATTTATAGGTCCCTTCCCTAGTAATTTTCTCTTGTTTAAGAAAAAAATATTTTTATCTTTCTCTAGAGCCAGAGTTGCTCTGAAGACATGTAGGAACAATGCAGTCCTCATCCTCACGTGTTTGGATGTATTCTCAGGCTGAGTGAATCTTTCTGATGGTTATATTTTTGTCAAATTTAATGCAAAAGTTCTAACTTTTGCATTTTTACAATGGAACATCTTTTATGCCACTGTTTATTGCAAATTCATAATGTGATCTAAAGTCTCATATAAATGTTGCAGGAATCTGCTGAACTCGTGGTATTATTGTCTGCATTGCTTTCTTGTTCCTGTTTGCAGCAAGTTCAGTGAAAATTTACTTCTGTTCCTCATCGCAGCTACACTGCTTTTGCTGTGTGCCACTGCCAAGAACAAAGCTGTAGCACTTAATAACAGAATTTTGTCATAGTCTTTATCTCTGGAAGCTACTCCAGTTTATCATTTTAATAGCAAATGGAGTGTTTTATACAGTTGCCTGATAAAAGATCCCATAAGCGTCTCTTTAGGATTTTATTGTTTCTTCCTCTCTCTTCAACCAGAGCTTTCAGGGACACCAATTTTCCCCCACATCTTTTTGAGGCCAAGGTCAAGCCTAGTGAAAGATGCTGTGGGACACCTCAGGTGTCAGACATATGACAGAGCTTTGAGACAAAGCAATAAAGCAGAGTACAAAGGGTCCACAACAAACTAACAATGTCATGGTGATGAAGAAACAAAAGATGATGGGCTCTGGTGAAAAAATCCACTGCCAGTGTGCATTGCAGTTCAGGCTCCAGCCAGCTGGAATGGAGAAGAGAATGAAGGTTGTTTCTGTCTAATTTTACTATCCTTACTTCTGTTTCATAGACTGAAAAACGTAATGAGCTGTGACTTGTGTCTGTTCTTCACCCAGGCAGGTTTTAAAAACCAAGGAAAACCACATTTAAGTGGAGTGAATAGAGAGGCAGCCCAGCAATTACCAGTAAACAAATTACCAAGAGTTAACATTCAGAGTGCCCACATATCCTGTGTTATGAAGGATGCCCTTCAGCTGGTATCTCATGTCCCTTATACAGTAATATATGGTAAAATGCATTTCTGATAAGGTGCAAAGTGTTGTTTCAATCTGGAATAGGAAAACAGCCATGTCAGGGGCTCAAAGGAGCGTGAGGCATCCTGAAGTGAAGCCTGGCAAATAAGTTTTGGGGTTGTGTTCCTTGGGAGGAAATGATTGAGATTGCTTCTGAGGCGGGATGGTGGCTGTGCTGGGGAGCATTAACCTGCAGTGGGTGAGGTGAAATAAGAGATGATTGATGGGCCAAAGGGAAATGCAATTTTGTGTGAGAAAAGGTCTGCAGTGCATACAGGAATTTAGGGGCAGTGTAGCACCTGGCTTGGAAAATTGCCTCGTCCATACTTAATAAGGGGTGCATTTTTTGAGCTGGGATTTGCTTTGGTTTAGGACTTTCCCTTATTTCAAACCTGAGGTGTGGGGAATTCATGCTAAGTAGGGAAAGGATTGAGCTGTGCAAACCTGGGCAACATCAGCCTCCACGATGACTTTGTGAAACTCTCAGGCCATGGACAAGCACAGCCTAAGGTTGCTGTCATTGACTTGCAGACTTCAACTAAAACCACATCCTAGGAAAAAGGGTCCAACCTCATCCTGGGAACCTGAGCTTCCAAATGTGGGCCACAGCTGAGTGCTACAAGTGTTTTTTACAGTCTGGTACAGAATGAGAAAGAGAGGAAGAACTTGTTGCCTGACAGTATAAAAAATGCATTGAATATTAGTAATGAATGAATGGATGAAGGGCTTCCATCAATAAAATCTACTGAGATGAAAACATCAGCACTTATTCCTCAGGTTTTGTGATGGGTGTGTGTTCAGATGAGTCTGAAATGCTTCTAATTAATGTTATCAAAAGTGTGACATTTAATTAACTCAGTAACACGTTCAGCCTAATGATAACACATTTTGATTCACCACAGGCAGCAATGAGCTCTCCTGAGCAACTCCAAAGTTGGGGAGGGCTGGGGGGAGAAGGAGAGCAGGAGTGCACACAAACACACTTTTTGCTGCAGAAAGGCAGAGTGGCAAGAGAGATGATTATGTTGTCAATCCCCATCTCACATCAGAAAGACATTTATGAGTTCAGAATATCTGTTATCAGATATTTGTAACAATAAACTATTTTCCCAGGCTTAATTATTGCAAAACTCATTTGCCACTGGAAGGAACAACAACAGGATACATTTGTTTTGTATTCTTGAGTCAGGTCTGGTAAATGAAATGGTGCCTTTTTGACTTTGAAACCTCTTGCAAACATTTTCTAAAACTGAATCAGCAAATGAATTTTTTTTTAATTTGAAATGGAAATTTCTGCTGTGTCATTCAGCTGATCAATAAGGAATTATCCAGAAGAAGTAATACGAGTGTGAGGGAGAGAGAACCCCACCTCTGCTGTGCTGTTACTGCTGGTTTTGCTAAGCATGTAACCGATCAGTCAGATAGCAGCATGAAATTTCCTTCTCCACAATATTTATGTGAATTTAAATGCTTTTCAGAGATATCTTATTTTGTTTAAATAAATAAATAAAAAGAACTAAGATGAATGGGGACTGTGCTTAAGCATCCTGTAGGTATTTGATCACAGGGGATGCTTCTGCATCTCAGAAATACAGTGAAAATATGCCATTGGCCCTTTAACTCTTGTAGGACTGACTCTCCCACCCTCAATTTAGGACATGAGTTCTTAAGTACTCTCAGAAATAACAACAGTAATTTGTTCTGTGTGCAACCTGCCTAGCTGGATGAGGTAAAGAAGCTCACGAGTGAAAGTGAAGTTTTCTGAAGGTGTTTTTGATGACTCACTCCTCATTGCAGGAAAGATACAGGCAGGAATGAAGCTGGGAAGATGGGACAGGAGAAATTATCCAAGAGACCCAAGGACAGAGCCGGGGGAGATGCAGCAGAGCAAAGATCAGTTGAAGGAGTATGGCAAGCCACAAGTTCACAGATGTTCCTATCAGGTGTGTTTGGTGGCAAGTGATTAAGTCATGCCCTTGGAGATTCAAGTCTGCAACTTTTCCCTGACTAAAACTCAGCCTCCGTGGGTTTCTGTTGGTATCAGTTAGGAATGGCTTCAGGTTTAAGGTGGGACATCAGGCTGTTCCCATCTCCTAGACGTGTGACGAGAGTTTGAGTGTGGATGATGTGATGAGGACAAGGCTGGGTCCCACTACAGCAGCTGACCCTGGCAGCAGTTCCAGGCCATGGGCTGCACCATGGGAGGTGGATGGTGACTTATTGCTCCTTCCAGAAATTTTATTTGCATAGTAACAGGCAGAGGAGGACTGCAGTGTCCCTGCAGCAGGGCCATCATCACAATTTCTGCCGGGTTACACTTCCATGGCAGAAGTATGCATGTTAAAAAGGGGGCTGTGCATGGGGACGAGACCCAGGGACACTCTGGCATTTGGGAAATGAGTTGAAGGACCGCAGACAATGGAGCCAAGGTCCATTCCCGAAGATGTATGAGGGGGCGTTGGAATCTCGTTGTCATGGGGGGCTTTGTTCTTCCTTCTTTTTCCTTCTTTCCTCGCATGCGAGAAGGAAAGGGGCGGAGAGGGAGGGCGGGAGTGGCTCCACTGCCGTGCTGGGTGCCAGGCTCGCTGCTGCAGTACCGTACTCAATATTCTGATCACCTTGCGAGCCAAGGAGCCTTGTGGAGCCTGCAGTGGTGTCAGAGTGAAAAACGAGCCACGCCATCACGCTTGGCCAGGCGGTGGCTGCCTGCCCGCAGCGAGTGCCAGCCTGCAGTGTCTTCCTTTGACAGAAACCCTCTCTGAACGGGGTGCTGGGCTGGTGTCCGGCTTTTTGTTTTCGTCTGTGTGTATAACACTATTTCCCATTGCATTTAAATAAGGGGTTTCACTGCAGTGCTTCACAATGCTGGGGGCTTGAACTCCTTGTCTCAGGGTCTTGGATTCCTCCCACAGTTTGGCAGTCATTTGTGAAGAGGTAGGAAGGGGTGAGCTCTGTTGAATGTGGTTTTGGATGTGTTTTTGGATGTGTTTTCTTCTCCCTCTGTGCTGTCTGACATGGAGTGAGCTGGAGGAGCAGTTTCCCGCAGTGAAAGGCAGAAGGAATGCACCAGCATTGTGTACGTGGACACGTGTGGAGCAAGGCTTTTCCATAGGGAGGCATTGCACTGGAGGGAGTTACACAGACCCCTGGGTGCTGCTAACCCAAGGCATTGTCTTTTATTTTATTTATTGTTCATGGCAAAGGCATTGCCTAGGCAACCATGATGCTTCTCCACTCTTGTCTGGCGCATTCTGCGTCATCGGGGTGGGACACGGCAGAGCAGCCGAAGGAGCCAAAGGACTAGTGCTGCTTGGCTCAAGGCACTCAGAGACTGACAGGGCTGCCTAGAGGGACCTGCTCATCAGGGGGATGCTGCTCAGGGTTTTTGCTGTGCTGCTCTGTCTCTTCACTCAGAAGAAATGTGCAGCATCCCCTTGTTATCCCAGGGCTGGTCCATCTACTCCTGGCTGCGTTGGGCACTTTGGTTGCAGTCCGCTGTTCCCCTGGCATTTTGGTCATGACATCTAATCTCTGCAGTGCTCACACAAACAGTTCTTCGCTTGCAGCAGCCTCCAACCCACCAAGATGACTTTGTGCCATCTCCAGGGAGAGAGGCAGAGGGAGTGACTGGTTGCCTGTTAGGTTACACGTTCCCAGCACCTTTGCTCTCAGTGCTGCTGCAGCCCAGAGTTGTTAGAGCGAAAATCATTCCTTCCCTCGTGGCTAGAGAACTGTCCAGTTATGAAGGCTCATGATGGTAAATTCAGGGCTGACTCACAAATAAAATAATCCAGTTGCTCATCCAGCCCTGGAGAACAAGGAAATAACACCCTCTGGGAGCTGCATCAACATCATGACCACCCTGCATGGAGACTCTCCTTTATGTCTGTCCTCTGAGCTTAGGACAAGGTTCTCAGAGGAGGAAAGAGGAAGAAAGAGGAAGGAAAGAGACCCTCAACAAAACTCATTTCCAAATGACCAAATCAGTCAAGAGTTTCTATTTGCACAAGGCACAAACACAATTATATCCTGAATACTGTAGCCATCTACCAGTTGTGGTGAGACCTGCTTTGATCTGCTGAGGAAATTCTGGGGTGAATGTCTGTCTATTTGTCTGTCATTTAGAGAGGGAAAGAAAGAAATAAGGAGAAAAAGAATGAAAGAAAGAGAAGGAGAAAGAAATAAAGAAAGAGAAATTGCTTATTATTTCTTCAGCTGCTAGTACCTAGAAATCATTCTGCATATTAGTTTATTACAAGTGGCTTAGGCTAATGGAACTGTGATGATGTATCATGAGGACAGGAATATTTTATTTAAAATATGTTGACAATATAGCTAACAATTCAAGCTTGCTACCCATTCCTGTCTTGGGATAAAATGAAGGGAGGTGTGAAAGTTTTCCTGCTCAGTGTACAGGTCACATACAAGCCAGCATTCTGGCAAAGGAATACAAAATGTTGTGCAATGTGGAATTGCTCTCATGGGGACATTCTGAATGTCCCATTCAGATGCATTTCTTCTTAGAACATCCCCTTGGGTCCAAGCATATAGTTGAAATGTTTTGAATTTTTAAAGCTCTTGCAGAATTTGGTTTGTTTTTTTTTTCTGTGATTATTTAAATCTTGCTATTTTTTTTTAATTGCATGTTTACTATTTTTCACCATCCTGTGGTGGTAGCAGTTCAGAAAGTTTTCCTGCAGGGTTGTTTCTGCATCAGTGTTTCATACCTTTTCTTGTTCTCCAAACTGCTGTGCTACCAACAAATTGATGCCTCTTTCAATTAGGCATTTATGGAAAGGGGAAGATAAGACACTAACTGACAAGGAATGGTAGGAAGGGACAGATGTTTTGTTTTGAGTATGAAGGAGAATCTTATGCTGATAAATTAACATGTTTTTGGAGGTGATGGTGAAACCTCTTCAGAAATACTCAGTATGGGCTATCAGAAATATTTGATTTCACCCAAAATGAAAAGCTACATTTTATTTTAGGGCTTTGAAAGCAATTATAATTTTTATGAATGCTCCTGTCCTCTGGTTCCAAAATAACCCCAAATATATTTAAATAATCTTGAATTGAAATGCACCACAAATTTCTAAACAATACTTTTTGGGGTGATAAATACAGAATTAAAATATTACAACAGTGGAGAAATAAATGACCTTTTTTTCCCATTCACTGAAAATCATTCCCTGGCTCTGCCAGGAGCCATCATAAATTATGCACTTCCCTCTTCAGGGGAGCTAGTTTTAGGCATAGGTTTTGCAGCAGCTGAGTGGTTTTGCCCCATCTACTCCCAGGAGAGTTTGTGTTGTTATTTCCATGGGTGGCTGAAATGTTTGTGCAGCCAGGGAGGATGGAGCGAGGCAGGAGGCAGAGCCAGCCCTGACCTGGGGCATTGCTGGCACTGGGCACACAGCACTCAAAGTGATCTTGTCACAACAGGCTGCTCAAAAGCTGTCGTGATGAGAATTTCATGGAAGTGACAGGAATCCCTCTGGGGGGGAAAGGAGTACGACTGGAAGAGTGCCAGGGAGGTGCTGCTTTCTCTGGTGGATGGAAGCCTGTCCTCCATGAGTGGCTACCAACACTGGCCATTCTTCTGACCCTAAATTATAGCCCTGATGCTGGCCTTAAGTGCAAAGGAACACCCTCAGCTGTTAGAACGTGTGATCTTCCTCTTCCCACCCATGTTTCTACCTGGGAAGAGAATTGGGAATTCTTCCTGTTCCAGAAGATGTATGTTCAAATAATGTTCCATTCCTGACTAAGCACTGGCCAGCACCAAGTAAAAAAGTAATTCCCTTCTAAATTTATTTTCTAGATTTATTTTTCTAGATTTATTTTTCTAGATTTATTTTTCTGGATTTATTTTTCTTCTGGTTTGTTTTTTTTTTTTTTTAATTTTTTTTAATCTCACCCCACAGCAATTGAGTGAACTGGATAGACAGGTCCAAATTAGTAACAGGCTGTAAGCGTGCCCAGGGGCAGTGAGCACCTGAGGGGATGGGGAGGCAGTGTCAGGCGTGGATGCAGAGCTCAGCTCCCAAGGTGAAGTTTTCCTTCTGAGTGCAGGCAGGTTGTATGTGAGATCAACACCTCTTCCCTGTTGGGACTTTTGTGCTTCAGCCTTGCTCTTGCTCTGCTTTTGACCCTTTTGCTTCACTGGGTTGTAGGGTTGATGGGAGGGAAGCAAAGCTAATGAGGAATGTAACAGTCAGACACTTTGTGAAGAAGGCTGCTCCACCACCTCAAATATATCCAGTGTCCTCTGCCTCTGTAGTTCTCTGGACACTTGATAGTTTAATTATTCCTCTCTGGCAGATGGAGGGCTCCCTGTAGAAACAAATGATTTACTGACTCATGTGACTTGTGTTCAATATGTAAGTTCAGACTGTCGCCTCAACTCTGCCCCCTTGGCTCTGCTCCAGTGATGAAAGAAGGAGAGAGAGCTGATCCAAAGAGTTAAAGAGGGGTCTTCTTGCATAATGAACAGAAAAGTGGAAGGGAACATCCAGGCCAGTCTGCAATCCAATAAACCTGAATGTCAAAATCACAAAAAGCTGACTGTGAGCAGCACAAACCACAACAGCCTGGTAGCTGCTCTGCCCAGCATGATGGGGGAGGTGTAAAGATGATGACCCAAGTCTCACTATAGAGCACCTTTCCTATTCAAATCACTGAATTTTGTTGTATGAGGATTTTCACCTCTAGTTGCCTCCCTGACTCTTTGAAAGTTGGGAAGTTGCTCTGGTGCAATGGTGCTAATGGGGAAATCCTATAGACTCACAAAGTGAAGTGTCCTGTTCACCTCTGAACCATCCAATGGAAAGACATGGATCATTCAGTCAGGAAGGTGGCTCCAGAGGGCTTTTGGGAAGGCTATTGATGTGCCCTCTTGACAAAAGCAGAGAAGCACTTGAGAAACAAGTCTAGATGGAAAAATACAGCACTAGTGCTTGCTCACATTGCTTTTAGGAGGTGGCAATGAGGTATGGGCATGGTTCCTGCTATTACATCGTGAAACCTCATCTGAGCTGTGCTATTGCTTTATTCTGCATTTCTCTTGGGATACCAGGCAACCACCAGGCTCCATGGGCTGGCATGATCCACCTCCAGCACATTTATGGTGCTGCTGCTGCTGCTGCTGCAGGGAGCTGCGCTCCCATAAAACCGCTGTGGCAGCAGCAGTGCACCGTGGCTGGGAGCTGAGCAGGCTTCTGGGACAGACAGTGCCCTGATTTGGGTGATTCATGCCTTAATAATGTCCTCTCACTTCCAGAGAGAGGTGGCGTGACAGGCGCGCGCTCGATCCCTTCCGACAGGGAACCTCTACATCAGGGAATCTGAGCAGATCGGGGGCTCCAGTTCCATGCCAAATGTGACAGGGCTGTGTAAATAAATAATCCCAATCTACATAATTATCTCTTTCTCAGGGAGTCATCACATAAATCAAGCTGATATCAAGGGATGCTGCATGTGGAATTCATGCATCCAAAGCCGGGCTCTCCTCGGCCTCGCTGCCTGGGCGCTTTGAGAAGGGTGAGATTTGTGCACTCCTGAACATCACATATTTTCTTCTGAGGAAGATCAAATGCTTGTATCATTTTTTACCAGAAAAATGCTATCCACGGCAGATTTCCAGTGGTGATTGAAAGTGTGAATTCTCATGCAAACGGATTCCTTTGCATACAGTCATCTGGGAGCCGGGCCTTTGATTTTCATTTATTATTCTCCCTGGCAGCATGTTCAGTCAGTATGCAGATTTCCTCCTTCATTCAATTTTCAGTGGGCAAGAAGACTACAATTAGTCATATTATCATCAGTGTGAATAAAGGGGAAACACTGAGCTGGATCTTTACGAGCCAGCAGTTGCAGTGGGATGATGCAGATTCATTACACATGAGTAAGGTATGGAAAAAAGCTTCAGGCCAACTGCATTTGGCTCCTTGTTATCTTCCTCCTTTGTGGAGCTTTTTGTCTTTTGCTGGTATTCCAGACCTCCCCAAATCAGCCTAGACAGGGAAATCACTGGATGGGACAAAGTGGCATCTTGAAGAACTGACAAGGACAAATTAGCACAGAAAGGCGGCTGGAGAGGCAGCCAGAGGGTTGCTGAGGGGAGAGCACTGCAAGCCAGGCCTAAATGTGTTTCCAGAGATGCCTCCCCCCTGAGCCTCGCTGATCTGGGACTTACCTGCCAAAGCACACAGCTCAGAAGCTGGTTGGGCTGCAAGACAGGAGATAAGCACAACAGGCAAGGGGATAAAGATATTCATTTTGCAAGCAGGATTTTTAGGGATGGAGTAAGGAACTATGTCTTTTTTTTCTCATGAACTTATTTTACAGGGTTCAGATTGAATTAGCTGTGTTGAAAGGAGGATTCAGGTTTGTGGAATCTGTCCCTCTGCTCCCTTGCATGCTATCAGAGGTAATTTAGGTGTTGCATGTACTTGAATTGCTCTGAAGGTGTTGGAATCTCTAGGGCATGCATTCACATGCTGGAACTGATTCTGATGCCTCATTTGGTTAGAAAAATTGTAATTTCCCTGATTTATAAGAAGAATGGGGATTTGGGAGTTGACCATAGTATTGTGCCATGCTTATGTTTCCACACTGTTAATAAATCACAGAGAAAAAGAAATTAAAGACAGATACTTTCTGCTTCCCTTATGCTGAAACATTATTAATTCACCAGGAAAAATTCATTTGGGATAACCTGGTAATTTCCTCAGCTTCATATGGTGACATTTCCTTGGCTTAGCAAGTCCTCTGGCAGCAGCGTGCTCTGACTCCTCATGTTGTTGAGGATCCTCAAGGTGCAGATTAGCTGAGTCTCTTAAACCCTGCATGAGGCCACAGGGACACAGCACAACTTCACAGAAATCAGGGCAAAGAAATGTTATTTTTCCACAAGCAACCAAACATGGGAATCAAGCATTTTCTGTGGCTTCTCTGAAGGCCAACAAGGAATTTCTGGGAGCTGGATGCTCCCAGCAGATCCCTGCCTTCCTGCTTTTGTGAAACATGTGGGATGCCCATGCCCTTGAGACTGAGCCCCTGTGTAGTACTGGGGTGGAATGGGCAGAGCAGACACACACATGGAACATGACTGCAGGACTGTTGTTTTGTTAGGAAATCAGGTAAAATGAGGGTTCACTTCCAGTAGGAAACTTCTGCTTTGACTTCCAGCTGTCCTTGTTTCATGGACATCTTTCCCCTCATCAGGATCCTCTCCCAAGCTCCCTTTTGTTTTTCCTCTTCTCCTTCTACATTTTGGCTTCTATTTCAACTTCCTGGTGTGATGTTTACAGCAGTAATGAATGCAGGGAGTCACATGGCTGGTGGCAGGTATTGACCCTCCTGTCATCACAGTGCTGCTGTGCCCCAGCCTGACAAACCCAGCTGCTCTGCTGGCACTCTGTGAGCCTGACACTGATGGTTTGCCTCAGTTTGGCTTTGTACTGTGCTTTTCCTACTCTAATTTGGGTGTTCTTTGCCCCCATTCCTGATGAATTCTGTAAAATTTGGACTGCTATCTCATTAAAGTATAGCTTTTAATCAGTAGGTTCTTCATCCCTCCCTTTTGCCTTAGCTGCTAACACTGTAAGCTATTTAAGCAGTGGAATTGCAGAGCTATTTTTTGAAACTCTAGGTGTTCCAATTAATTAATGTGAATATAAATTACACTAACTAATCTCACCCTGGTGCTAGGGCATTTGACTGTATCAGGAGACCATTCATTGTATATTTTCTATTTTAATTTCACATTTGGATATGTAAGAGGCCCTCGAGCGAGTGTCTGAAGATGGGTCCTAGAGAACCCTACGGATCTGAGTGCTTGTTATGTTTAACCTGTTCTTCTGGCCATGAAGGAATTGAATCTCTGCTCCTCAGGTGATGTGAGGAGCCTGTTTTCACTCCTGATGCTTCCCAAATTTGATCCCTTGCACCTTCTGTTGCTCTGACTGAGGTGAATATTCCCAAGAGTAAGTTCTGTGGACATTCAGTGGAAAGTAAATAAGATGGGGGGCGTTTTTTCCTTCAGACTCTTCTCAACAAGCCATGCCAAATCTCACTATGAAGTGTGACCAATCCCTCCCTTTCACTGCTGGGTTTGTCCAAGACAGACCATGTCATCAGCTCTGATCCATGGCATTTGCATTGTCTCAGCTGCACTTGTGGATGGGGGATGTTTAGCTGGGAGAAGGTTTTTTCTCTCACAATGCTGTGTGAACACTGGCCAATGATCAGGCATCCAGTGCAGATAAGGGCTAATTCCTTCTGTTTTCAAAGACCAGAGACTCAAAGGGAACAACAGATAGACTTTGCTAAGCCAGTGTCTGAAGGAAACAACCTCCCCCTCCTCTGGCAATGAACAATTCAGGCCTGTGTCATGCACATGTAAATCTTTTAATCTCACACCCCTCACACTCCCCATCCTGGGCCTGCCTGCTCCCTCCTCCCCCTCTTTCTTCCACATCTCCATCTTCAGTCTCTTCCCTCCTGCCAACCAGCTGTCCCTAAGTCCATGGGAGTTGTTGCAGCAGGGTTCTGTGTGCCAGGAAAGATTATTTTTGACTGGTTGCCAAGTCTCCTGCTCTTGCTCTGGCACGCAGATAAAATGTTAATAGGGCCAAATGTGTTTGACACTGAGGGTGAAACTGTGTGTTCCAGGCACGGAGCCTCTTGCCATCCATTTAGCAGCTGCACAGGCTGGATCCTTCCAGTTCAGTTTTGCTTGCTAAAGAGGATCTGACCAGGGACTTTCAGGTTTGACAGAAGCCAGGGATTACAGCTTCCTTGTGGCAAGAAGCTTAAGCAATGTCACCTGCTGATGGGTACACAAAGAGAGAATTATTTCGTAAGGACAAGTCTGGAAGTCTTGCTGGAACGGCTGACATGGATGTGGGAAGATCTGAAGTAGGTTAAAATGTGGTCTCTCTTCAGCTCTGATCATTTTTGCAAGTGTTAAGGCTCCCCAGCAGGCTGAGTGTTGGCTGAGGTCAGCCCAAGTGCAGGAGAGAAGTCAGGATCCACCATCCTCCCAGCACAGTTTGGGGCAGGAAGAAGCTGCTGCTCAGGTTCAGCCAGCCAAGTCTCTCCAGGTCTTGCCAAAGAAGAAGGTCAGAAGTTTTCCTACATTTGATGTGGTCAGCAAAGCAGAAGGAGAATGTTCTTAATTAAGCCCTAGTGAGAGAGTTTCTGCATCTTGACTGACAGGATTGCATTGCTTTTATTGTTTCTCTTAAGGGGAATTCCAGCCTGAAACACATCTGGCTGGGAATTGTTTCCTTTTAAAGATCCTAGCAGAGAACTTCCTCTGTAAATTCTAGAAGTGGTTTATATTTTGTCTTTGGCAACTTCCCTTGTTAAGGGGAACCAGTTAAGGGACCAGACCCTTGTTAGGACTGGTCTCACTCCAGCCACAAAAGCAGATAGAAATCTGAGGAGAGGGCAGACAAACAAGGTACTGCCACTGGAGTAAGGAAGGCTGGGGGGTCTGAACTGACCTGATTTTCCACCTTCACAGCTTCTGGTAAAATCCTGATAATCTGTCTTTATAATCATCCAAGAGGATTATTGCCTTCCACTGGTATAAAGGGGGCAAGGATGAAACCCCTGAGGTGTGGCCCTGGTTGTTCCTGGACAGAGGTTTGCTATGGCTTGTCCATCTGGAGCATGTCCTACAGGCATGGTAATGCCAGGTGACCAAAGCTGGGATCAGGTGCAGAAATGCAAGCCCAGGAACTGTGTTTTTCTGCAAAGTAGCAAATAATTTTGCTCCTCAGAAACACACGCTGGACCACTTTTCATTGATAATTATGATGCACTTGAGAGAAGGGTTCTTTTAATGGGGAAATGCAATTTTTTGGACAGTATGCAGTTTCTCTCTTCTATCCTTCCCCCTCAACAGTATGCAATAAACTCATCATAAGATTTATTAATGAACTGTCATGGTGATTTCCTGGAGTACCTTATTTAGCCAGAAATTACTCTAGGGACCAGACCCTGTACATGCTGAAATCAGTGGAAAATTCGCATCTACTTCAAAAAACTTTAGGTAAGACCTGTGAGTAATTAGGGAAAAACAAGAGCTCAGATGGTACCATGGGCTGGAAGACAAGCACTGTTCTAGGATGGGGTGGGGAGACTATTGTTAATAGCATCATGATCTCCCAGAGCATCTCCTGTCCTGTGTCCACAAAACAAGCACCCCCAAGAGCTGTGATCTTGGCCTGGAGCAGGCAGATATGTGATGATTGTGGCCTTGCTTACAATAACTCAAGTGAGTAGGGATCTTCCATGGGAATACTGTAATTGAAATATTTCTCATCTGGTTCAGCAAGAAAGAGACAATATTTAACATGTTAACCTATTAACATCCTCTTAAGCATTGTTAAGGGACAGTGCCAGAACTCTGAGCTCTTCAAATGCTGCCCAGGTTGCTTCTGAGCTTTCAGGACTGATCTGAAAAGGTTGGCAGAAGGGAATCTTTAACACTTGCTGCCATTAAGAGGTGTTGTTCTGGGATGCAGGGAGGATGGGAATTATGTATATGGTCAGGAATGAGCTTCAGGAGGTGATGGGAAAGGCAGGCAGCAGCTCAGGTGGTAGTAGTCTTTGTTTTAGAAAATTCTCTCCTCCCTTCTCCCCTCTGACTTATTTAGCATGTTTGAAGGAATTGCTTGCAGTGCAAGCCTTGTGGTTTGGTTCCTGGATCCCAGGAGGACCATGAGCTGTGGCTTTGCAAGTGTGAGCACTTTGAGCCTGGTGCTCCTGTGCCCAGGGACTGCACAGGGTGAGTTTGCTGTCTGGGGACACAGCTGTGCACATCTGTGTGCTGCTGCCATCAGCCACCCTGGGGAGCGTGTGGGCTCAGCCACGTGGCACAAACCCTGCTGGTTCTGGAGCAGTGCAGCTGCAGCTGGGGTGTTAGTGCTTCTCTAGGAGGGCTGCAGTGTGGGGCTGTGCTGGGCCACACACTGAGCACCTGCTCCTCTGGAACCACCACATCACCTTTTTTAGGTCTTCAAAGCTTCCTGACTCCTCATCATGCACTTTTCCCTGGTGACTTTTGTCTCCTTTTTAACATTAAATGAGTGTCTTGCTTCAAACGTTGGTTACTTGAGGAAGATCAGCAGCCCACCACTACTCCGGGAGGGAGAGCACATTCCCTTTCTCACATTCCCCCTCCTTGGGATATCTCTGGATCTGTTTTTGCTATAAAGTGTTTGGGAAATGTGTTTATAGGGAAGCCAATTCCCCCTAGAATGGACACAGGACTGTTGCTACTTTATCACCCAGAGTACCTAGGTGTAATTACTTTGGAGTGTAATCACTGAGTAATTGAGAGGCAATATAATTGGTACCTGGATGCAGAATATGTAATTACTGTGTTGTGTAGTGACAGGGTATTTGCCAAGCATATCTTCTTAGTTACCAAGTAATTTAAGAGAATTTGCATGATATTTCTTGTCTGAGAGACAGAAAAAAAAATCACCCAGCTGAGATCTCTGCAGAGGACTATAAACTTTCTGCCAGCAGGATTTGTAAGCTTTTCCAAGCAAGCAATGTTGGAAGAATTTGCTTTCTGCCTTTCCTTTTCTTTCCAATACAAAAGTTCTCTGCCTGCACAATGCAACCAAAGGGAAGTTTTCTTTTATTTCCTGCCATGTGGAACATGTGCGTCAGCCAGGAGATTCACTGGGAAAAGAGATAAATAGAGAAAAGCTCATTTAATGAGAGGAACGATAAAAAAACCCAAACAGCAGGTTTTGAGATGTCAGAGCAAACTGCCCCATCTCCATCAAAGCCTGAGCACTGAACATCTCACTGGGGCTGAAGATGTGGGACCTCAGGCAGCAGGAGGGGAGGATGCAGCTCCAACCTGTGTGCCACCAAGTGCAGAGGTGGAAATGAGGGTGCCTTTTGTCCAGAGTGCCGTGAGCTCCAAGGACAGCTTCAGCAGGATTCGTGCTGCACCGCAGCAGGGAACAGCAGGATTTATGGCTGTACCTATGCTAATGAGCTGCAGAGGCAAAGCAGCCGTTTGTTTCACGGAGCCCCTGTTAAAGCACAGCAGCATCCTTCCCTTTTCTCTCGGTGGGAGAGTGATTGGTGTTTACAAACTGTCTTTTTCGTTCTGCTTTTGGAAAGACCCTGCTCTGGTAAATCATGGAAAGCAGCCTGTTAAAGCTGTGTCCTCATTTACACAGGACTGGGGGGGGCAGGATCAGACAGCATACATCACTGAGGTAGCTCTTCTCATCTCTGCTTGGCCTTAATTACATTATATTGCCCTCGCTAAAGAAATCTCCCATGCTTTGGGCTTCCATGAAGTAGTACTTTATCTTCTTCACTAAATAGTAGCTACTCATTAGGGCAATACAACATGCTGCTTTTCCTTCACCTTCAAATGAAGTTGTGCTCCTGCAAATCCTGAGTATAAATAAACCAAGATTTTCATATTTTAGCTGTTGAGTTTTGGGCTTTACCTAGAAAAAAAAAAAAAAACAAACCAAAAAAAACCAAAAAAACAAAAAACAGATATGTTCTCTTCTGGTATCTCTTGGTGTTGTTTTGCAGCCTTTGCTTTTGGGTGAGTTGCTCTTTTGTTGCTGATACCTTGCAGCCAATGCTGAAAATGTGAACCACAGCCACCACATTTTCTGCAAAATGAACTGGGCTAATCCTTTGCATTCAAACCAGCCCTCACCTCTCTATTGATAAATACAGCTCATGCTCTAGTCCCAGGGAATGCAAATACTGTTTGCAGAAATAGTGCTATCCTGGCTACTTCTCATTATCGTGTTTTTATTGCCAGGGATCCTGGAGCGTTTTAGTAGCTACAGAATCAATAATGCTGTGACATTCATACATTTCTCAATGCCACTGAACATGGTGCAGCATCAAAGTGCTGGTTCTCAGGGGCTCTACCTGATAGTGATACTTGTGTACTCATATAATCCTTTTTATCTGTAGTTTACAGATCTTAATTAAGATTTACAACACTGTTGTGAAGTGGATCTTCATGTCTGGGCAGAGCAGCATGGCCAGATGCTAGAGAGGAGTGTTTCAGAAAAGATCAGGCTTTTTGTCAAAAGCATTCAGCTCCCAAAGCAAGGAACTCCTTGGCAGCCAGGCTGCTTTGCAGGGAAATCTGCCTTTCTCTAAAGCCAGTACGGGAGACAGGGACTGCAACCCTGGAGTCCTGACAGCCACCTATGGTGATGCTCCCTGCTCCACTTGTTCCATTCTTTTGCAGCATTTTCTAAAAATACTTGATTTTTGAAAATCTGTTGTGCCCAAGGCTTTAGCTTCCCTCCCCCTCTCAAATCTGTGGAGGTTTTCCTTGTAGACTTTAAAAAATAACTAACTCAATTGTTATTTATTAAACAGCAAAAATAACTCAAAAAAATACAATCAATTTGATTCACTCTAGCTTCTGGAAACACTGTTCTGGAGACAAAGAGGCTTCCAATTTCCTACATGAGTCATGATGTTCTTGGATTCAACCTATCAAACTATATCAGCAAATCATATTATATAATGTAATATAACAAGACACAATTGCCTGTGTTTAACCTAGAAAAGATTAAAAAACATGTCCTACCATGGTCATTGGGCTGTCCTGGCAAAATTGTCATTCTCTTTTCTGTCCAGCTGCCACCCCTGCTGTCCTCCCCAACCTGCTGTGCTGGAAGAAAAGTGCCGTTTTTAGGAATAAAGATCTGAGCAAGTCTGGTAACAGAGAAGCAAGTCCTGCTTGTGCCACTCCTCTGATTTGGAGGCTGAGTGCTCTAAGGTCGTGTCCAGGGTTTCACCTTTTACAGAACCAACATCTCCTGGTTGAGAGCTGTGGTGTGGGAGTGGTAGGGGGGGGGAGACTTTTGAGCTGCTAATTCTGCCTTGTTCTTACTGTACCTGTAAAGTAGAAGTTAAAGGGATGTGTAGATGTGATGAAAAGGCATTCTCCCTTTATTTTTCACCTGCACAGAATGAGGGGATTTGGAGTCTTTTAGCTTTCTTTCTGGGTCTTGCACCTGCCTGGTGTGAGGCACAACCCAGAGAATTTCTGGGAAGGACAAGTGGGCATAGGAGCACATTGCTGTATTCTCTCCTTCCCTTGGCCTCTGGGGATGCAGGGGAGGCTCCAAGGCAGTATTACAGCCCTGGCATCTACCCAAATCCCCTAAAATAGAACCATCCATTCACCTGGGCAGTTCAGCTGAGGGGTATTTACTGACTGCAAAAGAGGTGATTTCCACAATGTTTTTGAGAGAGGAAAGCTGTGACCTGGCAGTTTCCTTGTGCTGTCAGAAGCCTGGCTGCAAGAGCTTTATGTATTTAACCAAAGTCTGAGGATGTGGGAATGAAAGGAGGAACAGCCTTCACTCTCTCCGTTTTCTCATTTCCCCTGAGGATTTCCCCCTTTTCTCTCCCAGGACCCTGTGAGCAACAGCTCAGAAACAAATGTAATTTAGGACCTGTCAAACCTTTTGTGTCTCAGGTGTTGGCCTTGCCAGTGAAAAGCATCACGTTTTTGTTTGAGGGGCAGACATTAGGCAGGAAGAACAGGAGCTAAACAAGGCTTGTTTCAAGGGTGATTAGGAAAATTGTGCCTTAGGAATCACAGTCCTAGGGACAAATCTCACTGAGCAGCAGGGACATTGGTGCAATACATGATCTGGCAGGACTGGAGGGAAGCAGTGAAAGAGCCTGTCCAGCCTCCTTTTAAGCATTTCAGTGATGCACCTCTCTGCAGAGCCAATATGGAGAAATGTCTCAGGGGAGGAGATTTTAATGTATTTCAGCATGAGGTAAATGATCCCATGCTGAGAGAGGCTGGCACCCTCACTGTGCCAGCCTCCACCAGGAGCAGCCAGTCCCCAGGCAAAGCCATGGCTAGTCCTTCATGGAATGAAGCATAGATGATGGCATTAATATTGCTTTGCTACCAGTTACACTTAGAAAAAGAAAAAAAAAAGGCAAAACTACCAAACAAGCTCCGAGAACAACAGCAGCAGCAGCAAAATACTCAAGCTGTGCTGGAACAGAAAGTAATTAAGAAATATTTCATATCTCCAAGCGGCCCTGAAATTTTTATTCCTGTGCATGAAGCTCAGTAGGCTCCTCACGGGCGGCTGCTGCTGCTGCCTTTCAGTGCAATAAATCCTGTTGCCTTTGGAGCCTGACAGCCAGCCCAGGATGTGATCAGAAAACCAACAGGCACTGTCTGTAGGGTTTATTCCTTGCCTGCCTCAAGTCTGCTTATACCAACCAAGCCAATGCAAACCAGTGGGCAAAAGCTATCTTTGGGAGATAAAGATCAGAAAGGTGGGAGGTGGTATCTAGAGGAGGACTGGGGAGAGTGGGAAT
Organism: Vidua chalybeata; assembly: GCF_026979565.1. Classification (NCBI taxonomy): domain Eukaryota; kingdom Metazoa; phylum Chordata; class Aves; order Passeriformes; family Viduidae; genus Vidua; species Vidua chalybeata. The sequence goes on from NC_071544.1 coordinate 12,428,146, forward strand.
TCAGACAAATAAGCTCTCATTTGCCATATTTCCACCCCAAACCCATGAGACCCACCCAGCCTTAGCCCAGCCCTAGAAGTATTTATGGCCCTGTGAAGGTTGACAGATCCAGAGCTGCATTTATCTGGAATAAACAGTGGTGTGCTTTAATCTCTCTTGCAGTGAGCTCTGTCAGTGCATCCCAGACTGTTGAGCCTGCACAGGGCTGCAGGACCTGGCCTTGGTGTTGGTGTCCCTGGGTGGCCCTGCCAGCTGTCACCCCACCTGGGGGAGCTTAACATTAGACCAAATGTCCTGCAGGGTTGGCAGCTGCTCTGGGAGGCACACAGGGGAGTGGACAGCCTGTTTTTCTTCTATTCTTAATCACAAAAGAAAGTGTTTATAAAGCTGTAACCCAAACTCTTGGGTTCTAAAACCATTAACTGCAAGAGAAACTCTAGTAGTACCTTTGGATTCAAACTGTTGTATACAGGCTCAATTCTTGCAGGTCTGAATCCTAGGAAATCCTATTCCTTACCCTCCTTCCCATCATTCTTAGTCTCCACAAAAGTCAGAGAACAGCTGGGCTTGTGCTGCACCATCCTAAAGGAACCAAACAGAGCAAGTCTCCCCAGCAAACAGCTGGAGCAGAAGCAGTTTTTAGCAGCTGAACCCCTGCATGTCACACACCAGGGCAGGGACAAGAGCTCTCTGCTCAGCCTGGGAGGTGACTGCCTCTGTCTGAGCCAGGTGGCTCCTCCAAGCCCTTGTTCATGAGTCAGCTTGCAGGCTGTGAGCTCCATTTTCTTCCTTTTCCTCACGTTTGCCATCAGGTGCAGCAGGATGGATAGGATGTGGGGGAGTGACTCCACCTACTTTATTGTGCTTCAAATTGGTTTTGAGTATGAGAAAATAAAAGCAGAACTATTTTTTAAACAAAGGATTCATTTTGATTGCAGCTTTTTACTCCATATTTTTTCCAGATTTTGCTTTTGTAGGCTGGTATGACTAACATTTTGAAAAGGAAAAGTCATTTTAAGGTGAAAACCCTTTTTAATTTAGAGCAAATCAAATGGGACACATAACTTCACTAATTATTTCTTTTTGTTAGGGACTTGTCAAAACTGAAACTTTTTTCCTTTAAGCACTTTCTTGGGTGTCAAAGGCTCATCTTTTTTTTCTAAAAATATGGAACTGGAATGGTGCCCAGGTACCTTCACTCTGTGGATGATTTTGTTCCTCTTCAAGTGTCCATAGCATAAAAGAAGCAAATTGTTGGACCTTGAAAGTTTTCAGGAGAGGTTTTTTCTTGAGGAATGTGGAGGAAAGCCAAAGCCCCCAAAGCTGATGGGAGGTGCAGGTCGAAGGCTGCTTCTCCTGGGTGTGCTGAAGGCTCAGCCCCTCCCTCTGCCTAGCTGCATTGCCCACACTGCAGCAGCTGCCAGGGACTGGTCACAGCTCCTGGGGACTGCAGCCAGCTGCCATGCTGAAAGCTCTCCCACTTCTATCCCTCAGAACAGGGAAACACTTTAAGTCCATCTCTTTCCTGCTATTTCTACTCCCTTCTTCTATATTCTCCCTTCCTCCTTTTTCTCTTTGTTTTCTTTCCCCTTCTCCTTCCATGCATGAACTAATTGACGCCTGATCTATTCAGAGGTTCGGCCCTAAAAAGTAACCTTCACTTAACTGCTCACATAACTTGCCTGTCACTTTTGATAACAGTCAGGGCATCATTTTTGCAAGTGTTCAACAGTAAAATTACTGCTTTGCTCTTGTCAAGCAAATGAGCCCTGAGGCTTGTGTGAAAACCATTAATGATGATGCCACGGTGGGACTGGTGCACTGGGCAGCCTGCAGAAGCACCACTTCTCAATTCACCGTGCCCTGCTGAGCAGTTTAGGGTTAATTAACCTGCATTAATGCCTGCTGGGATAGCATTTTCCGTGCCTCCTTTTGCAGGGGGTCAAGTGGAGCTGGAGACAGCTGCTGGCGTCTCAGGTGCCCTGCGTACGTGGCTGGGATTCTGGAAATGTTTATGGCTGTGGTGTGGAAATAAACTCGGCTTATTACTCTCATAAAAACAGTGGCTGTAGCCTTGGGCTTTGCCAGACTTGCTGAGCTGCTGGAGAGAATTATTGCCAGAACATAAACCTGCTACAGCTCGTGGTGCTGGGGCACAGGGTTGTGCTGTGGGGAGTTTGTAGGAATGGAGGGCTGCAGGGGTCTGCAGAGATCCTGTGGGTGTTTCCATCCTCCACAAGTTGTTTACCATCTGTATGGATGCAGTGAAGTGATGAAGTTTGCTTTCTAATGGAAAAGGACTCTGAGACTGGGGTTTTTGCTGCTGAGCCTGCACCTAGCTGTTATCAGAAGAGCGAGCACCTACCACAATAGTTGTAATTCTAGTTATGAGGCTGCTGCTGTTGATATTTTACTGACTAGTAACAGGCTGAGGCACAGGACTCCTCCACACCTGACACTGGAGTAAATTCAAGAGGGTTTTGAGATCTTGAAGACAACAGGCAACATAGATCCTACTCCTTTAGAAAACTAAGCTTCAGTGGGGCTCTGCTGAATTGAGTACCATTCCTCTTTGGAAAAAAAAACTGCAAAGCTTAACTTTATTCTTATTTCTTTACCATTTATGTGTCCTGGGAGGAATACAAGTCCAAGAATCTTGGGCAGATCTCCCTGCTTATGAAATTCAGATGAGACATAGACTTTGCAATCAACAGTGCTTGCTTGTGGCTTCATGTGGCTTGATGAGTGAATGAAAGGAAATAGGAGTGAAGTGGTCATTAGCATGCATTTACATAGGTTAATTGCATGGGGTAAGGAAAGATCAATTTGATTTTCAATGGGGCTACTGATGGAGACATCTTCCTGACAGTGCTTTGTGACCCCTTTCTTTGGCATTGAATTATATTTTTCAGGTCCCAGCAGGCTGTATCTAAGGATTTCACAAGCTTCTAGGTCATGTCAGACCTTGCCTTTGTAGTTCTGGGTATTTGGTTTTGATGTGCCATGCCTGCTGGGTGCATTTATTGAATTTATCCTGGTAGTCCAGTGAGGAGACTTCTAAGGAGGGAAACTGCCATCACTCTCACGTATAATGAACTTTAGAATCTTAGAATGCTTGGGTTTTGAAGGGACCTTAAAGCTCATCTCATTCCAAGCCCCCTGCCCATGGAAGGGAACTTTCCACTATCCCAGGTTGTTCCAAGCCCCATCCAGCCTGGCTTTGAACACCTCCAAGGATAGGGCAGCCACAGCTGCTCTGGGCACCCTGTGCCAGCTCCTCAGCACCATTCTGGGTCCATGGTGAGTGACTGTGGCAAACTTTAATCAACCAAGATGAAGAACAGATTGGTTTAGGGCATGTGAATACCTACAGTCTGTTTAATGGGCATTATCTCACTCTTGCTACCAAAGGCCCCTGGTCACCCTATTGCCTGGGCTAGGTGTGAGCAGTTGTAGCTCATCCTGCTTTTCCTGGGCCAAGCACCACCTTCCTCTTGGTAAAGCACTCCTGCCACTCGGCCAGACTGGCTTGGAGCTGGTTCTGTCATGTCTCCATTAGTCTGCCATCTGCCACCTTCACCAAACCTCCCCTTGGCCCCAGTCCAGGGCTCTTGCAGGCTTTGCAGATGCTCCAGCACCCCAGTGGCTGCAGGATGGGAGTTTAAATAAAACAGAGCATTGATGTGAAGATGGAATTAATTAATGTCCCCACTATTAAATTAATGTCTCTAAGGGAAGACTTTTCTTTTGCCTCTCAGATGACAGTGTTTCATTAGGGAAAAAACATGAGGTTTCAGAGCTCAGGCTTTGAAACACTTTATCAGGTTTATTTATAAGTAAGAGTTGCATCATTTTTCTTGTAACCTTAGGAGAATAAAGAGTTTAGCCCTCTATTTTTTGAGTAGAGAATTGTTGAGAAAAACCTGTTCCTGTGAACCCCTAAGTTGCAACAGATTCTTACCCATTTTTTAAAGATCAGTCCTTGAGATTCTACACAAATTGGCAGCTGAACACCTCAGTGGAGTCAGCCATTCCTTTATCTATTCATTTATTTCCAAAAATGTATGGGCAAAGCTGCACACACTTTTCAGAACATGCATCAGGTGGTGACCCTTCCCTGTGTTCTGTACCTTGCTTCATATGAGAAGTAAATTTCTTTGATTTTGTGAGTCTGGAGATTCATATGTTCCTTATTTAGGGATATAATCAGAAGTGTGAGTAGATGAGAAGTAAGGCAGTATTTAGGGGAAAAAAACCACTGGAATATGACTGGGAAACCTAAGGGAGAGTTGCAGGCAGACACAAATGCGTCCCCAATTTTTGCTGTGTACCTGGTGCCCACTGCCCATCCTGCTGACAGTGGCAAACTTCTGTAGCTTGGCACTGCTGAACTAAATCAAAGAAGAGCCTTTTGAGGGAGTGGAAAGCTCAGGGTAGAGGTGCTATGGTCAGGAAGTACAGCAGCTGCCCATATGACTCCTAACTGCAGCCAGAGCTGTCATTTCTCACTGTCAGAAGCATTTAAATAAATAAATAACCTTGCAGTAGACATCTCTATTTTTTTTTTTCTGTAGGAGCTAGAAGAAAAAGTGTACCTGGAGAGTATGTATAATTTACTTAGCAATATAAGAATGTTAAATATGTGCAGAAAATGAAAAAATTCCCCACTCCTTGGGGTTATTTGATCTGCTAATTATCCATACTTCAGAACCCATTATTCACACTTTCCTGCTTTCCTCCAAGAAATCTATTTGGCAGACATCTCTATATATTTTTATAGATTTCTGTGAGATCAGCAGGAACAAAAGAGAAGAAAAATGTGAGTTGTAAACCATTAATAAAATGCAAACATACAACAGTCTTCTTTGTTTGATGTTTGCCAGTAAACAGATCAAGACCAACATCTCTGCTCTGTTGATATCCTGAAGGATAGAAAAAAATAAAAAGTTTTTCAGATTTGCCTTTGCCCAGTGAAACAACCAAGGGCAAACTGCAGCTCTGTTTGGAAGCATTTTTGGCACAGGCAGCACTGGTGACTCACCAATATTAAGAGCAGCAGGGTTTTGGATCTCCTGCACCTTGCTACCACAGTGCCAAGCTATTCATCAGCACAAACACTGTCCTGCACACTCTCCTCCAGAAAAAAAGCCAAACTAAGGAGGTCTTGGGAGCTCTAATCTATGCCAGGCTTGGTCCAAAGCTTGCTGGAAAGATTGCCTTTGAGTGAAAAGAGCTGTGGGACCATGTAAAATGGCCCAGTGCAGGTGGCAATCAGTCCCCAGTCTGTGCATCCCATTTTACACCCTGAACATTTTGCAGCACCATGGAGAAGGTCACCTTTGGGATGCAAAACTGCTGGTGGAACAAGACAGTGCTGCTTTCTGAGAGAGAGCTCACAGCCATGGCAGGGGTTACAGGATGGAGGTTTGCTGGCTGAGAGAGAAAGGGTTTATATGTGTCCCAGTTTCTTTTTTGGAAGCATGGTTGGGCAGATTTCTTTTTGACATTAATGAATTCATGTTGAGATGGCTTCTTTGCTATTGTAATGCACCTCCCCTGATTGCACCTTGACTCCTTCTTATGCTCTCTGTTCCCCTGGGTGTCTCCATATGTGTCATGGTTGGAGCTTGTATCCTTGAGCTTATCCTTGTAATCAAAATGAAGGAAAAGCCCTTGATATCCTTCAGAAAGGAGCACACTTCTGTCTCTGGTATCACCAGCTCACGCTGAAGATGGTAATGGAAGTAAATTATCAGATCTGCAGGGGAAGGCTGAGGGAATTTGATGTTGGAATTGAAGCACCGTCTCATTTTTCTGTGGGATTGTCTCTGGACCTACACATCTCTGCTCCTTCTTCTTCAGAGCTGTGGATCTGTAGACATCCTTGGATTCCTGCAGGAGCAGGAATGAGCCAAGAAATGGGCAGATTTATCTTACCTGGTGCCCACTCAGTGAGTGCCTAGAGCAGGGTGTTGCTTGTCTTGCCCTGGTTATGGTTGTATATGGTTGTATGTAGGGAATGTGTTAAAAATGCAGCAGCTGCTATTTTTTTCTTGCAAAACACAGGATCTTGTGTCAGGATAAACATTTCTAAAAGTTCATGGCCTCTGTGACAACTACAGTCCTAAGAAGGACTTAAATGATGCACACAGGATTAGAATTGACCTTCACCAGACTGGATTTCACTCTCTGAGCTAGAGTGCAGTTTGTTAAAATGGGATTTCTATTGCTTCTCTATCCACTGGCAAATATGTCTTGTGTGTTTAGATCTATATTTTCTAAGTGCTTCATTTAAACTCTGAACTCTGGAGGGAGATGAGCACAGGAGTCTGGTGATAGTTGCAGAAAGTGTTTCAGACCCCATAGCTGAAAAGAGGACAATAATAGAACTTTGGCTGGCTCTCAGTAGAAAGTGGGGTGACATTTACAAAGTCCATCCCTACAAATCCTGTTGTATTTTATGTTGTGTCTTCTGCAGGACAGAAGACCAGTTAGATGTGATTTTCATCGCTATCAAGTGAGAGCAAAACTAAAACCTATTTTGAGGGACATAGAGGAAAATGATCCATAGCTAGAGGTGCTGGTTTGAGCTTTTGGGCAGATGTGCATGAAAGGATCATGCTGAAAGGTCACAGTCTAAGAAGAAGAGCTTTAAATCACAGGATTTTCTTTTCCCTACACTTTCTCTGGATGTTAGTGGGTTTTCAGGAACAGATCTTTTTGATAGGGGCATGTGTACATTTTGAGAGGGCAGGTTTGTCATCCCCCAAAGCAGCAAATCTGTCAAGGCTCCAATGTCAGGCTGTTAGGCCATTGAACCTTCTTATTTTCACCCACTTTTGAGACAGGTTGAATCTGGTGAGGCAAGTTGTGTACCCAAGACACAAATCCTCCCCAAGAAGTAGGGAGCCAGCCTGGGGAAAATGAGGAATTTGAAAAACAAAGGCAGGAAAGTACAAAACTGGATTGTCTCATGTTGCAAAAGTGACTTTCCATGTCAGTGATCATAGTGCAAGTCACTCAGGTCTGGTTATTTGAGGAACAGGATGAACAGCCAGGACACAGCAGAGCCTGCCTGAGTTTCCCAAGCCTACCTGCAGTTCATGCAGGGTGAAACAGGGGACAGGAGGAATGTCCTGGCTCTGGCTGATGATGTTGTGCTGTTTATTTTAATGTAGGTCAGAAAGTCGCACTGGAACTGTGGTGGGGAATAGCTCTTTGCATGGGGTCATGATGTAAAATCAGGGAACAACTGACCCCGAACTGTGTGTCCTTTCATGCCAGCTGGCCAGGGCATGTCAGCCTGCTGCAACTCAGCTCACACCCTCACAAAACAGTGGATAAACTCCACCACTAATCTGACCTTTCTATAAACCTGCTGTGCTGTGTCACATCAGATGAGCCTCTGGCCCAATCAATTTTAAACGCCACTGTTTGCCAACCTTGCATTGTTCCCACAAACCAACTGAGTGTGTTAAGAGAGGATAATTAGGGAGAACACAGTAATTAATACTGCTGATAATAACCCAGAGGTGTAATTTAGCTGCCTGACTTAGACTGAATTCCCTGTGCTGGAGGAGGAAAGGGCACCTGCTGAAGTCTTTCACAGCAGCTTAGCTCTCCACAGGAGGCAATCACACACAGAAGCCACTGAGGTCTCCCCTGAGCTGCTAATGATTGTCTTGCAGACAGTGATGACATGTCACTATTGATTATTTTCCTCTTATAAACTCCTTCCTCTTCTCCCTTTTTGCCATGATCTGTTGGGTAAACACAGGAAACAAGTACGAGCAGCAAGGCCTTGTGGTTATGAAGTGTTTGGAGGAGGAGGAGATGGTGGAGGGGAAGCACTGGATCAGCAGGCAGTTCTTGTTCTAAGGAAGTGGCTATGGCTGAAAAAACAGTCCAAAGGGATGTAGTGGTATCAGGATAAAAATCATCCTTCACTCCTATGCAGGCTTTTCTGCACTGACATTACAAGAGGCATTTTTTAACATTGACTGCTGTCTTGAGCATGCTGCAGTGGGCATTTTATGTGCAAGTCCATGGTCAGGCCTATTTGTTTTTCATACTGTAGTCACTCCAAGCGTTTTATGGCTTTCAATTACCCAGAGATCCTCAGATCTCTCAGCTTCCTGGGTCTCCTATTGCCTGTGGCAGGGTTGAACATGGGAGAGATGAAGCCCCTTTCCCACCTTCTGGTCATTGTTGGCTTCACATATGGAACTCCCACATCACTGGACACCCCCAGATGGGTGTCTAGCTGCTGTCTGCAGTACCTTTTCGAGGTATTTCATATCATTTAGTCCAGAGTCAGCATTAACTTTGTGCAGTGCAAAGTCCTTCTGTTGCCTTCAGCTTTTGCCCCAGTTCTATTTAGACTGCACTTTTGGTTCAGTTTGGTGAGGTGATGCAGTCGTTGATATATTCCTGTGCCTTGGCTTTTTGTTAATGAAAGCAGTTCCTGAAGATGCACAGAATTGTGTTTTCCTGCTACTAATTTCCTCAGAAGCTTGAGAGAACTGGTGTGCTACTGCTTATGTAAATGAAACTCTAGTTTAACATATGCAATGGAAGGTCATGCTTTTTCTTCTGATTTTTTTTTTTTTTTTTTTTGCATTTGGCATTTGAACTTTCATTTCCTCAACTTCATTCCTTGCAGGATAAATTAATGTTTTATTCAGGACATTGAAGTGCACTCAGGAGACACAAGTGATTCTAGTGCCCTTCTCTGTGACCTTGAACAAATGTTTTCTCTCCCTGGATCTGCTCCTTCCCAGGGGTTTTAAAACTAACTAATTGTCACTGATATCTATTACCAGCTTTTAGTCTTTGAACCCATCTTTCCTTGTGTCCTGACAGTCACACATCTTACCCTGCAGCTGTGTAGGAGTTGGACATCCCGTCTGTACTAATTGTCCAATCTCCAAAGAATGATTTAGTCAATCCCAAAATAGCTTTCTAAAGAAGGTATGGTGAATCATTCTCCTGACTTCCCCTTTCTCTGCTCACTGAGGATAGTAGAAGCCTGGATGGCTAATGAAACCAGATATCTAATTTTTTAGAGATGTAAATTTTGTAAGAGGGAGTCTACCGCAAAGTCACAAAATCCAAATGTGAGAGTTTTGTCAGTTAAACCTCTTCTTTTCCTCTTTATTATGGTTTGTTGGTTTTGTTTGTTTTTGGGTTTTGGTTTTGGTTTTTTGTTCTGTTTTGTGTTTGTGATATGCATCTTCATTCAGCAGCAATTAATAACCTTTCCTTGTGCAAAGATGCCAGGTTCTGTAAGTCAACATAACAGAGAAAAGAAGTGGAGAGAACTTGTGAGAGGAGGAAAGAAATTAAAAACATAAGAACCTATTAAGGAGAAAAGAAATTAAAAACCAAAGAACCTCTTAGAGCTGTATTACAAATGCTATCAGTGTTTATCAGGGAAATAAAAAAATAATCACTGGGTCCTGATAGGATAAGTAACCTCATTCCTGCCTTATATGATGTTTTTTTGTGGGGAGAAGGTGGTTCAAGCTTGATTTGTCACTAAGTGCATTATACTAACTCTTGTCCTCTATGATGGTTAGAAAGAGTTCAGAGATTGGTTTTTATTTCATTTTCTTTCTTGTTTTTACTTCCTCTCCTGACTGTCAGGGTGAATTTGTATCTACTGGCAATGTTGGGGAGGTCGGAAAGATGTCAAGAAGAGGATGGAAAATGCATTTTGAAGTGAGCTGTTAGGAATTGCTTTGACATTTCTGACAAAGGGAAAGGTTACTGCACACAACTGTTCAGCTCCTATCTTCTTATTGCTTTTCTTGTCAATCACAAGAGGAAGCAGAGGAATTCCCTGCCATGACTGGCTTGTCCCATGCCCACGTTGATCTGGCAGGTAGGCTTGGCTTGGCATGCAGGCACTAAACACACTCTGTGGGGTGTCATTACCACCTGGGGACATTTGCTCTTACCAGTGTCCCCTGGGGTTCTGCTGAAGCAGAATGCTCAGTTCAGAGGTAGCCCTGGCCCCTCTCCCCACCGTCTTGTTTGCAAAAGTGAGAAATGCCTACTCATTCCCTCCTGTGTCTGCAAGGAGACCTTGATCCTCAAGTGAACTTTATTGACTGACTTGCTCCAGAAATTTAAAATCACAGATTTGGAGCCTTCTGCATAACCCAGTGAACCTCTGCTGTTGATAACAGAGCAATAATGCTGACGCCAAGTTTGGCACCCAGCGACATTTGGCCTGGCTCACTCTCTTGTCACCTGCTTGGGAAGAGGGAAAGAGAAATTAAGACACAAAGTTTAAAGACAGCCCACAAATGGTCGTGCCAGAACAGAAGGGAGATGCGTTCAGGAAGGAGCTTTACTGGTGAAAAGATAAAGCTCTAAGTGCAGAAATATTTTACTGTTGATACTTTCAATTGCAAATGAGCTGAACCTTAAACAAGGGAAATCAACATGCATGAGCTTGCTTATACTTTAACTAATAGTTGCCTGCAACATGTTTCAATTCCTGGATAACTCAGGAACAGGAAAAAATAGAAGAATCTTTGCCAGTTCAGTTAAATATGAAGAGCAGTAACTAGTTCTAAATAGCCCTTTATTTCTTCTCCAATCTTATTATAGGACTGGATGAATAGCTTCAGTTTCCTGGTTTGTAATAGGAAAGATTCAAGCACTTTCAATATTTTGGTAAAAATATGCAAACTTGATTGTTTTTCCAGAAGCAACTGAAAACATAAACTTATTTGAGGAAACTCTCAAGTGTCTTTTATTCAGCTGAGCATTAACATTTTCCGAGGCAAATGCACCAAACAAATTTCATTAATTCTTTTCCTTTTACCCAATTCTTACTGATTAGGTGGGTGGAAGGAGGGCAAATCTCCTTTGAGCCTTCACCTCTTCCTCTGATTTGCAGCCCCTGGTTTTGCTTTTTGCCTTTCTGGACTAAAACCAAAGGCAACACTTGTAGAGGCCCTGAGAAGCCTTTAGTGTCGGAGCTTTTCTTGGCAGCCACAAGAGCACAATTGCAAAGCAGAAAAGAAGAGCCTTATTTAGCAAGCAGTTGTTGCTCTCCAAGTTGATGAAACAATTAGCTGGAGATGATGCCCTGGTGCCGTTCTGCTCTTTTCATAGCACCACGATGCTCCTTTGCCAGGACAGGCCTCTTTGTAGGTTTAATAAACCACATGAAACCGCACACGACATTCCTCACATTGGACCCTTCAGGCCTTGTAGAGGGAAGATTTACCTGGCCAAGGGCAACATGATCCTCCTGGAGGAGCAAACTATCTCCCAACAAGGATACTCTGTGCATGTGAAAACAGTTAATAAAAGCTGGAGCCCATCTCCTCTTCCCAGTGTCGGCAGCAGCTGGGAAGGAGCTGCTGTGGCAGACGCTGGCCTCATCCCCCATGCTGGTACAAGCTGTGCACTGTGCTGTCTGGTGAGGGTAGGGCTCAGAGCTGCTCACAGCCACACAAGAGTGACAGTTTTCCATATTCCTGACAGCCTCTATTAAGCCATACACGGAGATTGATGAAAAGCTCCTCTGCAAAGCAATGTTGCCACAGATCAGAGCAGTTCAAGCAGCTGTTGGGTTAGAGCACTGTCCTTTATTAATTTCCTGGTGACTCTTTTCCACTACTTTTTCTGGAAGCAGATAGTGTTGTTTGCCTGGCTGCAAGCTGAGCTTGATGCTAAATCTGCTGGAAATGCTGAGCAGCGGATGCCTCTTTACCTTCTGTGCAATTGCATATGGATTGGCTCCTGCAAGAGTTTCCAATAAACATTTTGATGGCCCTGTTCTTTCAGCCACATAGGAAGGCAATCATAAAAAGGAAAAAAAAATCCCAGAGGAAAGGAGAATAAAATTATCAGTGATCTCAATTCCCTGTGTTTCAGTTAAACAACATTTTTAATACTGTCTGTAGTGCATGTACTATGTCTGTGTTCCCCTCTCTTGACAGGTCCCCAAATCACATTCACTGCCATTCATTATGTGTAGGGGAATAAAACATTTATTCCAAGTCATGTTTTATTCCTGGGAAAATATCTATTTCTGCAAGCTCCAGACATCTTTTTAACTATTAGTACGCCCCTTCATGGCCCTGGGCTCCCTGCCCAGAAGATGAGTCCTGCAGGTCTTGGTGGGATCGTGTCACCATGCACTGCAACCCTGGTGGGACAGGCACAGGCTTTGCAGCCTCTCACGGTTGCAGGTAACACAGCCTGGCTTTGAAAATTTAACTGCAATATTCTTGGTGTTTTTTTTTTGTAATCCCTCTCCATGCTGTTGAGACAGGAATTTTGCAGCCAGTGTACGGAGGAGTACGTTGTATTTTGCTGAAGTCCAAAGAATTTTATTTTTAGTTTAATGAGCTTTTGGTCAGCACTTGGATTTTATTTTAGGAATAGAACTAATGGCAATGCAGCACCTCTTTCCTGCAGTGCCTACTGTCCTGTGGCCAGAGCATGCTGGGATTGACTCTTATTCCAAAGTGAGGAAGCTATGGCCCAAAGGGGCATACTATTATTTAATGGGCAGCGAAAGCTGCATGTTCTAACTCCAGCTCTTCTCTGCCTGCTTGACCAAGCTGCCTTTTAACTCCTGTTAACTTAACCCAACAATTAAGTGTGCAGTCTGTGAAAATGAGCATCCTCTGAGCTACCCCGTGCAGATGAAGCAGTGGGGCTCCCTTCCAGCAACCCTTTGCCCCGAAAGCCAGCCAAAACCTCAACTCACCTGATGATGAAACAAAGCTCTGAAGGCAGAGGGGAGTGCAAAACCACAGGAAATTCAGGTTTTGAGCTTTACAGCTGGTCCCCAGCCTACCTCTGTTATTGACACCTTCTATAAATCAGCTCAGCAAAGGTGCAGACTGAGAAAGATTCACTGTGGCTCAGTGACAGCTTTGCTGTTCAGAGCCTACAAATCACCCAGGGAGCTTTGCTTCCTGCCTGAAGGTGCTTCTCAGGGCTCTGCTCCCTGTGGTGCTTCTTGCACTACCTGTGGGCACAAGGAAGATCTGCTTCACCCTTTGCTTGTCCCTGGCAGAGAATGGCATTCACTGCTGTGTAAAGGGAATGCCATGGAGTCATGGCTGTATATTTATATATATGTGTATATTTTATGTAAATACAAATAAAAATATAAACTAAAATTATATATATATATATATATATATATATATATATATATATATATATATAAACAGCACATTCAACAAGCATCATGTCCAGTATAGCCTGGACCTCAGTGGTTTCCTTTGTGAATGTAGGACCCAGCCCCACTGTCCTCTTCTGGCCTCGTGTCCCATGGGATGTGCCCACCGCAGAAGGGACAGAACTTGTTCATCCAAGAGCTGGCACTCAGAATATGCAAGAGCTTTGTTTGCCCTGGCTCTTCACAAAACCTCTGAGAATTTTACAAGTATCTCTGAGCCCTGCAACAAATTTGGCTGAAAATGGTCAAGGCTTTTAGGAGTTATTAGGAAGGATAGTCTATATGCTCTGTTAAGCCTTGTTTCCTGAGGAATCCAGGCTAAAATATTGCTTAGATATCTTAAAGCAGTTATGCCCAAGTGCACACAGTACTTTAAATCAGAAAGCATGAAAGCAAATTAAGGTTTTAAATCACCAGAGGTCAATTACCAAGTGGCTACTGCAACCTGTTATCTTTGCTGAACTACTGTGCAGGCATGAACATCTAAATCAGAGCTCTTTAACCCAGAGCTCTCAAAACAGGGCTTTCTCAGTGCTGCTGAGTCTCACTGCTCTGCAATCATCTTGCTTTCAAATTGCTGTAGGAACAATAGAAAACAAAATCTCTGTTGGTAAGGTTCAAGTGTAGCTCTTAACCATCTTCAGTCACCCAAGTAGTAGATCTAACCTGACTTGACTTTCTTCAATTCTTAGAATAGTCTTTGCTTCAATTCTTAGAGTACTCTGTATATTTTAAATCTCCCTGCATCTGTAATTCAGAATACCTTCAAAATATCTTTGCCACTTCTCATTCCAGCTGCTTTCATAGAAGGAATTTCTTCCTTTACTGAAAACCAGCTATCACTGGTTTGAATTGGGATGCTAGCCCAACAGTGTTTAGAGCTCTGTATTCACTAGAGTTACAATGAAGGCAGAGCAGAAGTGTGACTATTTATGATTTGATTATGAAACAGTTGAATTCTGCAAAGCAGAAGGGACTTTAAATCTCTGTTTTCATAACTCTGGATGTTATGGCTTTGGGCTTTTCTGAGCTATAGTGGACAATTGCTCCCATAACTAGAATTGTCTCAATTTAGCTCCTAAAGGGAAGAATCCATCCAAAATTAATATTGTTAGCAGTATAAGAGCTAACTTTTGGGAAGAAGACAGCATATGCTATAAAAACCCATGACCCCACAAACACAATTTTCCCCTACAGACTGGTAATGAGTCATTTCAGTGTTGAAAACATAATTGAATTGCTCCTTGCAGCAATTAGGAGACTCTGTCAATGTGCAACTCCTTAATTGTGTTTTCATACTGCGGACTTTCTGTGGCAAGCTGAATGCACCATTCTGATGCTGAAATTACTGGTCTTTGCTGCTTGTTTTTTTTCCTGAACTCTATTCTGGACAAGAACTCAGAACTGGGAGAGTGGTAGGGGTTTTCCTGGCTACAGGTCTGGGTTTTTCTCAGCTGGCTGGACTGGTCAGTGTCCCGTGGCTTGTTAAACCTTTAGCAGCTCATGCTGTTGAACTGTGCTTGCCCTCTGCCCACCCCACTCGAGGTGAGGATGGTTAGCAAAGAGCTCTGGGTTAAACTGCTTGTGCTAATCCATCTGTTGTGTCTCAAGGGGATTGGGGAGCACTCACACACAAGGCATATTAAGAGAAGGGGAAGTGCTATATATTGGGGCAGAAAGTACCATCTGAAGGTGGCCTGGACTCACCATCTGTGTCAAGGCAAACAGAATGGCTAGGGAAATAAAAAAAAAAAAAAAAGAAAGAAAAAAAGAAAAAAATTACCTTCTCTCCATCCCTTACAGACAAATGCATAGGCGCCCTCAGCAAGGCTCACTCCCATGGGAGCATGTGTCTGGCTTAAGCAAAAACATAAGTCCCAATAGGGCCAGATGTTAAAATAGCAAGGGCAGAATTCACCTGGTTAGAGTGGCCTGGAGTTGCCTCTCTGGTGCAAGGAAATTCTTGTTTAACAAGGGTGGGTTTTTTAATATGCTCATCCCTAAAGAGAAAGAAAGAAAGAAGGTTGTTTGTTTCTGTGCTGAGGGGAGCCTCAGAGATATCCAAGCGGCTGCTGGAAGGTGTGAGGTACCCGGGGAACAAAAGCTGTGCCCAGGAACATCAGGATTCCTTGTCAGAGGATTGTGTAGGGAAAAGCCAGCAGGTCTCTCTGCTGCTCTGGCTGCCTGCCACGTTTGCAAGCATGAGCCAGCTCTGTCTGGGCAGCTGGATCTGCTTGAGGACTCTGCCAGTGACAGGACAGCCAAGCTGTGAGAGTGAGAGGTGGTCGAGCTGTCAGAAACCATCTCTTACTTGGAGCTGCCACGGAGGGGGCACAAATGCAGTTCCCTTGCTCTGGCCAAGACCAACACCCTGGGCAAAAAAGCACCTCTGTCTGCCCATCAGCCTTGGTGATCTGATATGGGCAAGTGGATGCAAGGCTTTGATTGTAAAATCTGGTGTTTTGGGAAGGCTTCAATTTCTTTGTGCATTTATGTAGCATACTTTCACTTCAGGGCTGCAAAATTATAATTTTATCTTGAGTTCTATTACCAGCCAGCAGCAGCAGTTATGTTAGCACAGTCACCCAGTTGAGCACATTACAAAACCATAAAATAACTTGATTTGGCTGCTGAAATATCTGAGTATCCTCCTGTATACCCGTATCCTCCAAAGCAGGAGCTTTGGAGCTAGATCAGAGTGTCTTCAAATCCCAGAGAGAGTTGAGATCCAGGGCTGCTCCCAGGCCTGATTGTTCCACAGCAGGATCTCAGATACATCTCTGAAACTTCTGCCATTAACAAAGATTAATCAAGTGGGTCATTCTTGCAGCCAATATCTTGTCTGAGTCATGAGTTAAAATATTGTGTTAGTGAAAGACTGAATTTCACTTGATGATATAGTGTTATTTTTGCAAAAGTTGTTTTGTTGTCATTAGGAAAAAAGGTAATTCTACTGAAAATGGGAAGACTTGTCTGGACTTGGCTGATTAGCATTGATAAATGGATTTGGAGAATGAAGTCAAGTTAGGAATTTCTGCTGTCTGGCAACTTCATATTCATTATGAAAGTCTAGCAGAGGTTTCAGTCATGCTGCTTTGCACTTGGAAACAGTTTAGCTCAGCTCGAGACAGTGTGGGAACAGCCACAAATGCCAGGAAATATATCTGTGATGCCACCAGAGAGAAGAGAGGGATTTGAGGGCTAGCAATAAGAGCTGAGAGCCAGATAAGCCCATAAACAGCTCAAAGGGAGTCAAAAGTGGCATCCCTCTGCCTTGTAATGGGTGAAGAGAGAAGGAAAACCACCCAGCTTGGTCATAACACAAGAGACCTGGGAATGTTTGAAGGATGTGTTTTGGGGACCCTTCGGGGTGTCGGGAGCTGTTGGGAGCTGTGGGAGTAGCTGCCCCACCATGGCAGGGCTGGTGGTGAGGGCTAAAAGCCCAGGAGTGGCACGCTGAGGGATCTGGGTCTGCAGGCTTGTGGGAGGTCAGAGGGTACCTTGGGGGCTCCCTCCTGATGCAGGGATTGACTGGCACCCCGGGAGGGGGGTTATGTGTCACTCTGGGTGTCACACTTCAGCCAGGGCTCTCGGGACCTGCTGGGAGCTGCCACGGGTTGTGCTTCTCCTCTGGCTGCATAAATCCCATTTCTGAATTATTCCCTATCCAAAGGTGCTTCCCCACAACCAAAGGGACCAATGAACTCCTTGGATTTTCTGTACAATAAGGAAAAGCAATCATTGAAGAGAAGGGGTATTTCCCATAGAAGTATTTTGATTTATTACCCGTGTCTGAGCATGGGAAGCAGCTGAATGTTCTTTTTCTTTCCTGAAGGGAGGGGATGGGGAAAGGAAGAGGAAGAGAAAAGAAAGGAAAGGGGAGAGGAAGGAGAGAGGGAAAAATAAAGGAAAACCCCCAAAGGTTCTGGGGTTTTCTGCTTTCCTCACTTAAAAAACCCTCAATCAACTAAACCTCCAAAACACCAAAGCAATTTATTTTGGTAAATGCACCAATTCACCATTTGGAAATAAACTTGTGAAATGGCTTGGTTTTAAAGTGCTAAAATTAGTCCAGTTGGCATTTAGTGAATTTTCTTTAGCAGAAACTATTCCTGCCACACCCCTGAAGAGCCCCTTCTCCTGCGCTGGTGGAAGCTGGGAGCAAGGTTAGAAATAAAGTATTTATCTGCACAAAAGCACTTACTCCAGAGCAGCCTGATCTAATCCTAGGCCTTTGTGTCTTTTGGCTCTGTTTCTGCTGGTAATCACGCTATTAGTGGGATTGGACAGGAAAAAAAAAAGAGGATTTTTTTTCACAGTATGAATGTATGTTTCAATTTTTGTGCTTCAAAATATCATCCCTCTCCTTTCAAGGGGCCAAACTTTGTTTCAGACCAAGACAGGAAATAAAATACCGCATTTTGCTTTGGGAAGCTGTGTTGGTTTTTGGTTGATTTTTCAAACTGTCAGTGAACCACATATTGGGTTGTTCACAGAGAACTGATTTATAGTCATTCACTACAAATGGGGAAACTGAGGCACAGATGGGCTTCTCCTCCCCAGGGTTTGGTGCCAGGGCTGGCAGTGGGACCCAGTTTCCTTTGGTAGAGCTCCCTGTCTAACTGGACCCCATAGCAATTCCTGGGGAAGACAGATGCTGCCTTTTCCTTGGGTTGTTGAGGCAAGGCTGAGCACAGGGTGCAGTATCTCTGGATGCACTTCTGAAACTGGAAATCGGGGCGGGGGGGAGGAAGAGAAGAAAAAAGGAAAAAAATAGAGGAACAATGCTACTGGGAACAGGAGTGGCAGCAGGTCCAGCCTGTGTCTCCAGGCCCTGCCCGTGGCACCCTGGTCCTCGCTCAGGTGTGCAGGTCTGGCCAGGAGGATCCCCTTACAGCACTGGATGCTGATTCCTTTTGCACTGCTGGGTCCCTGACGGCGTGGGTTAATTGAATGGACATATTTCATTAACAAAAGCCTTTGCCATCTGTTCCATCCCAATTAGAAATGCAGAAAAGAACATATTTCTCAATGACAATGGCAGGGAAGGGGAAAAGATATCAGTGGTTTCGAATAATGTAAATTTTTTTCTGCCAGACAGACTCACAGCTGGGAGGTTCAGGTTTTTTTCTTGGGCCAGGCTCCGACATCTTTAAATTCCCTCCCTGAAACACTGGTTTGGCTGGGTGGGAACTTCTGCAGCGTTGTCCCTCACACAATTTGGGAAGGGGATGAGGGGGATCTGTTTGCTCTGCTCATTCCAAGGCAATAAGGAAAGAGCTCCCTATGAATTGTTATGTTGTTTTACCTTCCTGGTAATGGAAATTGCACATCGATGCTATGCTGAGTCCCCATCTCTTCCTGAGGGAAGCTGAACTTCCAAGCTGAACTGAGGTACAGAGCGAAAGAACTCTTCTTTTTTAAATTGCAAATCATAGTCATACACAGACAGGAAAAAGTTACTCTCTAAAATTAAAGAGTCAGTGGTGTGAACCACAGTTTCTGTCCATATCTTGTGTGTCTGACTAAGAATGTGTTTCGTTTCTGCTCCATCCATTTGCTGGGGATGTCGGGAACCATCAATTATCAGCAGGGAGAGGCAGGAGGGGGATGCAGAAGCAAATGCCTGATGTTGTCCTGGGAGATGATTTCCAAACCAGGAGGCAGGTTTGCTCTGACCTTTAGGAGGCAGAGCTGATTTGTTTTATTGCTGTGGTGTGTTTTATCTTTATGTTCCCATTAATCATTTTCATTCCAATGAAACCTGCAAGCATGTAAAGTGCAGAACTCATTTCATCAGGTCCGGGTGTGTGTGTTTGTGTTTCTTTAAGAAAATGCCGCAGCCAATTCTGTTAAATTATTAGCCCTGTAATTCTCAAATTTACTGTCACCCTCAGGTAAAATTGCTGCTGCAACTAAATAAAACCTCTGGAAATGAATTGCAGCTCTTGACAGCCCTTAAGCCCTTGAGGCATTTAAATTCTGGATTTATTCAGGATTATTACTTCAGTGCAGCAGTTAACCGTGTCTTTAGCCGAGCTGCCTGCCCAGCCCGTCCTGATTGCCCCTTTGTTATGTACTCCTGGTGCGAGGGTGGGATGGAGCATCCCGCACTGCTCCCGGAGCCGCTGCTGCAGACTCGCAGCTGGAATTTACATCTCCTGCTGCCCTGTCCCACCCCTCATTTCCCAACCACGGCCGCCCTGGCAAAAATTCCAGTGCCTTTTTCTGTTTGTTTGCTGGTGGTGTTGCTTTCCCGATGGCAGGAGCTCCGCAGGAGGGGTCATTTTGCTGTTTTTAATGTCTTCAAACTCTCTTTGTTGCTGAAGGCAGCCTGTCCACCTGCTGAAGGGGCTGTGCATGGCTCAGTGCCACGGCTCTGGCCATGGAACCAGCAGTGCATGGAGGGGCAGGAGGAGCTGGGGGGCTGCTGGGTCAGGTCCTGCTCCCAGATAGTCAGAGATGCTGGAGCAGAAAAGAGTGAAACCAGCCAAGGAAGTTGAAGCTGTGCAGAGCATCAGCAGGGATATGTGCTTTTCCTCTTTTTTCATGTTAATGCTTTAGTGGCAGCCTGAATTGTATTTTCTATTTTTGAGACTTGCATCTTGGGCTACTGTCCTTTTGCAAAGACCATGTCAAAGCCTTTCTTGTGCCATTGCAGGGGAGAGGGAGCACACCCTGGGCAGCAGTGCCTGAGGCACACGGTAGAGTCTGGGGAAGGGCTTTGAGCTTGGGGAACCAGAGGCAGTACAGCAAATCAGAAGCTTTATCCCTGGAGATAAATATGTAATGGTAGCAAGATAGCAAGGATGGTATTGATAACATCTGAGGCCTTGGCAGGCAGTTCTGGGTTCTGATGTTTAGCAGGAGGTCGCCAGCAGAAAGACAAAAGACAAACATCACCATGCTCTTTATTTTATGGTGTCTCTGAAGCAAAGATCTTAACCCCCTGGCAGTCTAAGTCCTGATTAAATACCCTGTGTGAATATTGATGAATTAATGAGCTCTTGAACTTAGAGAGAGCTTCTGGCCAGCTTCTGCTGATCCCACCCCAGACGTGTTAGTCTTGAACAATTTGGATATTCTAAGATAGGATAGTCCTTTTCCTCTCCCACCCACATCCCAGCTTTCACAGATTTGAAGACACCATCAGCTTTTGGAAGAAGAAAAGCCAAGTCTGACTCTATCCAGAGCCAGTTACATCAGAAAAGAGCCCAAAGAGACTTCTCTCACTTGCTATTTGTGCTCAGCTCCTGATCACTGCAGCTGCAAGACATTTATAAACAGACCTAAAATACATCTCTGCTAATTGCTGACAACTTTCCTTGAGGACCAAATCCCAAAGAAGACCAATATGGTGATGGTTCCCAGGCTCCTTAGAAGATGCCTGTGTCTCAGCTTACAGGCAACCTTGGCAAAGTCTGTGGTGAAGAATCCATAACTCAGACATTCAGTGGTGAGAGACTGAATTACTGTGTGAGTTTTGCTTGTCCTTCACCCAGGCTCCCAGAGGAGAGGATGCTGAGGCAAGTGGTGCAGATGAGCTGTTAGGGTGAGGGATGGGAGCAGCTCTAGCCCAGGTAAAGCAATGAGCATGGGCTTTGCAGCACTCCCAGTGTGACTCCCAGCCCAGTGGGCAGCCCCAGGCTTGGGTGTGTGCCTTTGACCAGAACAGGGGGCAGGCAGGGGCAGGAATTGCCAGAGGAGAGCAGGGAATGGCAGCACTTGGCACTCTGGAAAGGTTTGTGAGCTGGAGAGCAGGGCTGCAGGAGAGGCAGCCAGTATCCAGTGCAGTGTCCAGGCTGATCACGCCGGGGATGCTGTGCTGAGCACAGGCAGCTCTGAGCCCGTGCACACAGATGTCTCTCCCCCACACTTCACTGAGCTGTGTCATGGAGAGCTGACTGAGTTTGTGAAATTTAGGGCTGTGCTCCGGCTGGGAGGTCAGTGTAAATTAAGACAGCATGATGAGAATTGTGAAGACATAACTGATGGGCTTAGCATTTTCTAGCCAGGAATAAATAAATTCCCAAGTGTCACAAATTTACCATGAGTGAAAAGTGTTCAGCCCTCTTGGAGCACTCATGTCTCCTCTGACAGGCACTAACGGGGTACTAGAGGCCAGCAAAAATAGCTGCTGCAAACCTTAAGCACAAAGCAGCGCTCAGACACTTCTCTGCTTTTGGGTCTCAGGTAAAATGTGTGCCTACCTTGGGAGAAGGCACATCCTGCTGTGGCAGGCAAACAGGTTGTGTGCCTCAGCTGGAAGACTGAAAAACAGGGTTCAGTTGGTGTGCAGTGGCATCAGAGAGCCAAACCAGTCCTGTCAGCTGTGGGCAGTTCCATCCTCTCCCTCAGTCAGCACTGAGCACATCTCCCTGCCAGCTCTGGGCTGTGCTTCTGGGCACCAGTGTTGGAATGAGTTGTTTCCTGGGACTCCAGTTTTAGATGTGGACATTTGACCAGCTATGATGGAGAGCACAGCAGGATGCAAAGAGAATCTCAGCCTCAAGCCACGTTGTCATAGCAGGAGGAGTGAAGGAAGTCCTGGCATGTAGGACCTTCATGGTTGTTGGAGAAGTGATGGACACAGCTGGCACTGGGCTCTGGGATGGGTTCAGAGTTTGCAGATTTGGGCTGTGATTATGTTATAGAGCTGAGAGAAATGGCTAATTAATCTGCTGAGTGACAAAGCTGGGGGAGCAAACCTGCCCTTCCTGGGCCCAGTTCCAAGCACAGGCATTACATACCTTGCTCTGTGCAAATGGAAGATTGCATGAACTGTTCTTGTGCCACCAAATCTCTGCTCAGGACTGAAAAGCTGTGAGCAGCTTTCCCCTCCTCTCCTGGTGAGGATCAACAGAGAAAAGGGGTACCCTTTCCCTTCCCATTTCTCTTCCTGTCTTCACAAGTTTAAAATCCAGATAGCTGCCACAGAGGCAGTGAAAAAAAGAAATATTTCTTATGGTTGTATTCCTGCCCAGAGAAATAAATGGTGTGTGCCTGCATGTATGTGCACACACATACACACAAAATGATGCATTTTAATTATTCTCATAAAGGATGAGGAACGTGCATCTGGGCATGTCTGTGAGGCAGGAACAAAGCATTCATTTCCTCACCATTGCTTTATCCCTTTTGACCTTAATTTGAATCCCTCCGAGCTGGATGGTTGCATCTGTCAGGGCAGCTGTACCTTAACCTGCTGGGACCAAGAGCCTGACGCGGGGAATCTCTGTGCCCGGAGCCTGGCATTACCTGATGTTCTCCCAATCCCTCCCTCGCTGCCCCCACCCTCCTGCGCTTGGTGCATTCAACCTGCATCTGCCCTAATTACTTCAAGCAGAGGCTGAGCAGGGGCGGTGCTGTCCCTGTCCCGGTGCTGCAGCCATCGGGATGGGCAGGGAGGCAAATGAGGTGATTCCCATCAATTCCACCTCTGTCATTTCCCTGCCTGCAGCCTGGCTGATGAGCTTGTCAGCTCTCGGATGACAGCAGGACAGAAGGTCAGCTTTTGCTAACAGCGCCCAAGGAGCTTGATCTGAGTAGCGTGACCATGCTATTGTAGCAGGGCTCTGACTCAGTCTGCCTTTGCATGGCTTTGCTGCAAAACTTTTTCATCCTAGATAGAGCCTGGCTCCTGCAGATCTTCCCAGACTAATTTGTTAAATGATCCCCCCTTTCAGTGAGTGTCACTTCAGCCGTTAGTCACAGTCTGAGGCACTGCAGGCTGTTTCTGTTTAGGTGGAAAGGGACTGGGGTGATGGGGTGCTGTGAGCAGAGGGTTCTTGAACCCTCTTTCTCAGGGGTGTCTGCACAGATTTTTTAAAAAACTTTTTTTAAAAAAAATTTTTTAAAGCTTCAGGCAAGTACTCCCAGTGCCTGAAGGCAAGTGGAGACCCTAGAACTGTGTGGTGGCTTGTAAGCCTGGGTTTACAGAGGCTTGATGCAATGGTGTGACCCCAAACATGAGCACATGAGCACATCACCTGCCTGTGATACCCACAGGAACAGCTGCCAAATTAGCCTTAGACCCTGCTCTGTGTTTCCCCTCATATTTTGGTCTCTTCAGCCATGCCTAAGCTCAGTGCTTTTCTGCATCTGCTCCTCCCTTGCCTACCTTTCCTTGCTCTGCTCTCCCTCTCTCCAGAGCATGTCCTGGTTTGCATCTCCTTGGCAATGGGGAGGGACAAGAGCTGGTTGTTGTGTCCCATCCCTTCCTGATCTGTGGAGCTGCTTTTCAGTCTTGGCTGATAGCAATTGGAAAGTCCCAAACTGTAGCATCTCCCAGCCTGAGGGAAGACAATCCTGGGTTTCACAACCCACCTTAAGAAGAGATTCTCCCACATCCCATGCACTTTCCACATGGCCATGGTTTATCCTTCCTGGTGCTGCCATGGGGATCATACTCTGTAGCATCCTTGCTCTTTCCCTGTAGCACTAGCTGCAAAGCCTGGGCAGGGGGGCTTTTCCAAGGCTGGATGGACCCTGTCATTTTTCTGGCTCTTTCCAAGCAGCACATCATGGCTGAGCCTGCCAGACTGCAGCAGGACAAAAGAGCAGTGCCCCTTCTCGCTCCCTTGTTATTTATTTATTTCGAGGCGAGTGGCGGGATCCGGCTCCCTCCTCGGGAGGCAGAGTTAGCAGAAGGTCTGCTCAGATGGTGCAGCGGGCAGATGGCTGCGGGAAACCCCCAGGGCAATGCTGACTAAAGAGCACAAACTGTGCTGGGCCGCGGCCAGCAGGAGGGAGAGATGGCCAGGAGGGAGGGATGGTCAGGAGGAAGGAGGGATAGCCAGGAGGAGGGAGGGATGGCTAGGAGGAAGGAGAGATGGCCAGGAGGGAGGGATGGTCAGGAGGAAGGAGAGATGGCCAGGAGGAGCAAGGGATGTCCAGGAGGAGGGAGGGATAGCCAGGAGGAGGGAGGGATGGCCAGGAGGAAGGAGGGATGGCCAGAAGGATGGAGGGATGGCCAGGAGGGAGGGATGCATGGGAAAGCAGAGAGCAGCACCCAGCGCATCCGTGGGGTGCTCCCCAGCAGATTCCTGCCAGTGTGGTCCCTGCCAGGGGATTCAGGGACCATCTGGTCAGTGCTGCTGCTCTTCTTGGCAGGAGGAGCTCTGGGAGTGGTGGCTGGGGCTGCTGGTAGACCACGAGTGGCTCTTCACTGTCCTGGCTGGCTCAGCAGGAAAACAAAATGGAGCTGGAAAAGCCATGGATGTGTCTCCCTGCTGAGAAGGGAGAGAATCATAGCAAGCATGCAATTCAGGAGATGGTTCCCTCTGGGGGCTGGAGGTGGCTGCATCAAGGTGAAAATTACCTGGAATGGAGGGTTTGGTGTTTTTATTCTCTGTAGATGATATGTGATATATACATCTGCTCTTATGAATTTGAATTCCTCAGTTGAACCTTACCTCCTGCATCCAGATGCTGCAATTCAGCCGTGACTGTGGTCTAACAAATGTTACCCTTGTCCACTTTGTCTTTTGTATTGGCTTCATAAGAAACCAGAGTGTGAAAACACAGCACCATCAAACCTAGATACAGCAGGTTATTCTGCAGTAAACAGAATAATCAATTGCTCGGTATCCCAGTGTCTGCTAACATTGCATCTGTTTGAAGTATGTTTTTCAGTGAAAAGATGGCTCTGCATAATGCATAAAAACTCTCATCTCCATCAATATACCTGGCCAACAAGGACTGAGCTGGAATTTGAACTGAGTAGGAGTTCACTCTTTTACCACTCTTTTGTTGTTTTGAAGGTTAACTTTTATTTCTTAAAATGGATTGTTACCATCCTTTCAGAAAAAAAAAGTATAAAGACCGGGGAAAAATAGTGTTTGAAAATGGCTAATTGAGCTACAGGGAAATACAATTTATGAAAGGAAAAATAACTCTCCTACTCAGTGCATTAATTCATGTCATGACTTTTTAATGGCAATGTTTTAGGTTAATTAGTGTCTGTGCTGTCCTTGTGCCTACCAGAGTTATTCACAAACGATCATGGTCTCATCAGGTAGGACTCCCATAAAGACAATCCTTCTGCAAGTGGTTTAATATCTGTGTGCATGCGTGGAAAAGTTTTGCTGTTATCAGCAGAAAAGGATATTAAGGGAACCAGAAAGTAAAGCCTGCACACTGTTGAGATTCTGACCGACGGCTTAGAGAGGAAGTATTTTCTCTTGGATTTTCCTACTCTTTGGCTTTGTTAACCCAGGACTGAATTCAGGCGCTGAGAGCTGCGAAGTGTTTCCCTTTGAAGGACCCTGCTTGCTCTTGTGCAGCAGCCAGAACACAAAGATCGGCCTCCTCTGAGCATCACCGGCTGCTAACACAGGATTAATGTTGCATGGGCCTCAGTCTGCTGAGGGAACGCAGCAAATGCCTGAGGTAATGCAGCGTTCCTCCTTGGAATTGAGAGGGGAAAATAGGCAAAACGACCTTTCAGCTGTGAAAGTGAATGGAAATGGGAGTTTCTGCGTCTGAAATGGAAGAGGCAGAGAGGGCTTCCTCTTGTCAGACGGGAAGGTTGAGGAAAGCTATGATTTTTGTCCCTCATTCTCTGTATGTGTGTCATTCACCTTTGACATGCACGTCCCCTCGCTTCCCTTCTCTCTTTTCCTCCCTGCAGCTCACAACTGCCCTGTTTCCCGGAAGAAATGGGGTGCAAGGGATAGCATAGCAAAAAATCTCGGTTTGTACTGATGGGGGTCCCCACCGTGGCAGTGCAGGGATTTCTGCCCTGCTGCCCAGCAGATCTGGTTTCCAGAAGCCTTTGCAGCTTGAGAAGAGCATCACACATTAAAAAGTGGGTCCTGACACCTTGGATCTCGTGCATTTGAGAGAATTTGTAGCAATTCAAACAGATAATTACGTCAACTGTGCTGGAAACGTTCTGTGGTGGGATTTCCATGACCAGAGGGATGAACGAGCACAGCCCAGAGGATGACTGCACATCCTCACCAACCCTCCACCAACTGCACACCCAGAGAGGCCAAGGAGGGACCATCACCTCCCTCTGTCAGCCAGGTCTCCGGGACAGGGATGAAGTTTACATTGCAGAATGTTGGTGTCACCCAGACCTGCTCACACACTGCCTTGCCAGGAACAGGGGTGCAGCACCAGGCTACATGCGACAGTGTGATTTCTGGGCTGCAGCTAACTCAGATTTTGCAGGGCAATGGTAAAAAACCCTTGGTGATCTGTTGATCCTCAGACTCAGGCTGGGGTAAGAAGACTTAAACGTTAAACCTCTTTGTCAGCTCGCTTTCCTTGGAACAGTATAGACACCTCTGAAAGGAAAAAAAAAAAAAGATTTCTTAAGACAAAGAATCCATGAGATTTATAAAAAAACAGTGGAAAAATCGGCATTTTACTGAGCTTTCCACAGGAAGGAATACTTGTCAAGTTGCCAGGACCAGAACAACATCTTTTCAATCTTGAAAAGCAGATCACGGGCAAGACGAAAGGAAATGGTGACCATTTGGTTCCTGGAGAGAAACCCAATTGCTTCATTAAAGAAGAGTTGTCACATGCTTGTTTCTTAAATCCTGCTAAATACCTGCTTAGCAGCATTATTGACAAGCTTTTCTCATGAACATTGAGCTGTTAAGCTCCTCCTGGTTTACAGCAAGAGGTTAAAGGATTTCTCAACGCTCCCAACGAAAGCCTTACTAACTGGATTAACTGCTAACATGGATTTAGGCTTTGAGTCAGATTAACCCCCATTGCTCAAAGTAGGTTCTACTTGTTCATCTTTTCTTCCTTTTGTCTTCTTTCTTCCCAGCTCTTCTCTCTCTTTTTTTTTTTCCTTTTTTTTTTTTTTTCCTTTTTTTTTCTTTTATTGTAAGGAATAAGGGAAAAATAATCTTTTGTGTTTGAGCAGTGGGACACTGGAGGCACCGTCTGGGCAGGGAGGTGGCCTGACCCCATCAGATGTGACAGTTTCTGTTTGGAAAACAGGGGCGGAGGGGAAGCTGTGATAAGAATAAGGAGAGTTATCAATTGGTCTGCAAATTTGGCTTCTGCTTGCCTTTGCTCAGCAGCATGAGAATCATGAACTCTATTTTATAAAGTCATTTAACTATTTACACACCTGGCCGGGCAGATAGCAGAGAAAGTACCTCAAATTGGACAACCCACGGCCTTCATAGCACCAAAGAGGAGTTAATCTACTTTAGGCTGTAGTTAAACGTGTGTTTCTTCAGCATTTTAGGAGGACTGAAGCACCATGTGAACTCCTGCTTTTGGCTGATTGTTTCTGCCATTGCACTGTTTTCTGGGCAAGGGTTTGTAAGCAAGTTAAAGCATCTACTGCCCCATTTAGAGGCATTACCACTCAGTCTGGATCCCTAATAAAGGGGTGAATTGACAGCCCCACTCATTGCTGAGGATGGTCTCACTAAGTGAGGGTCTGCTCCAGCCCATTTCGCAGGACCTGCAGTGCAGGAATCTGTCAGCAAATGCTGAAGGATGTCAGGGGAAATCAAACAGAGATGTAGTCTGGAAGGAGCCGGGGTGCAGCACTGTGGTTGCTCTTGCCTGACCAAACTGGCACATGAGTTGATTCCCAGCCCAGAAGAGAGATCAAGGAATGGAGCCAAGGTTTTTTCTGCCTCTCTGTCTCCTGCTCACTGCCCTGTTCAGACCTCTCAATTACCTTTTCTCCCAATGAGAACAGCGATGCCACGGCCATGTGATGTCCAGCCCAGGTCACAGCCCGGTCTGGCCCACCCAGGCTGGCAAAGTGTTCTGTCCCTGGGGAGGGAATCTTGTACCAGGGCCACTCAGAGTCCCCCTCAGGGTGGTGGCGTGTCCCCAGGGACTGGAGCTGTCTCATTTAGCTCTGTCTGCTCTGCTGGCTGGGATCTAAGCCCAGCTGGCTGAGGACCATGTTGCTAAACAGAGACTGAAAAGTAAGGAGCTCTTGCAGAGTGTTTGTACCCCAGTGAACATCACCCCGAGTGTGTGCAGCCCTGGGAGCAGCTGGGTCTCACATTCTCACTGTGCTGTTCAGACAGGGCTGTTTCTAACCTGGCTGGCTGATGATCCCAGAGGGCATTCAGGAGGTCTAGCAGTCCCCTGCCTTTCTCTGGTCTCCTTGGGGGTTTCTGCACATCTGTTCTGCTTTGAGGCCAGCCCCTCTCTCAGACTGCTGAGACTCTTCTCTAAAAAGCCATCAGTAGGATCCAGACAACCGTGCCCTCTCATTTCCCTCCAAAACTCATCATCTCCCCTGTGCACTTCTTAATCTCATGTTCTCTGAGTCCCTCCCAGCTGCCTTTATCAGCATCTAATCCATTTTATCTGAATTGCCACCCTGCTTTCTGCCTTCCCCTCCACCTTCCTTACCCCCACCAAATGTCTCTTGAAGCTCCCTCGCATCAGCCTGTTCACTGCCAGGGGAATCTCTCACACATTTCCTTTACTGATTTCTTCCCACACCTCACTAAACATCCCAGAGGGGACACCAGGTCACTCCTTTCATGCTTTCTGTCAGCAAGTGCCGATTTCTTCGAGGCAATCGATTGCTCCAGGTGTGTGACACAGCTGATGCTGTCACCCAGGGGCAGTGGCTCTCTGCAGGACCTCTGACAAAGCTCTCAGGGGGTGACATGGCCTGTCTGCCTGCTGGCACATCTTGCTCTCAGCCTGTGCTTGGACCTCCTGAAACCTTGCAAACTTAGGCAGAGCCACGTTTCTCTGCAGTGCTGGTGCACTTAGCTGAGCACTTGGGGGCCATTCACATCCTGCCTCCCCTTTTTGGACATCTGAACAGTTATTTGTGGAATTCCTTATGGTTTGGTGCGTGGCATTTTACAGCACAGCTCTGTCATATCCTCTTTACATCAGACGGCAAAATTACTGTTTCCTAGAGCTATGACATGCAGTTAGAGTGGCCAAAGAAAAGGAAGAGGGGGGAAATAGAATGAAAATCTATCAGAAACACCAGAAGGAAGTGGGCTGTTTATGGGGCCCACGGGAAGGTGAGCCCCTCTGATTCAGTGTGGTGACTGGAAAGGGTTATGGGTAGATGGTTTGGAATGTGGCAAGATACAGCACAGCTCTCAGTGTGGCCCTTTGCTCTCAGGGTATGACTTCACCTGCAATGTGACAAGCATGAAAGCAGAGAGTTTGTAACGTGGATCTTCCTTTTTGTTCTTACGAATACTCCAGAGCTCTTCTGAGCTCTGTGCAAGTTGAAACAACATTAAGTTTCTCCAGCTTATTCTCTCTATTCCTTTAATTCCCTTTGAGCTAAGGGAAGCAAAACCTTTGATGCATTGATAAGACTTTGCTTCCCACTGCCTGATATTCAAATACCCCTTCACTGCAAATGCAGAGGCTCTGTCTGGGGAAGGGCCCTGCCTTCAATTGCACAGCAGTTGGGAGACCCCCTGCCCTCCTGATCTTCTTAAGGGTCTGTTTTTGAAGAGCTCCTCATAGCAACTGTGGCATAAAAGCACTTGAGTGTGACTAAGTGTTGGCCTTGATGGATTTCCTGGGTCTAATCCCTGGCACATTATCCCAGCATTGGCTTTACAAGAAGAATGATGAATTTTAATAGCAAATCAGAGACTTTCTGGTGTTCATGTTCCCTCTTTAAGGGAGGCACCAGACAGGGCTAGAAGCTGTGAGATCTGAAATGGGCTGTGGCCACTTCTCTGCCTTTGTAGTCAGGGTGGAGTCAAGCACTGACTTGAGTCTGAGATCTCAGCCTGGTGAGCCTGATCTCTCCCTGCCTCTGCCCAGTGGGTTTGATATGGGACACCTTCTGGCAACCCTGTCTTTAATAACAGACATAGAAACACAGATGAGGTGCTATGTCAAGGCTTTGGGAGTTTTCCATGTCACCTTTCACTGCCAGGAGAGTCATCATTCTCCCAGGACTCCATTGGAAGTAACTTAATAATCTTATCCCTGGAACAGGGCTGACTTGCATGTGGGGCTAATTTCCTTGTAGTCTGCTCCCCCAGTGCTGATCTACATGAGTGCTTTATATTAAAGTGTGCCATTTGTGATATTTCATAGCTGAGAAACGCTTGCCAGGTGTTATTGGTTTGGATTTTGGCATGTAATGACCAGGGTAGCAAGCACTAATAGATGGTCTCTCTGACCATTTTCAGCAGTCACCTTGCCTACTTCTTGCTGACATAGTTCTTACGGTAATTAATGAGCTGGCACATTCCTAGGAGCCTTGTCAATGAATTAATCTCTGCACAGAGGGAACAGCTGAACACAGGTTTCCTCCTGTTGTCTCTGGCAAACAGGGGAGATGGAGAACCTGCAGGCAGGTGGAGAGGGGGCTGTGCAAGTCTTGCTTTAACAGGGGCTGGAATTATGCATCTTGCATATATTTCTGTACATCTGGTTTTATCCTCTTGAGCCCTCGTGTGTCTGATTAGAGTGTCCAAGGTGGTTACTTTTCCTGGCAAGGGAGTGCAGCTCATAATTAACTCGATGCTACAGGAGCAGAGGAGAGGCTCAGCTCTGTTGGTTGTTTGAAAGCATCTGTGTGGAATCATTTTGTCCAAGTAAGCAAAGCAAGGTGAGATACAGAAGGATGATCAACCCAAGCTGCCTATTCTTGATAAATTGTGTTTCAAGACTGATCAAACTCCAGGACTGAGACTGGAAGTGAAACAAGGAGGGACAACAGTACCTTCCTGAGGGGCTCCAGACATAGGCTTTGTCCCACTGGAGGAAATGTCCATAAAGGCAGTGAAGGAACATTCCCTTCCCCTCCCAAGCACAAGAGGTTGTAGGGACCCCCATGGCCTTGCACTGCTGTTCTTCTCCCGTGAATCTCATTACTCTCAGAGGCTGAGTGAATTTGTAAGAGACTCTCTAGGCTCCTGACCAGCTGTCCCCAAGGACCACCTGTCACAGCTGAACTGCTTCTTCTGCAATGCTTTATTAAACACTGGGCAAAGCCCCTTCAGGAATTATCACTAAAGGCTGGGGAAAGAGGAATGGGTAAAAGTTGTTGCTAGTGTGAATAAGGCAGAAGACATGAATGTAAATAACTTGTGGCTAAAACCACTGAGCTCTGCCTTGAGACTTCACTGGGGTCTGAGTTGCCATTGCCTTCCTTGAGCCATCTCCTGGTAAATGGATCAGTAGATCATTACACATCCTGTTCAATGTTCAGGAGTCACTCCTGAAAAGCAGGAGAAATCTCTCCTCCTCTGGTGTGACACTCCTAAAGGAGAAGGTTTTGCACTTTTGCAGTAGAAGTGGAAAGGACTCTATAACGTGGGTCAGGGCAGGCCCAAGATTTGATTTGCTGAAATGTCCAGAACGGGGTCTTTGGTTGTGAATCACCTGGGCAAAAGGATGTTTAACTTTTCCGTTTGGGAGCTGCTCCTTGGTTTAGACAGAGTGTTAGGATAACAACCCAGCTGCCCAGCCAATGTTGTATTAGAAGTCCCAGTGCTGCTGGTATTAATCCCAGCACTGATCTAAGTAACTCATGCCTCTGTTAGGAAAGAAAATGATATGTTTGCTTGAGGGACAAGGTGAACTGTGAGAACTAAGAAATGAGTGTTTTCTTAGGGTGTCTAGGAGTGAGACAGAATTTATCATCTGGTTCAGTACTTGCTTGCTTTTCCCCCCTCTAGTTGATAGCTCTAACCAGCCATGGGGAAAACTCTTAAGGTTATGGCATATCTCTGTTTATTTGGTTGTCCAAAAGATTGTAAAATGGCCTAAACTAAGGTCAAGTCCATCTACAGGTAATGAGGAGATCGACCTAAGTAAAGAAAAAAGAGAAACTGGCTACAATTCTGCAGTGAAGCCCCCAGCTAAGCTCTTGGAGACAAGCTGGGTTGTTGCTTGCCTGTGGGATACTGGCTCTCCCCTGGACTGTGCATGTTTTGCTTTCATTGTCACCAAAGACACCTCAGTGATGAAAGCAAAAGAAAAGTAACATGACTAGTTTTTATAAAAATGTATTTCCCGTTTTGGTTGAAAAGGGAATCCCCCAGGCCTCTACTTTTCTGAAATCATCCAGGTGCATCAGAGCGTTTCCAAACCCATTTGTCATCATTTCAGGGGCTGACTGCCTGTAGGAACAGGGAGAGCAGTGATTGTGCTACTCCTTGGATGCACAGATCAGTTTGACCCAGCCCCAATCCACAGCTTCAAAAGGACTTTCACAGTGTTTCTTCAGCTTCAGTGGATTACACTGAGCTGGATTCTGCACTGGTATTCCAGCTGTACTTGTATCAATGTAGAATTACACCAAAATGTCAGCTGGAAGAACACAGGAATCCTGCACTCACACCTGGGGGCATTTTGATGGCCAGTGATGCAGCTAACACACACGTGTCCAGTCCAGCATGGATACAGTGGCTGTCCTGCTCCACTGAACTGCTAAACTATTTTTTGGTTCACGTAAGTGGCTCTGAAACTGCAATGATAAACAGACCAGAAATTTCTACAGACAGCTGAAATGTTTACCTACCACTGCCTTCATACTGCAGAATCCTTAGAGGTTTATGGTAAATTGCTCTCATTTGTGACCCCTAAGAAAGAGGTAGATACATTCAAATTTAATGGCTGAATGAAGTTCCTTTAAAGTGTTCACACACATGTCCTTTAATGCTTCTCACATTGTGAAAGGCTGTGGATGTCCCATCCCTGGAAGTGTTCAGGGGCTTTGAACAACCTGGTCTAGTGGAAGATTCCTGTGGCAGGGGGGGAAATGAGATGACCTTTAAGGTCCCTTCCAACCCAAACCATTCTATGATTCTGTGATTTTGTCTCAGAATACTCACAGCTCAGGGTGTTCTCAGCTGATCTCAAGGTGTTTGTCAGCTAATTCAGATGGTGACACCATTCAGTGGCAAGGGAGAGGCTCCCTCTGTGGTGTCTCCAGAGCAAAACTGAGTTGAGAGGTGATTCACTTCTTTCAGGTAAAACTTCCCACAAAGATCTGTTGTGTTGCTGTGAATTAATAAACCAAGATCCATCTTGGTTGGATGGAAGGGAGAGGGTGGAAACTTGCCAAGAAAATGCAATGTGAACCAATAAAATAAAAAATGTTCTGGCAGCCCTCATGTTAGAAATCACATTGTGTGGCACTTATATTAAATATCGTTTTTAGTTTACAGAAGACTGTAGCCAGTGGCTTCAGTTTTGTCACACAGAACAGAGTTCCAGTGGTGATTTTTTGTTTTCTTTCTAAGTCTTCTAACAACTTCTGTTTTAATTGTGCAGATTATCTCAAAGTGCTTGCTCAAATGTCAGGTTAGAAACAAAAGTGCCAAATATGGTTTTTATGCTCTTGACTGTGTCTGTGTTGTATCATCTCATTCACCTTTCGGATTTCTCTTTAGTGGCCATTATCTTTGTAGCCTTTTTCCATGGAGAAAAAAAAAATCTCAGTTATCCTTACAATCCTCTTTGAAATTTTGTTCATATTTTACCATTCCCTCTTGGGTTTGTGGCACAGATCTGATCACAGCACTCACCAAGGAAATTACTTGTGGTTTCCCTAGTGCACAGAACATTGGCGTGTTGTTTCCCAATATTTTCATTCTGAAGCAGAAGTTTGACACATCTGCTCAAAACAGCTGTGGTGTTTAGAGTGTTTGATCATGCTGAGTGGATCAAAATGACCTCTGTTTTCTCAGCCTTTCTTTCTCTCACCAAATGTTACAGTGAGTTTAGATCCTTTCAGGCAAACTACCCCAACCTTTGTCATCGTCTACAGCAAACATCATCTGAAGCTGTGCTGACCCCCTCACTCATATTTGGTAGTCTTATTGAGATGGTGTCCTCACAAATCCTGTTAAATTTTCTATTTCCCTGTTCATTTTTTCATCTCATTATTTATTGTTTTCCATCCAGAAGCTAAGAGGTATCTCCAAACCTTGTGCCTCTTTTCTTCTCCCATGAAGGCTGACCACAGGAGATCAGGCAAGCCCCAGTGTGGCTCTTTGCCTCCCTCAAGTGACTGGCACAAACACCGACCTCTGTGCTGCTACAACACCTTCCTGTGACTCCCAGCTGTGCTCTTCACCTTGAGGAAGCTCTTATCTATTTTTCCTCTTGTTTCTTTAGAAACATAGATATGAAGATTTTTAGATAGAGGTGCTTTTCTTTGCCTGGGCACATCGGGATGAGAGAATGATGGCCTCTGACATTGCTCCAGACCAAGCGTTTTCCAAGACATCATTGCTAGCCCATCTGACTTTCTAGCAGTCTGAAAAATTCCACATTTGAACTTTGCACCCAGGTCTGTCTCAACAGCCAAGGTGGTGAGAGCAGACCTTGCTGAACTGGGCCTGGGGGAAGCGGAGGTGCTGGGCTGCTTCCACCCCACTGCTGTGAGGCACTGGGTCATCTCCTAGGCTTGGCAGCTCTGCTCAGACCTCATTACACGTTGTTACTAAAGCTGTGCTGAGCAGATCAGAGCCAAAGTTGATTCAAGAGAACTCAATTTCAGGACGTTGCAGAATTGTCCTTAAGTTCTTTTGTCATATATACCTGTCTCTTTTCACTGTGTCCTTTAGCTATCCATATCCTTTTTCCAAAGTCATCAGACAGCTCCAGTCAGGGCAGTGGATAAGCAACATGAGGGACACTTAAAGAGAGAATTCCCAACTGGCTGCCTTCCTCCTCAGCAGCAATGATTAGCCCGGCTCTGAATGACAGAGTGCAATAAAACAGAGACAGTTCTGCCCTTGATGCATAACAGGTGAAAGACAAGTGGGAAATATCTCTGAAAAGTTTCCTCCACTAAGAGTAGATGAGTGAGCACAGCCCTTTTCTGTCTGCCTCTCTCTTCACTCAGCAGCAGCCTGGAGCTGAGCCTTCAGTGTCTTTGCCCTTCTCTTTCCTACCTTCTTTTGCAGCTCCTATAGATAAAAAAATAATGTGGCTTTTCTGGTGCCCTAACCCCATTCTGTCACTGCTGTGCACTCCTGTGAGTGTGCATTATCTGACGATAAAGCTGCTGTGCAGTCAGCATGGAAATGGTATTGGCAAAGCTGTAATGGAGGCAGGAATTTATGTCTGTGGCCAGGTGGAGTTCTGAGGGATTGTACCTGAACTAACAATACCTTGCTGTAACCACTGAGTTCAGCTATATCATTTGGGGCAGGAAAATCTGTTGGTGCTATTCAAGTGTGGCTACCACAGTAATATCATTTTTCTTTGAAAAAAAGAAATGTTTACTTTTAATTGGAATCAATGCCAGTCACTTGTTTCACACTGAAAAAGAGTTAATAAGAGGGAAGTATAAAGTGAGGAAAATAGCTGAAAATTAAAAATACTTTGTTATGAATAATTATTAAATATCCCAGTTTTTAAGTCATAATTATCTGGAATTAGGCCAAGTGTAGCTGACAAGTCAAGGAACGAGTTTGTGACTGGGTAATTTTGGAGTACATCACCTCTTGGAACCAGAGAGGCAGGAGAACATGGACCCCACCAGGCACCACTTCCTTCCTCCATCCTCACTTCCCAGTGCTTGGGAAGAGCCCTGCTGGCTCACTCACCTCTGTGCCACAGCTGATTCAGCCTGAATCCTACCTCCCTGGAGACGTGGCTGCAGAGTTGTGGAGGGTGGTACTTGGAGGAGTCACGGATTGCTTTCAACTCAACAATTTTCCATTCCTACCCCATCTGCTGTCCCTCAAGAAGTGGGTACATCCCTCAACAAAGAACTGGCCGTGGCACAGCTGGACACAACGCATGTCCTGGCACATCCTTGGGATCAGGCTTGGGGAAATCTTAACCTTGGCTTCCAGAGTGAAGAGCCAGAGTGAAAAAAATACATCTTTTCCCATCTCTTGCCACCTTCCCCACCCCATTTAGAGCTGCACTGCTACAAAGCTGGCACCCCCTTCATGTCTCCAGCATCTTCATGTAAACAGATTCGTTGTCTCTCTCAGCCAAGGCATCCCAAGGTATCTGTCAGCTGCTAAAGGAATCATTTTCTGTTTATCTTCTCCTAAGCTGCTGCTCCAGCAGAGCTGCAAAATTAACATTGTGCTCAGCAAAACGGTCTGTGTAAAACAAGGGCAATTTATACAGAAATATCCATAATCCTTCACATTAAAATGTGGCTGTTAAAATTCTGGCACCTCTCAGAGGTCACTCTAACCTAGTTAAGTTCTGTTAAGAAAAGCTGTTATGGCTCACAGCTTTTTTTTCTCCCCTACAAGATTGTCTCCTTTTTGGCTTGTACTCTTCAGCACTCACCTCTACCTCCCCTGCCCTGCTCCTGCCTTTCCTCATTTAAATTGCTTTCTGTCATATATTATTAAAGACAAAACTTAACTATCTGGACTATGAAAAGTGCTCAGTAGTGGGGTTAAAGTCCCTGCAGTATTTCCTAGTTTCTTCTTTTCCCTGGTTGGAATTTTGACTACAAATGAAGCACGTTGAGGGAGGCTCCTTGTAGAAAAGATGCTGGGCTGGAACAGAACAGATGTGAGTTCAGTTCCCTGCTGTGACATGAGTTTCCTCCTGTCTGTCCTTGGATATATCATTTAATTTGTCTCTCTCATTCTGTCTCGTTCCCCACCTCGCTGCTTTGCAATGACAATATTTGTTTTCACCATCTAGCATATCTCAGTGTGTTTCTTCTCGTGGTGCAAAATCTGTATTGACCAATGTGTGCACAGGACTGTGGAGAGTAGGATTTCAGTCTCTGGACCTCAAATTTCATAATACAACACAAATAAATACATTAAATAAATGCCTCTCCTTCCAGTTTGTTCATCATGACTGTATGATGTTTGAAACAGAATGATGTTAAGGTTAAACTTGATCTCTCTTGCCTGAAGCTTTTAATGAAGTAAAAAGGAGAAGATTTCATTCCAATATTAGTGTAACAAGTCTATGACCTTAAAAAGAGTCTGCTGAATTTCTGTGGGGGAAAAGTAGACAGCTATATAAATCATAGAATCATAAAATATCCTGAGTGGGATGGGATGCACAAGGATCATTGGAGTTCAGCTCCTGGCCCTGCACAGGACACCTGCCGGACTCACACCAGATTTAGAGCCACTGACATCCTGGAAATCCTTTGTGCAATATTCCCTTTTATCTGCTGGATGGTGAAGCCTGGATCACCAACTGTCCTGCTCCCATGGCACAGGGCTCATGAGCACTTCAGGGTGCATGGCAGGTCCTGGCTTTTATAGGGCACATTTCAAGGAAAAGCTTGCAGAAAAAAAAATGGCACTGGGCACATCAAGACAGAGGAGAATTCCCTAGCAGGCATGGGAAGAAAATCTCACTTGCAAAATGAGTGGATGTTTCTGGAACCATGACAGGATCACAGGTTAGATTTGAGGTTGCAAGTGCAAAGTAGGAAAATGCTTGTGCCAGTGTAAGTGGGCAAACCAAGGGTAGCACAAAGTGACTAGGCAGAGAAACCTTGGGCAGTTCTCCCTCCAGCTTTCTGGCAAGGAGACAAAGCAAACCTCACTCCCCCTTGCATGAAGTTGCAAGAAATTTATTCTCAAAATATGCTTGAAACGACCATGGTAGAGTACACATACTTCATCATACAGATAAAAGTGACTAAATTGGGGCTACTGACAACAGCACCTGGGCTGAAAGTGAATCTCCTCCTCCATGCAGAAAGAAAGGTAATCACATTCAGAGGGCCCCAGAGAGCTCCTATCTCTGACACTGATATGGAGAAACAGACTGGAAAAGATCAGCCTGACAAACAAAAATATATTTATACTGCAGTAATCACAGGGACACAGGTGCTGGACCCTGGGAATGTTTCCTTTCTCTTTTAGGAGCCTTATCTGATACTGGCCGGACCATTCCCTCATGTGATCAGTTATGAAGCTTCTCCAGGATATAAAAACCTCTATACTGCAAAGTTGGAGCTGGCAGAGGAGCACATTTCAGTGGCTCCACCATGCAGGTAATTTTGTGGGTATCAGTGAAATGAATTGTATTATTGAAAGGTAGTCCAGGGTTTAAACATCATGCAAAATGAAGTGGCAGAGGTTCACTCATCACCTTGGTGTAATGCACTGTGAGTTATCCTGGGCAGCCCCCTGGCTTGTTGAGAGTTTATGAGGACTCTGCAATTTCACTGCAGGAGACTTTGCTATAGTTCTTTTTGACCACATCCTTGGGATTTTGCGTGGGCTGGGCTCTCTTTAGTGGCTTTATAGGATCAGAGAAAAAAAAAAAAAAAAAAACAACCAAAACAGGTGAGAAGGGATTTTAAAGAGTTTTCTTTATCCATTTTTTCTCCCCCTCTAGCAAGGATCTGCTATCTATCTTTATAATTTCTGATGGATGGTTGTTCTTTAAAAGCCTCCAACAGTGAGACTCTACCCCGCCTCAGGCAATCTGTTCCATCCCCTACTTCCCTCACCATTAGGAAGCTTTTCCTGAAGTCTAACCCTCATATCTCTTGCTGTCACTTAAGCCCATTACTTCTTGTGCTTGCCACCTGGTTGTGGCAAACAGATTATTTCCTTCCTCTTTCCAACAACCTGTAAACAATTGATGGCTCTCGTGCTCTCTCCAGTGTTTTTCTCACGTTCTCCAGTGTTTTTCTCTCCTCTGCCTGAACCAGCAGCTCCCTCATTGCCCCACATAGATCATGGTCTTTGATAGTTCTCATTTCTCTCCTCTGGAATTTCTGCGATTGTTTAACTTTTTTTTTTTCCTTTTTCCTTGTTGAGGTCCATTGCCCCCAGTGGGATAAAACTGAGGTTTTATTGATACAAGCTGGGGGAAATAAATCAGATACCTTTGCTTACAGCTCATGACAAATTCCCATCGTCACCTTACACTTGTAGAAAGACAATTTAAACTAAGACAGAAATTGGTGGGAAACTATTTTCTTCTTGTGGCAATTTATCTGTTGTCTTTCAGAAGATGCTATTAAAATGACTAAGTTTTATTACAACTCTGGTTCTTTCTCCAAATCATTAAATCTCTAGGACAGCTGGTACTGCTGAGATGACCTCACCACATCAGTCCCTGCTTTAAGTGTTGACATTTGAGTGGGTGCTGGCAGCTGTTCCCAAGGAATCAGGGTCTCACTGGAATTACCCAGTCTCACAGACCCTGACTTTGACATTAGAGTATTTGGGGGTGGAACTGTGGTATTTTTGTCCCAACAAAACAACAAGGTGGCTGATATTGGACATGGGCTTCCAGATGAGCAATTGGGAGCCAGCTGGAAACTTTTTTTTTAACCTTTTCCTATTGTAACTTTGTTTTGGAGATCCTTTCATGTGCTTTGAAGGAAAGCCAGGCCAGCAGAATTAGCTCTGTGCTGATACAGTAGGGACATCTTCTCCCTGTTACTGATACCACACTGTTGCCCAAACACAGAGAAAATGAAGTAAGAAAGGTCAGTGTGATTCCACTTCCTGAAGGACACCTGTGTTGGACCCCACTCTGAGACTGACATAAAAGTGACAATGAGACACCCACAGAAAGTATGAGAAAGAGCAATCCAAGTCTGGGTCCTGAGAGTATTCCTGATGGCACAGGATTGTATCTCACACTGTCTTCTTGGCTCTGGTGAGCACATGAGATGGAAGCTTTTGTTGTGAAGGGAGAATGGTGGATACAAAAAAACAAGGACAGAGAAAAAACGTCTTTCCTCTGATGAAGTTCCTAACTGTGGCTTTTGACTTCAAAGGAAGGCTTGTAAGGAACAGCTGATGTTTACAGGCGATAGAGAGCTTTGAAAAGTTTTGATGTGCTTTGGGTTAAACCTTCCTTGCTTCTTCCCAGTGAGGCCATGTAAAGGCCCTTCCCCAGGTTTGTCTCTCTGTGTCATTCCCTGGGTTGGAACCTCAAAGGCTTGGAGAGGATCAAAGAGCCTGTAGTGAAACCAGGTTGATTTTACACAGCTTTTGAGTTTGGTTTGTGTTCTTCTACTAAAACATAAAAATTCACAGAGGACTATTATTCTCAAAGAAGGGAAACAGACTCTTTTTTTTTTCCTCAATGTGTGGACTTTGCAGCTGACTCCAACAGGTGACATTTTCCAGCTCTGAACGTCTTCAATAAAATCCAGAT
This sequence comes from Vidua chalybeata, assembly GCF_026979565.1. Classification (NCBI taxonomy): domain Eukaryota; kingdom Metazoa; phylum Chordata; class Aves; order Passeriformes; family Viduidae; genus Vidua; species Vidua chalybeata. The sequence goes on from NC_071544.1 coordinate 12,468,389, forward strand.
TTGGTATGTTGAGATCGAGGTCTCTCCTTCCATACTGTAATTTTTGGATGTAAGGGCTGCTTAATTGCACTGTGGGAATCCTTTTAAAAAAGCACCTCCTGACAGGGATACTCTTTAAAATAGGCCATTAGTCTTGTGACAGTGCATCAGGGAATTAAGTGAGTTTGTTAGTGAGGCAAACCTCACATTGCCTTGCTCAGGCTCTTCCCCTGTGAAATGGAAATTGGTTTAAGGAAATCAGAAAGGAGGCACCATGGAATGAATAAACAGGGACACTGGATGGGACAGCAAAGCATCTGGAGGGCTTTCAGCCCTGCATGTAGTCAGTGTCTTTTCCTTTGGCACTAATCTGCTGGTGGGTGTGACCCTCTAAATAAAGCCCCATGGCCTGAGATTCACTCAGTGGCCATCACAAAGACAGGTCTGAACCTAGAGAGAGATTCATTTAGGGAGAGATCCAGGTGCCTACACTTTTAATGCTACTATGGATTCCCAAATTATCTGGAATGTCCACACAGGTCTTTTGGAGACCCAGCACTTCCAGAACTTTGGTGGGAGTTGCTTGATTATCTGAAGTGCTACCAAACACCTGAGCTTAGGGACCTGAATTGATCCTAGAAATGGCACTTGGAGACATATAAAATCTCCAAGGACAATTCAGCCTATTCAAAAATATTTATAGAAAGTATAAGTGTGAGGGGTTTGGAGGAAATTCCACACCTTGTACTTGAATTTGCCTGTTATTGCAAATGTATGACTCAATCCTCACATGAGGTCGGCCCAGTACCTTCCAGCCTTAGGCTCTGATCCTGCTGGTGATCTAGTGCAGATGACACAAAACAGGGACCACAGGAGTGTTGTGTAAAGAACAAAACTAGGGCACATTTGAAATCATCATAAGGGAAAATGGGAAGAAACAAAGAAACCTCACATTCACTTATAATTGTGCTAATGTAAAAATAAATATTCCAGTATTCAGGGCATGTTTTCACCCTGATATACCGTGATTCAAACTTGCCACAAGACCTCAGGCTTCAATATTTTGTTATGTTTTCCTGTCAACTTTTCTTGCTGATAGCTACAAAAACCTAGAAACCTCAGCAGCTTCAGCAAAGCACTGTGCTGTCCTCATGCTCAAGAGAGTGTGAGAGAAGTTGGCTGCAGATTGTGTTGACTGGACCACAAAAGCCCCAGCACATTTAACTTCAAAACATGGTCAAGTGCTGTGTCAGCTGCCCTGCAGACTGAGAGCTGCACTGGCTGGCAGCTGTGCTCCTGAAAGCAACATCTCTGCCCTGTGATCTGGATGTTTTACTCATGGTGATTAGTCCATGAAAATGTTCCTGCCCTGCCCAGTTCCACAGACCTGCTGCTGTTTCATACCCTGCCATGCAGAGGTGTGATAAAATGGGTTAAAGGAAGAGTTTTCTTGACTTATTGAAGTCCCATGAACTGTAGGCTGCGTTTAAATTCCAGATTTTATTTGGATTCACCTTGTGGAGATTTCTTTAGATCTACAAAAGGAATGGGACATTGAAAAATGCAGAGAGAGGCAGGAGGAGGAGGATCAGCTTTGCAGTTAGATTTGACCTGAAGGACTGAGCTAACACATTCTTGGTGGTTCAGGTTTTGGATATTATGAAGTTCTCACATAGGACAGGCTTTTTGGCTCTTTTTCACAGTGTACATGATGAGGATATATATTTATTTTAGGTAAACACTTAGCCAGAAGGAAGACAACATGTGATGTAAGGTAAATTATGCAGATAATGTTCTATTATGTGCACAGAGTAAAAAGTACAAAGGACATGAATTTCCCCAGGGAAACACCTCTCAGAGGGGAGGCTGAGACAACACATGAAATAAAATAAAGAAGAGAAGGAAGAAGGAAAAATAAATTTGAAATAGTCAGTTCTGGCAGATTTTGCTTGAAGGAGACAGAAGACTGAATGAACAAAAGATTGTACTGGAGGCAGTTCCTTGCAAAGAAAGGATTTTGTATTGACTGTCATGTATCCAGGTCACTGCTCCAACTCCTGAGGACAGGATTTTGACCCTGCATGTATTTATGAAGCTTGGAATGAGCGATTAGAAAATGTTAAAAGAATCTGTTTAGAAAATAAGTTGGAGCATCTCTTCCTTCCAGACTTTGCCTTTGTCCAAGGTGGGGAACGCAGTGATTTTTTTGTGTAGTTCTGGCCTGTTCTGTATGGACTGCTGAGGTTGGCTGGAGCAATTCCTGTGGATTGTGTGCCAATGTAAGATCAGATACAGCAGAGAAAGCAGCCCCTGGGCTGAAACAGGCGCAAAGCACTGCTGAGGGTGGAGTAATAATTGTATTTGAACAGCAGAATACAGGAAGAGTCTCAGTGGGCAGTAACACTTCATTTCATCAGCAACAGCAAAAAGAGGCTTCTCTGCTGTGTCTCTTGTTTCACTCCCAGAGCTGTGCCTGGTAGCAGCAGGTCTCAAAGCTGCTGTTTTGGACCAGCCCTGGTCCTGCCTGCACTGGTGCTCAGCTCCACTGCAGCTGCAGTGCTGAGGCGTGTGTGTGTGTTCTCCTGCACAGTGGAATGGGCTGAACAGTGCTCAAGGGAAAAAACTGAGAGAATAAAATAGGTTGGGGGCTTTCCAATTCCTTGTGATAGGTCCATAAAGTGTTAATCTCCTCCAGATTTTCCTCAGTGTGTTCACTCTCTGAGCTGGCTTTTGAGACTCTGGGATACAGGATTTCACAGAATATGCTGCAGCCATTGACAGAAATATAATTGTCTCTTCCCATGTGACTGCCAACACAGGCTTCACTGCAGATAAAAGAACGGGAAAACAAACCTAAGTGCTGGAACCCTGTGGCTCTGCCTTCCCATGACTGTTTGGGGTGACCCCTGTGCTGGGTACTGACCTCCTGCAAGCAGCTCCTGGAAGAATCACTCCCATGCCCTGAGCTCACAGGTACAGTCCCACACTGAGAAAACAAGCTTATCAGTCTTTTGCATTTGTGTTGACACCTGCAGTTTCAGAGAGTTTTTGTTTGTTTTCCCTGTTCTCCTCTGTGTATAATTGGCCAGATTGCATTTACTTTTTCTCTCTCTTGCACTAATCACAACTGCAGGCTGGAGTAATTTGCTGATGCTGTACAAGGAATTGTCTCTCCTGGAGACCTGGCTGGTGTGATCAGAACTCACATATGGTACCAGAACAAAGGGCCCTTCAGGCAAGTGGTTCTGTTTATTTTGGCTCAGGTCAGTGTTCCTCCCCTCTCCCTGTGTCTTCTCCTCCCTGTGTGCTGTGCCCATCCTTTTTCCCCTGACTTTGGAGCTGCTGGCTCCTTGCTGTCAGATCTAGGGTGGCCTGGCTTGTGCAGCATCAGCACCACACATTTGAGGGATGTGGGAGGAAAGTGTCCAACATACTGCTTGTAGTTAATATGCTGTGGTGCCTTGCTTCCCTTTTCTCCTACTTCCTTTTCACAGCTTGGAGGCCAAGCAAAGAAACATTCCAAGGCTTCCTCTCTGCTCCCCCTCCTTTTCTGGTTAAAGATATTGTGAGTGGCTTCATGTGGACTCTCGTTTTTCATAAGCACTGTTGGTTCCACCATCTACAAATTAGTCTAATCCTAAAAGCTGTTATTGGCCTTGACTTACTCCTTATTTCCTTTGTAACAGCTGCTGGCAAAGCTGCTGCTCTCCTGATGAATTTTGTTGGTCTGATTTTTGATAGCATACTTACAGCTAAGGCTGACAGCCCGTTAAAACAGTGCCATCTCTGAATTTAGTACTTCTCTGCCCCCAGCTCTCATTTCTGCTAAGTATTAAACATCACTCACCATGTTGCAAAAATCAGTAGCAATTTGCAGTACTAGGAGGAAGAAAAATCACAGGTAGTAATGGATGAAAAGGTAAGCACTGAACATCAGCACCTTTGGTGGTTGTATACTGCTAAAGGATAAAATACCTGCTGTCTCCTACCCTCCTCCTGAGGCTTTCTCTTCTCGACAAAGGGGCAGATATATAATGGTTAATGTCTCTCTAGCATCAGTATCCTATCAGTGGGCTCACAGATTTCTTGTATTTGTGCTGTTATTCACAATAAAAGGTTTCCAGGTTTTATTCTTGGCCCTTCCTGCATTGTGTGTAAATGTACCTTCTTCTGTCATTTAGCAGTGCTTTAGAAAACAGCTGGTGCCCCCGGGGTAAACCTTTAAACAATGTCTTACTCCGACAAAATTCTGCTTCATCAGCAAACCATCTTGTGCATATTTCTCTCATTGTTTTGCAAATTGATGTTACAAAGAGCTTTTGCATTTAAACAGGCTCTCTCTGACCTAAGAGATAGTAAAAATTACATTAGAGATGCCATAGTAACTTGTCGCTATGACCTGCCCTAAATAGCTGGACTTATTTCACTTGGATAAATCATTTATTTATAATGACCTATTATGTCATCAGAATTCTGCAGCAGAGATGCTTCAGCTTCAACTTACATGAATATTCTTTTGAAGGACTAATCAGAAGATACATACCATCAGGATTATCTGCTTTAAAAATACAGTTCTAGACAGCACTGCCCAAACTGGGAAGTAATGATTAATCTGTTCTGATTACTGTGATCATATAGATCCTTGCTGCTCACCCGTTCTCCATGATCTCAGTTAGAAAGAGCTCTAATTCTTAGTTCCTTTTTTTCCCTAGAGCTGCATTTCCATGACCAAATTTGCAATTAGAGCCCAGTGCTTTCAGACTTCCTTTGATAACTTAAGAGAACAGCATGGTGCAAAATTTTATCTCTCCCTCTGCCTTTCAACAGACTTTAGTGCTTCATTGTCTGTTAGGAGCATCTCTGTCTGCTTTGGATACGTACATGGTGCTTCCTGAACCTCAGAATTCCCTTTGTGCAATTCTGCTAATGAAAAGCCAGCCACAGAAGATATTTTGTCCTTGTAAATCCATGGCACAGGGAGGATGTTCCTGTATTGCTTCCTGTCTGCTGGCACTGAGGTCAGTGTTCTGGCACAGAGCGAGCCATGAGCAGCTGCAGAGATCCAGGGATGGCCCTGCTATTGCTTCCTGGAGGGATGAATGTGGCAGTTAAGTGTCAGGAAAAGGAAATTGCCAGTCATGTTCTCTGTCCTGGCCACGTGCTTGTGGGAAAGGGTTGGCAGGTGGCTCCTATTCCTTCCATGGAGGATGGGAGTAGCTTTTATAGCTGCTAAATGTCTGCCTAAACAAAACTGTCACAAAATATTGTCACACATGATTATTGACCTCAGCCCCAGCTCAGGTCTGGTCTTTATGTCACACCAGTCCTTCTGCTGCTTTTGAGGACTTTCTCCAGAAACTGCATTGAGAAACCATTTCTGCTCCTCTGGTGAGGAAACAAAGACAGTGCCTCACAAACCAGGACATTGGGGAATGATCATCCTCCTAGCCCTGACCATACCCTGTGTCCACTGTGCACCTAAACACTTCTAAAAATGTAAATAATGATTAGAGAAATCGTGACTGCAAGGGAATACTCGTGACCTGAGAGATGGTGTGCAAATATGTGAATTTTTTATTGTGTAGGCTGTCTGTGTGAGGCACTGACTCTGGTAAATTCCTGTGGGCAAAATGGTCTTCAAAGAGCAGTGAAAAGCCAGCACGTTATTGCAGGCAGTGGAGAGGATGGAGGTGATTGCCCATCACCAGCTGTTCTGAGTGGGAGCCAGGAAGCTGGGCCAACAGGGACAGCACTTGCACAGTGCCTGTGGGCCCCTGCAAGGATTGCTTTTAAAAGCTCTGTCTTCACACCTTTACAGTCCAAGTAAAGTGGAGAAATAAATCTCTGTGCACAGTTGTCATTTTTCCCCTCTAAGCACCAGCCAAAGCATTTAAATATAGCTAAAGCACTGTATTTCCTCAGAATAAACACCTAGATACTCAAAATAAATTGCTAGGTCCTGGTATCAAAGGAATGATTTATAACCCAATTATACTGGGAATTTTATTCTCTATTGTTTCACTGATAGGTTATGGGTCAATTAGGTGTTTTACTCCTGGAGGAACATCTCCTCATTCCACCATAAAGTGTGAAGTTGGCACACTGGGATTTGCTCTGTCCATCTTGTAAACCACACCCAGTTTGTGGAAAAACTTTGAGAATCATTGTGCCAAGGGCCGGGTCTGTAATTTTTGTAGCATTTTGTCTGTTTAATGCTCAGGGCATTGCCAGGAATGCAGAGAGCTCCTTTCTTGTGAATAATCTTTACCATCTTCTGTTTTCTCATCAGACTCTTGCAGTGTATGGAAGATGTTCATGGTGCAGCTGAGTCTAAGTCTAAAGTCGCTGGGGAATGGATATTTTTGAGCCTTCAGAGGAGGTTGACAGCATCAGTAATGGTCTTCAGCAGGGGCCATAAGCAGACACCTGGTGAAGAATAAGAATAGAAAAAACTTGTTTAATCTTCCTCCATAACATTTTTACTCTCTGAGTACAGTCAGCTCAGGATTTCCTAAGATTAATGTGATTCTCAGTAATCTGCCCTGGGTTCCTCTTTCAGCTGCTTGTCCATTCTGCCCTTGAACATCCACAATTGTAGAACCACTGTGGAAAAGGCACATTGCTTTTAGAACAAAACCTATTATCCCCTCCAGTGGTACAAACCCACACTTACTCTAAAGCCTTTAGTTGAGTAATTTTTTGTCAGTGAAATCTGAACAAGGGAGGGGGTTTGACCAAGTTAGTGAATGTAAAAGAGGAAGTTCAGGGCAAAACGGTTTTATGATTTTGCCTATTAAAACTTGCATTATTTTAGCAATGCAAATTCAATGGTACATTTTAATTCCCTTGTTAATATAGACTTTTCCAGTCCTGCTGTTATCTACGTCCATCTTAGCCAGAAAGGGAATCCAGCCCAAAGGTTTTGTATCATCCTCTATTTGCTCCTCCTCCTTTCTTTTTACAAATTAGAGTAACAGTGTCATAATCTTGAATAACATTATACTTTTCTATTCCTATGAACTACAGCCATGTTCTCTAGCCACAGGGATATCGAATCTAAAAGAGAACTCAAATCCAACCCCAGCCACATTGCTAGAGTGAGACCCCAGGCAGATGATGCTTTTGGTATTCTCATGCCCACGCTTTTTAGTTTTCTGGATGTGGCTCTTGGCATCCTGGAGTTTTTTGTAGTGACAGTAAATGGTGGGGAGCAAGCCTGTCCCTCCAAAAGCCTGACTCTCCTTGTTGCTCCTCTCCCCACATCTCGATTTTCTAACACATTGATACAACAAGCACTGCAATAATTAGGGCACCATATGGCACTTGCAATTACAGAGCAATTCCAGCATCGGTGGATTGGGTGAGTAGTCAGAAAGAATAAAATAAGCAAGGCTGCTGGTGTGAGCAGAAGATGACTAAATCATTGTACTCACATGGCAGAAAAGCACTGAGTAAGTTACATGTGTGTGTACAAGCTGGACTTGGGGAATTTTTTAGTTCTGTTCTCATCCACAATGAAAAGGCACCCTGGGTTAGAAGGATGCACTGAACTGCTGCAGAGAGATAAGTGCCCTTCAAGGCACATCTCTCTGAAGATGATCTTTATTATACTTGGCTTCCCTCGGGTTGACGAGTTCTCTAATATTTTCCTGCCTGGGATTGTATTGCCATTTATCAGTTATAATGGGTATTTAGTGTTTTCAATTATTTGCTACTTCATTGAGAGCACAACAGTCATTGGAGCCATTGTGGGACTCTCAGTTAATCCTCTAAATAATAAAGGGAATCAGGGAGCATGTATAAGCTGTGAGATTTTCCTGGCCTGGCTGTCAGCTGGGAATGTGAGCAAATCGTGCCCACGAGCCATCATAGTTACGCTAACAAAAGCTTTGGGGAGCATGCAAAAATACAGATTGTGAAGTATTCTTGGGTTGTATCTCTGGAGAAATGTTACAGCTGTGCTTGAAGAAGAGTCTTGTGGTGATGTAAATTGCATGTCCTTTACGGATGGTTGCTCATATGTGCAGAGTGTTGAGAATTTTGGTGTAGAAAACCCCATTCGGTGTTTTCTCCCTGCTAAAACATCTTCCAACCAAAAACCTTCAGCTGCTTGGATGAAGATTATCTTTCAAACTAAATAGCTGTTTTCATATTTGCACTAAACCTTTTCTATCAACGTGGAATAGACATGATGGATGCCACAGAAGGAAGGACACGTTCCCAGGGAAGGTTCGTGGGTGACCTCCCAGGATGTCACCTTCTCCTCAAGAAGCCCCAGGACATCCTTTCCTTTGTTTCTACAGAGCAGATGCAAAGCAACCATCCCCTTTTTTCCTGAGGACAAACCACTTCCAAGTACATCTGGATGAGCATGAAGAATGAGAATATGAATACAGACAATTATGATGGAGTAGAGGCCTTGTAAATTTATACCTAAACTTACCCCCTGGTAACTTATTCATCTGCGTGTCTTGACAGAATGCATGAGAAATAGTGGGACAATAAAGGCTTTTGTTATGCTGAAAGATGTTAATAGCTGGCCTCAGGGTGAGCTGCGTTTCCAAGACAATCGCAGATAACACAGATAACACAGCAAAACTCAGGAGACTGAACACTGAAACCTTTATTTTGTAAAATAGAGAGTCTGGGGCTATGTCAGGGTGGGGGTTGTCTAAAGGTACAGGTTTTACGAGATCTTATTTTTATGGAAAAGTACTTTCTGGGGCTGCGGTTTAGCTGAACTGCTCCTCACACATATGGAAATATCCAGAAAAACATCATTATAGACTAATGTGCCTCAGCGGGTGGGGTCTAAGGAGGTGTCAGAGGGCGCTGGGAATGGGCCTTTGTGCCCCTCCAGCCTCTCTGCTCGACTCCAGCACCTCGCTGCGAACAAAAGGCAAAGAAATACCGGCAAAGAAATACGGCAGGGAACTACTCTGACAGTCTTGGGATGGTTAGAGATGTTTCAGAAAAGCTTCCTTATAATTCAGTCTCTCAGGAAGGGAGGTTATAATGCAGATCTGTCTTCACCCCTGGTACCCACTGAAGCTCCTTCTCTCATCTCCTTTCTGTCTCTTTTCACTCTTGTCTCTACACAAGCTGCTGTCCCTCAGGGAAGACACCATCATAATCACAGCCAGTGTAAGGGGTGTAGATGTTTGCTTATAGTTTGTAAATTTAAATCTGGACTGGCTTGGTTCTGTCTGAAAATAGTGTCCTTTCCAAGGTGATGCTTTTGAGGAAAGGCTCAGGAATAAACAGCTGGAATGTGTTCACTCCTGTGTATTTAGGGAAACATACACAGATGTTTTGGGTGAATTCCCCTGGCTTCTGGTCGAAACAATTGTATTGGTTTGCTCTGTAGTTGGTAGGACTAAAATGTGACTTTCAGAAATTGAAATGTCTCATTTCTGTTGGACAGCCACCTTAGGATGAGACAAATGGTCCTTGGGAGGTGTCTCTCTCTCCAGTGACTGCAATAGAAACCAAGAAATCCTGCAGGTCTGCTGCCCATGCTCAGTTGAGAAGAAACCAACACAGAGTTCAGCAGCACTGGCAGGTTTGCTCCATGCACCCCTGTATACTTGATAAAAAACCTTTCTAAAGCCTTCACCACAGCTGCAAAGCACAAACCCCACAACAGTTCTCTGCCAGAGCAAGAAAGTAAGAATATCCTAAGGGAAAATGCACAGAGGATCCTAGGAAGTACTTTTACCTCAGTTTGGACATGTGTCTAGTTACAAAATGACAGATGAGCAAGCAAGAAACTTGAATTTTTTAAGGCAATGCCAGTTGTTGTAGATGAGAGCCATTGATGTGATGGGACAAACTGGAACTTTGATGGGACGAACACACTCCAGAAATGCCAGCCCCAAAAGTTAAACAAGTGACTAACAAATGTGAAACAGAGCACATTTTGCTCTTGGTATCCAAAATATAAGTCGAGCCATTTATTTATTTTAGCTTTCATCTTCTTGCTCTTCTGTTCTCAAAAGAGATAGTTTGGATCAAGTCACTTAAGTCCACACTGAAACAAAATGTACCTTTGTGATTGATATCTACAAAAACTCAGAGTGACAAGGTAATAAAACTGGAAAGGTTTGGGTTCCTTCAGGGAAATCCAGTTGCACTCACTTTGCTCTCAGAATAATGGGGTGTCTATTTTGTGACCGTAGAGTTAATGCACTTGATGCAGGTAGAATGGTTTTCAAGTAATTTCATTCTGTTTCTTATATATATCTGCACATGGCGCACCACTATAGACTAAATGTGTGTAAAATGTGGATGCTCTGTAACCCCAAATTATGAGAGAAAACAAACCATCCCATGGCTCCTGGTGAGCTGCTGGGACTAGGCTGGTGCTGCTTTGGAAGAGGATGGGTTCACATTTTTGAACAAAGCAGTGGTGAGGCTGGATAAACACAAATGTACTAAGGGTTGATGTTTCAGATCAAGGGGAGGATTTCAGGAAATTCACTGAGTGTTCCTTGTGCTTCTGTTCACCCAGAGGGACAACTTAAGCAAAAAGGAGTAGTCACACTGAGAAACAGATGCCAGCTTTTGGAGCAGGGCAAGCAAAGGACAGCAAAATGATGCAAGGCAGAGAACATCTGATGGGTGATGGAGAGTTGCTTTCGGGATGGTCGGGTGTGCAGTGTTTCTGAAGCCATCTTTAGTCACCAGTGGGCTCTTCCCCTTGCTGAGCATTAGTGCTGCCATGTTCTGCCATCCAAAGGGGGAGGCATTACAATATTCCCTCATCTCAAACAGCTGCTGTGAGTTGCATTGCAAAATCAGTGGTTCAGGTTGCTGAATATGCAGCACCTTCCACTGTACAGTGAAGTGCTGTCATATCCCCTGGTGAGCTGAGGGAGGGTAGGGCCCTGTGGCCAAACTGGGGGTCCTTCAGCTCATTCTCATCCTGATCCTTCCTTTCCCCCTTCCCTGAGCACTTTCTATCAGATCTGAGGTAACGATGACTTTCCACTGCATTTAGGAGTGGGGTATATCTCCTTACAGGCAGTAAGAGAATCCTGGTTGGAGCTGCAGAAGGAAGGGAGAAGGGGTCAGATGTGTGGAGCCCACTGAGGAGAGGCTGACACACACACAGAGGCTGAAGAATTTAAGATCATATTGTAAACAACAGTGGTGAGATTGCTCTCACCTCACTCCAGGTATCTAATAATCTGGCCTGATTCAGATTTCTACATTAGGTTAAGATGAATCATAGTCTGAGCACACCCCTCTCTCTCCCCTGGTTGCAGTCAGTGTCTAGAGCAGATGAAGTTGTCTGAGCTGGAGCTCTCTGTGTCTGCTGAGCTGGATCTGGCCCCATATGAGGGAGAGTAAATTTGCCTGTGCAAATCCCAGTTTGAGCATTGGAATATTGCTCCTCTTTCAGTGAAACCTGCCTGTATAGCCATTTCTACACTCCCAGCAGACTAATTATTACAAAATTTCTCTGTCATTGCTTTGCAACGGTCCACAGCTTAACTAATTTAAAAATGCAAATGAATGCTAAATTGCAGTTGAATCTGAACCACCTCCTTCTCCCTCTCTCTCTCCTCCTTTCTTTTTTTCTTCTCTGCTGGGAAAAGAAAGATACAGCAGACATTAAATGCTGATGGTGAAAATCAATCTTTCGGATTTGAGGTAATTTTAAATTAGGTCCCAGTGCCAGGGATAGTGACATCACCAGAGCTGCTTGATTGATTCGTGATTTGAGGAGAAACAGCTTGGACTCGATCCTCCCTTTGTCCTTACAGCGAGAAATGAATGTTGCAGCCTTCAGCTCTTTTCCCTGGGAAGTTTTCACACTCAGATGGTCTCAGATGTTGGAGAGAGGCATTCAGGGAGAACACGAGCAAATGCCTGGGCTCAAACACATCTCCTTGTACTGCCATGGTCCTCGGGCATCAGGCTGGGGCTCTGTGCTTGTGCAGAATCAGCTGAAGGGTTGTCCCCTCTGTAGCATCTCTAACCAGCTGCTGACACTCAGTTAAGCTGTTGGTACGTTCAGAATCTGTAAGATCAGTCAAGATTGTCTCATCTCTGTCCCCTCCTTTCCCTGCCTGCTAATATCAACTCTTCCCTGAGAGAGTGACTTCTTTAAGGAAAAGTCTATAGCTGCATGTGAGAGGGGCTTGGACAAGCTCTAGCACCATGGTTGATGGTTTTGAGCTGCAGGATCACAGACAGCCCAAACAGCCATTCACAGAGAGCCTTGTCGCTTTCATAATGCCAGCACTGCACTGTAACATGGACATTGGGATGGAATGCTCAGAAATGAGCATTTAGAGTCAGTGATGGGCCCAGAGTGAGGTACTGGGATTACTTCCCTCCATCCCTGGCACAGTCTGATAATCCAAGCCTCCCCACTCCTGACTGCAGATCTGTGTGCTGTGTAGCTGAGTTAGGTACCCAGACAAGAATATCCAAAACAAAACTCCTCTGTGCTTCAGGGCTGAGGATAACAGAGCTCCTTACCCGTTCATATATTGATGATAGTCTTCATGATAAATGACATCTTGCTGAGCAAAATATAGAAAATTACAAGAATCACCCCAGAGGGCAGCTGCTGGCAGCTGTGTACACAGGACTGTATTGCTGTTCATGAAACATTTTTTCTATTTTGCAAATTGATGCAGAGGTGAAATTTCATGAGTGTTTGTTGACACTCACATACAGCAGGCAGATTTCTAAATGGGCTCTGCAGAGATGATTGAAATTCCAACTTGAGTTCCTCACTGTGTCCATTGGCTTTGTAAAATCCCACGTTGTTTGCTGGGCTGATGTGTGATGGGAGGTAAACACGGTTTTTTGGAGCCGTGAAACCTTTTGTTGCCCCAAAGCAGCTGCTAGATGTACATACCCCTCACAGACACACACACACCCCTCATGCACACACACACCTCTCCTTCCAGATCCCAGACCAGTAAAGTGTGTGGGAGAGACTGGTTTTCAATTACACTTCAAATGTCACAATGATAGAGTCCTCCTAATCCTTTAACAAAAATGTGCATGGTTAAATCAAACTGTAATGCCTCAGGCTCTGGGTAGTTTTGTTGACCATCAGCTTAGTGCCAAATCTCCTGGGATATTTTCATGGATTCAGAACATGCAGAGGGTGCTTCCAGCCCTTGCTCTTGGCTGTCAGGCAGATGTAGCTGTTGAATTCCCATATGTGACCTCTTAATAATCCTGTGAGGAAGAGGAACCCTTGGCCTTCTGTTCCATGCAGAAAAGCTTTCAGTGTCTCAGCCTGGGTGTAAACGTGTCTGTGAGAAAGCACAGATAATTTTTTGTGCGGACTGACTGCATTCAAAGAGGGAGGAAGGGAGAAAGAGGAACAAGAAAGAGTGTTTCCTGCATTTTCCCTGAGGGAGTTTCTTCCTCTGCCCTGGGCTCCCCCAGGGGCTGTAGCCCGAGTTGGCAGTGCCAGCCCAAGGTCTGCTGGCTCCCCGTTCATGGCAGCCCATGTTCACAGAAGTTCTCTGGTGGAGATTTGCTTTAGTGCTGCTCTGCTATCCTGAGTTCCTGAGGGAGAGGAGAAGTCATTGCTGCATAACCCGGGTCTCTCTACTACAGGCTGACAGTCTCTGTGATCTAAGCAAGAACCTTCTGGAGGTTTCTCTGTGTGTGCCCATTAAAGCCCTCAGGGGATCACCAGCACACGGTGAAGGATGGCTGGAGAATTTTCCCAACACTTCTCTGGCCTCATGTCCAGAGGGAAGGCGACAGAGGAGCTTTTATGCAGACTAGTACTGCAGGAGTCCTAATGGGCTGTCACGCTGGCTGCACTGGAGATCTGCATTATTGGTGGTGCTCTTGTAGGAGCTTTATAGCCACACATGTGACAGCCTTAATTTTGGATGTGTGTACATGTGAGGCCACATCCTCATCTTGGTGATACCGGTGCAAGACTGAGATTTATTTTTATTTTAATTTCAGGGTAAGCTCTAGGCTTACTTTGGGAACAGGGTCTGACCAAAGACCACCTGGCAGTAGGAAGGGATGAGGAAAACCTGGTAAGCCACAGTCCCTCTGGGCACAGAGTGCTGCAGGTCTGTGTTTGTCCTTTCCACGTGTGCTCTGAGTCAATCCCTTCAGTAAAAAAACCTCATGTCCCTCCCACCTCAGAGTGTGCTTGGGAGAGGAAGATTAAAACTGGATCTCCTCTGTGGGCATGTTTCAGAATCCCATATATGTGTGTGCAAACACACACACAGAAATAAGTGTATGTATTTATGCATTTTTGTATCCATATCACCTGGGAGTGTTTTTTTCCCTGTGATTTTCTGCTAGTAGGCAACAAAGCAAATCAAAGATTATTTCCATTTAATTTTAGTGATAAAGAACATTGCAGTCACAAGAGGTTTACCATTAATGTTGGAGGACATTAAGTATTTGGGGTTTTTTTAGTTGCAGGATAATAATGTTCTGGTGTAAATGTTTTATAATTATCTCATGAATTATTCATGGTTGACTTGTTAACCCAGCATTTTATGGGATATGGTCTCTGGAGTGCAAATTTAAAGATAAATAAATGTGAAGACAGGACCCAGCTGCAACAATGAAAATGCATCGAGGCCTCTGATTTATTTTCTGTCTGTGCTGAAGGGTGGTTTTATTCTTTTATTTATATTTTTGTGGTGATGAGCCACAGAACTTGAGTAAGTGGATGAGGTTATTTTCTATATATAGAGAAAGAAAAGAAAAACTGGGAAATAAATCAAACTCTTCATTGTTTTTTAATCTGAAAGTGGTGCTTGAATTATTTCACCGATTGTTCTGCAGCTCAGAGGTTCTATTATTGTCGATACTGTCTCCATCTGGTGAAGCATTAATGAAAAATGGAAACCAGCAGATATTTTTCTTTATGCATAGTATTAGGCCTTTTTTCTGTCTTCACCTTTCCTTCGACTGCCCCTTCTTCTCTCTTCTTTCATCCTTATTCTCATTTCAGTTCTTTAATATTTTTTTTCTAAATTATTTTTCTCTCTTTCCTTTTCCATTCTTTTCTTTGTTCCTCTGGGTTGGTCTTTTTCTCCTCACTTTCCTCTGATTCATTCACCATGTTTCACCAGTTAATGTTTTTTATTGTCTGCAACACCCTCTTTGTTCTCTCTGTTGCTCACAGAATCTTTGTGATACCTGCTGAAGTCCATGAGCCTTGACCCCAACTTCTGAGGGAGGAATCAGACCTGGAGAAAAGTTCCTGCAATTCAAAGAAACCAGGTGGCAACTTCTGGAAGAAGAATGTTGAAACTCAAACCTGGACTTCCAGCCTGAATGTCCATCAGGCCTTGATAACCAAAATGCACCAGGAAAATGTGCAATAACTGCATTGTCATATGCCAGAGATCACGGGGCAGAATACCCTGCAAGGGCCTGAGAAGGCTCCCAGCTTGCCTGATATCCATGAATCCAAATGGAAAAGAGAGCATGGCAAATGACACTTAATCCCAATGTGAGCAAAGCTGTCCTTGTACCCAGAGAAACAACTGACAGCTGATACAGGACTGGGACCTGCAGAGATCTCTGCAGGAGCAAAGTCTCCTCTGTGGGAGATTAAAGCTTGGTGCAAACTCCAAGGTCACCTCTGTATAAGCAGTGGGAAAAGGGAGCAGTATAAAACTTGGGATCACCTGAGCTCTCTGGCATCCAGCTGCTTAGCAGTGTTGAGGTTTATTGCACTGGAGGTTCCACAAAGAGCTTTCATCCATCAGGAGCTCTGGGTTCTGCAGTGCAGAGTCTGATGGACATCCTTAAACATTTGGGACTGACAGTTTGGAGGGTAGCTGGCAAAACATGAGCCAGTAAGACATTGTATAACAATGAATTCACAAGCAGAAATTTTTAGAGAGGGTATTTGAGAATGAAAGAATGATTCCACCAACCTTCACCATTCATTTATTTAAATTTATGCTATAAAATGGACAGCAGAGGAAAGTCAAAACTTGCACTGATTTTTCATTCTCTTTCCCCCCTGCCCCTGATTTTTTATTTATTAAACTGCTCTGGGTGCACCTTTCAAATGACTTTTTTGGCTTGCTGTTTATTATATCTTCATCAGCCTTGAAATGGCAGCTGCAGGCAGCTTGATAAATGGATCGAAAAGCTGCTTCTGTCAGAGTCAAACTAACAAAACCCCTCAGTATCCATAAGCTTTTTTGGTTTAGCATTTCTAAAACAAGCACTATTTCCCTCAAAGCATCACTGAAGAGTGATGCACCAATACCCCTGAGTGTTTCAACAAAGGGATTTTTTTATCCAGTGATGCCCAGGGCAGAAGTTCCTCACCGGGTCATGGAAAGGACTTGGCCTGCAGCTCTGGAGAGCAAGGGCAGAGAAAGAGAAAGAGAGAGAAATGTGGTCTTAGGAAGGCTGAGAAAATCTTCACTCCAAAATGTTCTGGGCAGATCAATGGAGTAAATGAGGCAAAATGGATGAAGTTGGCTCCTGCTCACAGAGACCTGCAGCTTCCATCCAGCTATTTTTTACCCAGATATTTTCTGAACTCTTCATTTCCTCCCAATCCTTCTTTAAATATGAACAGCTCAATATATCCCTGGTTCAAACCTTTTGTCCTTAGCACATTATATTCCACAGTTGGCCCAGCCTGGCAGTAAACAAGGGTTTAGCTACTGTGGCTTGTTGACAGTGGTGAATGGTTCAGTCCTATCTGTGAAGGTATAAAATACCCACAAGAAAATAAATACCCTATAAGAAAGTGGTAAGGAACCATCCAGGTGAAAACTTGTCATGTTATCTGCTGTAGCTTATGCAGCAAAGGAAGAGAGAGGGGGGAAAATCCACCACCACCAAAAAAAAAAAAAAAACCAAAAAAAAAACCCCAAACAAACAAACAAAAAAAAAACCCACCAAAAAAAGAAAACAAAAAGGAATGAAAATGTGGCTTGTGAGAGGAAGGAAGAGCTCTAGTGGTGAATACTGCAGGCAGGATGATAGAGGCTTGTGCTCTGTTCCTCACTAAGGTTGTTTCAGATCTACATGCAAAGCTGAATATGCAAGGCAAAGGTTGTGAGTCTCCCCTCAGCCTGAGCTGTTGGTGTGGAATTTGCCCCTGTGGATTACCCTGACAGCAGTGCACTTTACTCTCCTGACACAGTTTCCTGCACCCAGCG
This sequence comes from Vidua chalybeata, assembly GCF_026979565.1. Lineage (NCBI taxonomy): Eukaryota > Metazoa > Chordata > Aves > Passeriformes > Viduidae > Vidua > Vidua chalybeata. The sequence goes on from NC_071544.1 coordinate 12,485,518, forward strand.
AGATGGCAGCTCTGCAAGGACACCTGATGGGCTCTGCCAAAGTTAATAATCTTCTTGTCTCTGTCCTTACCCATTGCCTGCCTGGGTTCTGACTGTCTCTGACTGTCTCTGGCTGTTTCTGACTGTCTCTGGCTGTCTCTGGCTGTCTCTGACTGTCTCTGGCTGTTTCTGGCTGTCTCTGGCTGTTTCTGACTGTCTCTGACTGTCTCTGGCTGTGTCTGACTGTCTCTGGCTGTTTCTGGCTGTCTCTGGCTGTTTCTGACTGTCTCTGACTGTGTCTGACTGTCTCTGGCTGTGTCTGACTGTCTCTGGCTGTTTCTGACTGTCTCTGACTGTCTCTGGCTGTTTCTGACTGTCTCTGGCTGTCTCTGGCTGTCTCTGACTGTCTCTGGCTGTTTCTGACTGTCTCTGACTGTCTCTGGCTGTCTCTGACTGTCTCTGGCTGTCTCTGGCTGTCTCTGACTGTCTCTGGCTGTGTCTGACTGTCTCTGGCTGTCTGTGTCCCCAAGGGGTGCCAAGGTCCTGGCTGCTTAGGGACAAATCTTCCCAATTGTGATTCCAGTGCCACAGCCACAGTGTGGGATTTCTTTCCTAGTTATGGGGAGCCACTGTCACTGAGTTATTGCAGTCACCCAACCCTGTCGCCTTTTTTTCTGTCTGCTCCAGTCCCTCTTGAGAACTGCCTGGGTTCAGGAAGAATTTTGCTGTTCCTTGAGGCAGGAGGCGAGTGTGGCACAGAGGGATGGAAGCTGCTTTTCACTCCCTGGAAAGATGTGGCGTGCCCAAGGCCATGCAGACAGGAATGCTAATGGGAATAAGAGGTAAGAGAGCAGAAGGTACCTGGACCCTGTGATTCTCTTGTTATTTAGAATGCATAATTGCAGTTTGTTTAACACCAAAGGATAACTGATCATTCACAGGAAAGAAGCCAGTGGTGGAGATCAATATTTCTATTGCTCTGCTGGAAAAATAGCAGAAAAGCAATGGCTCTTTAATGATTACAGCAGAACAGAAGAAGTCTGTGCTTAAGGCTGTTTGTAGCAGGGGCCAGCAGAGGGTTTGTGCAAAGCTGGCTCTCACTGCAGAATTGAGATTCAGTGAATGAGTGTGGATGATGTACCCTGCACTCCAGATGTGGCTTGGCTGGAGACAGGGCAGAGAACAGCTCTGCAATCCTCATCTAGAGAGAAGAATTAACTTATCCTGAAGGTATAATAAGGAATATATGTAGGATAGTAACTTGAGTATATCTCAACTGAGCATTTCAGCCTCCATTTTCTACTCAGACCATACTGATGAATATTTTTTCTACAGTTACCAAGAGCTGACTTCACTTGGCACAGCCAGAGCTGGGTTTGCACTGACACCTGTGGGAACCTGTGGTAGAAGCACAATCTGTTTTACCAAAATGCTTAGCTGAAAATTTTTGTTTCAAATTATATATTTGTTGAGCCCTTCTTGGAGGGTCTTATGGAAGGGGGAAGTGACTCTTTGAATGGGATTCTGTGTAGGAATTCTTTATTATAGGCACTGACAAGGAATATGGTGCTGAATTAACTATATCTGAGCTTGTACTTGTTTTGGTCATGAATCAATATCTTGATTTTTCATCCAGAGCTTGCAACTTGTATACAATTATTCTGCCATGCCCTGTGAAACAAAAGACTGAGAATTGTCCCAAAACAAGAGTATTTTCTAAGTTGGTTTGGATGAGGAGGCCCAGCCTGGCTCACCATCTGTGTTAGCACTGTTTGCACTGGCTGTGCCTGAGGAGCAGCCTGGCTTTCTGTGAGCCTGGGCAGACTGAGCACACGTGAACCTTGTGCTGGGCTTATCCAGCAGCAGACCACTAAAAGCAGCTTTGAGGAAAAAAGCAATGAAGAATCTCTACATCAAAATCAACACCGGGGGAACTGCAAGAGGTTTCCTCTTGGGGTGTCCACAAATGCAGGCTCGGCTCCCAAGGCTGCTGGCAATCAGGGCACCCCAGTGCTCAGTCCCACAGGTTTCCCTGGCACAAGACTGACCTCCAGTGGCACTGACTTGTGTGGTTGGGCTGTAAATCTGGGGACGATGTGTACAAATGCTCTTTAGAGGCCACACATTCAGTTTTCAGGGCAGATATTTGCTCCTTGCCTTCTTCAGACCTTGTCTCCTGCTGAGCTGGTAAATGTTCAGCTGAGGTGGGAAATTCTGAAAAAGTTCTCATGAAATAGGAAGGCAATATCCTACCTATGGCTTCTCTCACTGCAGGCCAAAGTGGTGAGAAAGAAAGGGGCAAAAGAGAAAGAAGAACCTGAAACTTTTGGGGCAGAGTGAATTTCACTCTGCAAATGAAATTCTGCTGCCTGCATTTGAGGTACTTAATCCCAGGATACTGCATGATTTGCAGCTCTACCTCTGCAGGGTGACCAGTGGTTCTACTTCCCAGGGTGGCAAGCTGCTGGGAGGAAGTGCTCACCTGAATGAGGAGGAAGCACCTGCATCATCACTCAGGCTTTCCTTCCTTTCCAGAAACCAACCATACATCCTCTCCTAATGGCAGAATTACAGCTCTCTGATTCCTCTAAATTTGACACAGGTCCTTCATTTTTTTTGTTGCTGGTGGGAGTTTGGTTCCCCCATGTCTTTGTAGAGGGTTTCCTTGTGTTTCATGTGTCCTCAACACGGTTCTGTTGATGGCTTTCTCTGACAACACTTTCCTCACTGTGTGAATACAGATCTCTCCTCATCCTTGCTGCAGCACCCAGCTTCTACCAGTGGGGAGTCACTTGGTGGATTTAGGAAGAGGTGTCCTGATAGTAGCTGATAGCTACTAGAGCTCCAACAGAAGGAAGAAGATATTTCCTCTGCCAGTGGAGAGCTTCTGTGAATGGTAAGACACAGCAATGCAGCAATGCTTATTTATCTGTGAGAAGGTGAGGAACCTGTCAGCTGCTAGAGATAGGTGCTGATGCTGATTTCCAAAGGAAACCTGGCATCACAGAGTAAGGACAAGATATGGTGTGAGGGGCCGCCCTGGATCTAGTTCAGTTATTGCATTTTTATCTCTGAGGGGTGTTGAAGGGGAGAGCTGTCATTGGTGTATGACTTTTGGGCACCCAGGGCTGCATTAACCAAGAGAGATCTTTGATCTACCACGTGTGTAGGTAATCAGAGGTCATCCTGGATCTGATATTCAGATTCAGTAAGGCTCAGCTTTAGCTGAGATTTGTACTCAGGACAGATTCCAATCACAGACTCTGAACTGAGGCACTTGTCCCCTGTGAGAATCTGGAAAGGGGAGGTGGGAAGGTTGCAGTGCCCTTGGCATCTGAGAGAAATATTCACCTGGTGATTTATACTGATGTCTGTTGTGGGGCTCAGGGGTTGGGGCAAACTTGGACAGGCTGTAAAATGGAGAGATGAAATGCCTCACTGAAAAGGAAGAGCAGGAGCTGGGAGCAACTGGGAGAGGTCTCTGGAGGGAGCAGGGCAGGCACAGCTGAGCTGCCTTTCCCAAAGCCTGCTTTGCATAGGCCAAGGCCCTCATTTACTATGGACTGGAGGGATGTTTTACAAGTGCCCCTTCTGGTTCAGAGAGATATGAAATCTGTCTGTAATTAAGTTAATTTGGAGTTGAACATGGGCAAAGATAATGAGGTGGAAATAACAAAAGAAGAAAGATGGGAAGGTGTTGCTAAGGAACAGGTCTTTTGCATTGAATCCTCTCCCTTCCCCAATCAAATAAAACCACTTTTAGGATCTGAATGGCTGAGTGATGGGGCAGACAGAGCACAGGCATGGAAATGACTGCTAGATCAAGAGTTCAGAATAATAAAGGAGCTAAGAGGAAGGGTGTGACTTGGAGAATTGAGAAAGGCAGAAGGGGTGACAGCTGTGGCCAGTACAATTCAGTGGCAGAGCAGTGGCTTTGGGCTCAGCAGAGTGGTGCTCTGTGCCTGACTCACCCCTTGTTTGAGGGAACTCCCCCAATGCCCTGAGCCTCCCCTGGGAAGTGCTCTGAGATATGGACAGAAGGACTGGCCACCACCACATCTTGCTTATCAAAGATCAGCAAACAGCCCTGCTCAAAGCACAAAGCTTTGAACTTCTCCAGTGCTTGACCCTGCTGAGAATTCCCGCTGGAGTCAAGCATCAGGGTGAAGGCTTAAGATTGCTTCTCCTTGGCTTTTAGAAATGGTGTAAAATATAATATGTTCAAGCCAAAAGGAGGATGAAAGAGAGGTCCACAGAAAGGACCGGAATATTTAACAGCCAGCAAAGCATAAGCAAATAGTCAAGTCATTATCAATGAGTTTGTTTGAATTTGACAGAGCTTTCCTACAAACATGGGGGAGGCAAGGGGGGTGAAGAATTCCCCACAAGTGTGAGCTGTAATAAAGGACCTGCTGTTTTCTGATTCTCACTCTCTGTGAAAATTGAAAAGGTTAGCCAGGTAATTGAAATCGGGACTGGAATACAAATAACAGTGTGAAAACCCTACAGCTGGCAAATAAAGTTGCAGAGAAAAGATTCAGCTCTCAGTGGAATTTCTTAGCAGCAAAAAAGACTGGATGGATGGGGGGAAAGAGATGATTTTCAATATACCTGTTCCTCCTGGGAGGGAAGATAGGGAATGAAATGAGACCGGAAGGAACCAGGCTGAGACTAACACTTATATGAGTGTTCCTTGCTGTTAATGCAAGAGACACGCGAAAATGGGGCTCTGCTGAGGCTGAATCATGTCTGGCAGTCCTTGCTGCCTCTTGGAGGAGAGCAGTGTGTTTGCTGGGATTTGCTAGGCTGCCATGTGAGCCCCAGCTTTGGGACTCTTTAGTGTTACAAGCACAGAGAGCACATCCCCTCATCTTGGGGCTGGGATATATAACCAAAGCAGATGTATCTGGGCCAGTGTCAACTGCTGTTCATCTTTGTTTCGTGCAGGAACACAAACTGGTTTGCATCATTTTAAGGTAAGAGCTTGCTGTGTCTCAGTTCCAATGGAGGGGCCTGCCAGTGCTACTGAAATGGAAATTTATACCTGCTGCTGTTTCTGTGGTTTGTTTTTCTGCAGGAGCTGGTAACCTGAGCTGGGAGGAAACAGTGCTGCAAGGCTTAGGGGAAGCTGAGTTTTGTGGTGCTAACCAGGTTTGTTCACACAAAAAAACCCTCTTCATACAGGATTTCCCTAACACCAAGCCAGTTAACAAACCCCATGGTTAATAAACATGGTTAAAGATGCCTCCAGGTTCCTGTGTTCCTGCTTTGTTTCCTTCCTCACAGACAGTCTGGTGAGTTTTTCTGTTACCCAAAACTGTGACTCTTTTACTGTGACTCTTGTACTTTTTTACTGCAGCTGCTCTGTGCTGCCCAACCCACCTGCACTGCAGTCAACAGCAGCACGAAAAAACTTATTTTTGGAGACTTTCCATTGAGTTCAGGCAGCTGTTTAGCACATTCTCTGGCAGGACAGAACTCTTCCCTGCCCTTGTCATCTCCAAAGAAGTAAAGGAAACTGCAAGGTTGCAAACAAATGCTGCAAATTCTCCACATGCTAGAGCTTTGTTGGAACTTCTCTGCCTTTTGAGTGTAGCCCAGGTGTCCCAGAGGCACCAACTCCAGAACAATGAACAAAGTGTTAGGTGAGCCCCTGAGGGTGCTATTCTCCCTCTGTTTAGTGGTGATTGAGCTGTGAGCCATTTGCTTTGCTCATTTGGAGCATGATTTTCCTACTGAGTCATTTCTAAGGGACTCTTTTGGGTTCTGAAAAAATGAAACAAACTGAAAGGGTCTGATAAACATACCTGCTCTGCAACAAAGAGCACACAGCATTCCAAGGTGACTTGTCCCTGGTTGTGTTTTTCAGCTGCAGAAGTTATGCATAAAAACTACCTGTAAAACACCTAAAGTAGATGACTGAAGTAGGTCAGATAAATTGGTTTTAGCACAGCTTTTTCCCCCCTCATTTGACTACAAAAAGGAATTCAGTTTTCCTGTGATGGAGATCATGTTATAGACAGCAGGCTTGGCTGTTCCAGAGGCTGGGAAGGAGCAGTTTCTGCTTTGGGACCCTCTCCTGGCTATGACAACTGTGCTGCCCAGTTTATATAACCTCCTCCTCTGTAGGACCAGTTGTGCAGAATTCTTGGATGCCATTCTTCAAGGCCCATGGGGATTTGTGCTGGTTTTGTGCAAATATACCAGCTGAAATATGTTTCTTTTAAGAACAGTGACTTGGAATGAGCTCTTGGTGTCCTGCACTTGGTGCTGGCTGAACATTTGGGGAATGTCCATCTTCTGCTGCTCCCATGGAGTCAGATGGAGAAACAAGAAGCACGAGGTTTTCTGGAGCATGGACCAGGCTTAGGTAGACAGAGTTTAGTATATTTATTTTCATGTTACATACAGATACAGATAACCATCTCTGCAGCTGAAATGAACATTTAGTTTTACTGATAAGCTGTGGTAAAAACACTTCAAAACGCAGTGGTGTTCAAAACCTCTTCATATAAACTGAACAGAACTGTCCACCTGCTGTTCATGGTGTTTTTCCCAACTGAACCTGGTGTTAGATCTGAGCATCACTCACTGGCAGCAAACACAATTCTTCTCCCCTTTGAGTCTTCCTTGTAGCACATTTCAGACTCTCCACGTTTTGTTCACAGTGCTGGAGCACTGCCCCTGCTCTTCACACTTTCTGCTCACACATTTGCACATTTCCCAGAGGGAAACAGAAGCAGAGAAATAAATCAATAGACAGTTCTGTCTCCAAAGTCACGCTTGATTTCAAATAAATACAGTTTTATCACACCAGACCACTTTGGAGGAAGGAGAGTTGTTCTCCATTTTTGTGCAACAGGAGTTTTTCTCAGCCAGTTGCCAACATTTTTCAGCAGTTGGCTGTGAAAGCTCCTTAATGTATAAATAAAGGAACAGCATCAGCTTTCATGACATCTCTATCCATCTTCCTGTTTTTTTCATCTCTGGATCCAGCTTTCAAAATGCAGGAGGTAAATATCAGAGCAGAGTGATAAATAACTCAAGCACTGACCTTTTGGGAAGAAAAGCCTCCAGTGGGCATCGACTACATTTAGGGACAAAGTGAATCAACTGTTTTCTAGAGATCCTCCCTCAGGAGTGAGGGGGTACCAAGCTGTGCAGTCACAGGGAGCCTAACTTGGAGTCTCCAATTTTTTTCACTGCATTTTTTTTATTTTCAGCAGAATTCAGAGGAGTTTTGACATGTCTCTCCCAATAACACTTTCACAGAAGGTTTGGTTTGGTGCAAGACTAAATGTTTTCAGCTTTGAATTTGATATTTGGCCAACAAAGCTCAGTAGTTTTGCTTTTGCATACGACTGCTTTTGGCTGACAACAAATTAAATGTGATAAAAACTGATTTTAGAACAAGAAATTAAGTTAATTCAGAACCAGGTGATTTCATGATGATTTGCTCCTCGTTACTTCTCTACTAAATTTTTTCCATTCATGCACATCCCTCCCACCTCTGCTTCCCTTTCCTCACAAAACACTTTTATCTTCCCTTGGGACAAAAACATGGCCATTTTGTTTAAGGTCACAGGAAATCTTCACCCTCCAGCATGTCTCTCACTCATGGATGGCTCTCTCTGCACCAACACAAGATGCTGTCTCACCCTAAATGCATAAAAGACATTGAAAGAGCCACAAAAGCTGGCAGAGGAATATCTCCAGCCCATGCTGGATGTGTGACCTTTCTCCTCAGCCCTTTGGCTGGTGTCTAGGACAGATTTCACACAGCTGGGACAGGGAGGAAATCCTCCAGGGTTCTGTGAGGGATCTGCCCAAGGGAGGCACAGGGTGAGGGAGGAAATCCAGCACAGCCACTGCCCACGTGGTCCCCAGGTGGTCCCCAAATGGCTGGTGGGATCACAGAGCAATGCACAGGCAGGAGAACAGGGACCTGGGCAGCCCACAGGCAGCAAGGCACCACTGCCATGGCCTGTTTGGAGAGAAAACACACTGTAATCTCTGGCAGAGGGAAAAATAATGCAAAATTTCTGCTTGGAAATGTAAATGTCACTGGTAAAATGCAAGTGTCCACTTGGGGGTGGCAAAGCATTTCAGCTGTGTCTTGAGGGAGCAGGAATGGCCTGTTCTCTGCAGGCCTTGTGTGTGGTAAAAAGAGTCTGAAAATATTCCCCTTATGCTCCAGGAAAAGAGGACTCTCCAGCTGCCATGAGTTTCCCACCTTGGAGTCCCACAGTGAGAATAAAACAGAAAACTTTGGGGCAAAGAAAGAAAGAGACCGTGGTAATCGGGAGTAGAGTCCCTTCCTCCTTGGTAGGAAATGTCATCTGGATCCCCTGTGACCAGAATGGAAAATGTCTTTATGCACACAGTGTATCATCTCTGAGAGCTAATGCTGTTATTTGCTGTGATAACTCTGTGTTCTCTGGCTGTGTAAGTGACTGCCAGTCCCCTGGTGACACTCATGGGATGATTCTTGGTGGCAGTGTGTGCCAAGCCTGAGCCCAGCCTGGGGACCAAGCCCAGCCCCGCGTCAGGGTGCACACAGGAGGCATTTCCCTGAAACACAATGAACAGGCTTCGAAATGTGTGAGAGAGAGGTTTACAAAATTCTTTATCATATAATGGACCCTCCCCTGGCAAAATTCTATAGGGGCCTGTCCCTGCAGTCAGCAGAGCCCAGGAATTTGTCACTCAGATATGGGGGTACTGCCTTCAGGATCTCTTTGCACCACGGGGATGCAGGGAAGTTTGTCAGACTTTGTGCTGTGCTTTGTGGCAAAAACTGAATTTAGTAGATTCAGTATCACTGCAAAAATCCCCTTTTTATTGCCTTTATATAAAAGGTTTGTCCCAATTCCCTCTGTTGTGAGTGCTGTCCAGGCTCCTTCCTGGTGATTGCTAATCCACGTAGATCTCTGACTTCTGCAATCCACCTAGTGTAGGAGCAGTGAATTCTGCTGATGCACAACCACAGGGCTTCACTGGTGGAGACAACATATAACTATCTGAAGTTGAAGTAATGATGAGAAGCTCAGAAAGCAAAAGTTTGCTTTACATTCATTTTACAGTTGTTGCCTCCCTGGTTCTTCTGGCCCAGAAACAGCTGTTGCTGGTAGCTGGGGTTTATCAGCCCAGCTCTGAGCTGCTCTCATTCTTGCCTGTTTGCTAATGTTGACAGGAGAGGTCTGCAACAGCCATACCTCAAAAGGTTGTAGCAAAGGGAAGTGGGACTGGCTTACCTAAAGCTAGAAGTGGGGAGAGAAGGTTTATGCAGAAAATTGTCCTGTTCCAAAATAAGTAAAACCTGATGTTTTGGTTGCTGCACAAGAAGCTATTTGGTAAGACTTGTCTAAGCTGATTCTCTCTCCCGTGCTGGCAACGTTGGGAGTGTCTCTCACCTTTTAAAGCAGCTCTTTGTTGGCACAGCTTGCAGTGAGCAAACTCCCATTTCCAGCCCTCCCACTAGCTTGGGGGCAATACAGTGCTTCCCTAAGATATCCTAAATGCAGCCTCCTCCTTCATCCATTCAGTGGGACACCTCGTGAGCAATTCTTGCTGAAATCTGTCTTTTAGGAAGTTTTCTTCTGCTTTAGTTTCTTAGTTTTCTTAACCTTCTCTCTCACCTGGAAGACAACACAGAAAGTCACAGGCCAGTGGAGAGCTGAGAGCTGCTGACAGATGTCCTGTGAGTGCCAGGGAGACTTGTGTTTTCAGCAGAGTCCATGAGATTGTGATCCTCAATCACAAACATGCTCTTCTGGGATGAAATCTTGCAAGTGGGATGTTTAGGGGCACAGTGCTTGCAGCAAGGAGAAATCACGCTGAGGAAAGCCATCCTGAAGCGCTGGGACAGCAGGTTGTAAATGATGGGGTTTGTGGCAGAGCTCAGGTAGAAGAAAACACCTGGGAGAACAAGGGTGGGGGGAAGAGAGAGGCATTTATTTGTGTGTGATACTATTTCAGAAGAGGAAAATCTCTTTATTGCCTGTACAGCTCCACTAAACTTGGATGCAAGGATGGAGACAGCAGCAGTGGAGCTCTGCTGCCTTCCTGGCACAGGCAGAGGAATGTCTCACCAGGGTTAGCTCAGCTTTCACTGCAGTGAAAGGAAAGTGGGAGAGATTGGGAATTGGAGCTCAGTCTCTCCAGCTGTTCAGGAACCAGCTCTCTCTTGAGCTGCCCTGACCTGCCTCCAGCACTGCCCTCATCCCCACAGCAGGACTTGCACAGCTGGTGCCCCATCAAAGCTGTCAGAGGATAACTTCCAGCCAGGGGAAGCTAATTTCCTACAACTCACCAGGACAATGGCATAAGATTGGATTTGTCCGAGCAGTCTAATGGCCACAGTTAGAGTTTTCCCATGGCAGACTGAAAATAAAATTCCTCTTTGAAAAGCCCTTCATTTTATGGTTGGAAGGGCCATAAACATTTGGTTTCATCACCCAGTGCTGAGCAGTATGTAAGGCTTTTGCATTTGGTTAGGTTTCCTATTTGGTAAGGTTTCCTTTTTGCCCCAGAGAGCCTGTGGAGGATGCTGCCTGCTCCCGTGTACTTCTTAAAAGCAGCTGAATGACAGCAGTCTTTACTTCTGAACATTCCCAGGAATTAAAAGCAGCTAGTAATGACGCATGATATCCCCTTTTTTTTTTCATTTTATTTTTTGTGAATTTGACAACATGCCCAGATCTTGACAGCTGCAGAAACCTGCCTGCAGTTTTTATTCAGGCACAGTGCTCATCACTGCCCACCAAACCTCAAGAAGGTTTTCCACACAAGTCTCATGTCCCCCAAAATAAATGGCTACACATTCCAAGTAAAACCACTCACAAATACTTTTTTCTTGCCAGTCCCTGTGCAAGTGGAAGAAGAAAGCTTTACCTGACACCACGTGAATTAAGTTGAAGGTATTGGCCAAGGGCTCAGTCCATTCCACAACAAAGCTGAAGAAAAGTCGGTCTATGTGGAATGGAGCCCAGCAGATGGCAAAAACTATCACGAGGACAACTGGTGTGGAGAAAGGGGAGAAGGAAAACAGGTCAGAAATGGGAGGATATGGTTCACCAGCCTACACAGGACAGACAGTTCATAAAGCTGGATGGGAGACTTAATATATAAATTATATTCACGGTTTCAAAACTTTTGCCGTCTTTTCTGTCTTACCATTACCAATTAAAAGAACAATCTTTCCACTAATTTCTGTATTTGATAACCTAATGCATGCACACAGGGTGACATTCAAACAGAGCAGGAAACAGCCTGGCAATGTTGGGGTATAAATGGAGGCCAAACCCATTCCAGGTTCAGAAAACCAGGCTGGCTCCAAAGTACAGTTTAGTGTAATGCAAAGCAGGTGTACATTCTGTAAAAATGTACAAGATAGACTATTTGCACTCTGAAAAAAAGAGGATCCTCCCTGGGGGGCTGCAGGAGCTAGTTTAGAGTGAAGGGTGTTGGAGAATTGCCATGTAAGCATGTGCCATGAAGGTTTCCTCCCCTCCTCTTCTGCTGGGGAGGAAATTTTGCTTTCTGAGTTGCTTGGTTGTTACCCTTAATGCTTCACTCCTGCAAGTCCAGATAGAACAGAAAAAGCCTTTTTTTTTTTTTTTTTTTTAATATGACAGCTACTCATAACTCAGGTATCCAATGAACTTGCTCAATACCCTTCAGGATCTGGTCCCACTCCTGCTCATGGTAAATAAAACACAGAAGGACTCACTACTTACACAACATCTTGGTGACTGATCTCCTGGATGGCCTCTGAACATTCACAGCCATTTCCTCCACTTCCAAAGATTCATCTCCTTTCAACTGGCAAAAGGAGGGAAACCAAAGGACAGCTTAGACAAGAGACCACATCCACACCAGACACAGGCTGTTTGATATTTTGATAGTTTTAGTTTGAGAAAGCAAAATTTGGGGCCACTCGGGACTCATTGAAAAAGAAAAATCTGCATTTAAATTTCGGTTTTGGTCTAGAAAAACATGGAAGCTTTAGGTTCCAAACAATCCGCAGATTACAGCAAATTTGTGTTTCACTTCCCCACTTATCTTTTCTTAACGAGTCAGTATTTGGTTCACAGTTTATGCTCCATTTCAACAGTATTTTGCTAGGCATTATTTTCCTCTTCCAGCAAAATATCATTTGTTTGTTTATTTTCCTAAAAATGTTCCCCACAATTAAGCACAATCCAATGATCCAAAAAATACCCAGAGAGGTCTCAGTACAACACAGCTGTAATAATTGGAAAAAATCCTGTGGAATTCAAGGGAGTTTGTTTCATGTCCTGAGTGTTGGGAATAGTTGATATTCAACCCATCTAATGAACAAATCTCAGAAATTCTGCCTTGAAGATGGGCAGGGTGCATGACACACAAAAATTTAGCCACACACTGCTCAGGCACAACAAGGAGTGGGTTTTCTCCAGTAGTTTTTCCTGGACTTCAAAAAAAGAAGGACAATATGTATATACAAATATAATATAAATAATACATAAAGAGAAATAATCTGATCATCCCTGGAATCCATCCCCAGTATGTTTATGATGAGAAGACTGGTGCTTTAATGAAAAAGGTTTACATAAACAGTGCAGTTGGTTTGAATACCAAAGAAATAACATCTGGGAAGTCCATATTTGGTCCCAGCTTCCTGCAGTGGGAACTCCTGATTAGCCAACAGCTTTGTCTGATTTCAAGTAGAGAAACTGGAACCAAAACTTAATTATACATGAAACAATATCAGGAATGAGGGAAAAGATAGATTTGTAAAAGCCTGGTAAAGACATGCTGGTTGTGCTATTTCCTTTGCCTTTTACACTGTGACTTTGCTTTCTGATTAATAATACTTTTCTGTAAGGATGATGAAATGAGCCCTTCTTTCAATGTTCTCTTTATTCTATTTATAAAAGGAAAAAACATATAAATGGAATTATAGTCAAGTATAGTGCAATTCAGCCTCTTATATTTTACATTATTCCCCTTGTAACTTTTAGTCGTAGCCACAGTTGCTTAAGGAAAAGACTCAGCTGATTTGTAACACATCTACTGATAAATGATCAAATTTATTAAAACTCCTGGGTTCTCTTCAGTGGTTTTCAGTCTCAGCAGTAATCTATTCCAGGCATATTCCAAAACCTCAGAGAGTACAGTGTGCTGATGCTTTAATAAACCAGAGACACGTGTATCGTTATTTTTCCTCTTCCTTCTGTAATTTTGATGATGCTGTAAGGCTCCTCTTTAGCCTCAAGTGATGAAGGTGTAACAGGTAAGAACAACTCAGCAGCTGCAGTTTAATGAAACAGAGAAACATTACAAACAAGGAGGGAAAAAAAAAATAAATGAGCCCATGGCAAAGGTTGTAACTTGAGTTAATGCCAGCATTTTGAGAGGGATAGAACCCCAGCCAAGATACTTCTACATCACTGTGATGTATGAGGCTGTGTAGGTTTGAGATGAATGCTACCCTTTCACTGCAAGAGAATTAAAAGTGACTGGAGCAAGAAGCTGAAAATTGGATTTCCTGTCCCCCCTCCCCGCCCCCCCATCTTTATTAGCTACAGCATTTCACCCCAGAAATCAAAAGGCTGAGTGAAAGTTGGGTCTCACCTATTCCCAGACAAGCATAGTGAAGCCACTCTGCAAAATAAAGACTCTTTTCTGTAATGTGCAAAAGAGGAACAGTTTCTGTAAACTCCTTGGCCTGTCTGACACTAGTGGCGATCAAAGTTTCTCTTCAGCTGATGGAAAAATTGATATTTAAACCCCACAAGGCTTCTGCTAAAGATTACAGTCCTGCCTGTTTCAGAGGTTTGGCTGAAGCAGTTGCTGCTGAGCTGCAGCCTTGGTGTGCCCTTAGCTCAGCCCCATGGCAAAGGAGAGCCAGCCACTGGGACAAGGACTGCTGAACAACCTCCATGGAAAGGGAACAGCTCTGGAACAGTGTGCTGGGCTCTGCAGAAATTAGCCAAAGGCAGTCACCATCCACAGATGCTTCTGGGTGTTTAACAGCTGGGCAGTTGCGGGGAGAAACAGATTTTCATGATAAAAGCTGGACCAGATGTGCATTGGCAAGAATAAGTTGTCTTGCTTCAAATACAGCTAAAA